>NW_023596805.1:26650908-26683673 GCF_011947565.3 Pollicipes pollicipes | reverse complement strand
GGGCGGTCAGGTCAGGTCAGATCGTGTGCGGGCGGCCGTCGGCGGCGCGGCGCGCCGTCTGCCACATGGGGTCATCGCACGAGCGGGTGGCAGGCGGCCGGGCGCGGGACACTCGGCACCCACACGGGAAGGCGGCGCGGCCGTGGGCGGGGGCGGCCCGGCCGGCCGGCAAGTGACGGGCCCGGCACCCAGCCCGAGTCTCCCGCTGCCGTCCCCAGGCTGACCGAGTGTTACTGGAAACCGAGTGCGCCGACGACGGGCGCACCTGCAACAACAGAGGCCGGGTTGAGCCTGACGTGCCTGCCAGGGATAAAATGGCTGGCTCGCTAGGCTTTGGTAGGCCTGTGATACACATGTGATACTAATGTCAGGGGCAGCTGGACGTGTGCTGCAAATCAATACTGATTAAGATTTAAGAGAACTACTCTTGGCACATTTCACCTGCTTCTTGTGTGCTAAAATATCCTCCAATCTTCTCTAAAAATGCTACTTTCTTGGCATTATACGGCAATTAATTGGATCATCATCCTGCATAACAAATATCAAAAATTGCGCCATTATGAAACATGGCACATGGGTGCACAGAACCCAAACTCACCAAATTATGCCAAACTTTCCAATGATTTTGCTGGACTGAATTTATATGGGGTATTTTCCTGAAATCCAGCCTGCAAAAAACAAGCCTTACACCAGTATTAATGACATGACAATAATTTCAATGAATGTGTCCCATAAATCTAAGCACAATGTTCACTGCATGGTTGCCAACAATGTAACGCATAGAGCCAGTGCTTCAAGGTATTGTGACACTGGAATGTTTTCCAGGAAAATATGACCTTTTTTAGAAAAAAAATTGAAAATTCAGCTCAATTAAGCTGGATTAGGAGAACATGGAGTGGGTTTAACTAGAGGTATATATCTAATCCAAGTCTAAGTGAGGTACCAGCAGTATGCTGTGGCTCTGACTCCTCCAAATACCCTTGCTGTAGTTCCCACATTGAGACATGGCCAAATGTAGTATTCCAATGATTCCCAGAGCCATGATGCTGCTGGTGGATGAGTTCCTGACAAGTCACATGTCAAGGTGCTGACAAGAGGACACCAATGCTAAGGAAACATTAAGCCAGGACCCCTATTTGTGAAAACTAGCTCATCACCAAGGTTGTCATTGACTGGGAAGTTTTCCTCTTTGCGATGACATCAGATTCAGTCTAGCAGTTTAAACCACCTAATAATCATTTTGAAACTTAATGATTCCATGAAACATGTTTTCCACATGCTGGGACTAGTGGTAATCATGCACCAAAGTCAAAGTGCTTGAATTTACAGTGTCCATGCTGATTTTTCTTCTGGATTATCACTGCTATATTGGACATGTTCAAGGTAGTGTATTTTGTTTGCATCTGAAGTCCTGGACCCTACCCAATATGTTGAATGTCTCTTAGTTATGCTGAAGTGGAGGTTGTACATTAAGGAATGATAAGTATGTTTTCTACAGGCAGATCTTCATAGTCTCATTGTCAAGTGAAAAATTATTAAACACTATATGCCAGCCTTTATTCAGGGCATTAGTATATCAATATGCATTGCACTGCCTCAAGATGTGGAATGGCAAGCTTCTTATTCCTTTTATCAGGCACTCACTCTCATCTCATTTTACTTTCCAAAGAGTGCGTATAATACATGTTGAAAGTTGATCTTTGAATACAGCATGTGTTTGACACTTCAGCATCAATGAAAGTACCCAAGTGCATTTCACCACATTGCTTAGCATAGGTGCTTTCATCCTGATCTTAAACACTTAAATAAAACAGTTCCTTTCATTTCCTCATTCTCCATACAGGAATGTCACAAATGGCTTTAGACTTATCACTTCAACAAACCACACCACATAGGCAACATTCCTTTAATGTGCAGTTAACAAATGTCTAAGCTGAGGAATTTATTCACTAATGGTAGACAGTGGGGTTACAGCGCAGTTTAGATGATTGGATGCCTACCAACTGCAAACCTACCTCACTCAAACCTAATTAACTCTACCTCAGTCTGAAAAGCATGGAAAACATGCCAATGAAATACTTGGAGCAGCCAGCATCCTGCCCAAAATATGACTGTAACCTGCCCATGTGGGGCAAATGTTTAAAAGGAGTGTTTATATATACATTTATATAGGGTTTTAAACTGAGATAGCAGCATTGAAGCCCTTTCAGTGATGCTCCCTGCCCTTCTGAAGACCTAAGCCCCTCTGATTTCTGTAACACACCTGTAAAAACGGAGGGAGTATTTCAGGAAGACTGCTTCACAGTCACCTCGGCATTCATGCCATATCATTCAAATCCTGCCAGTGCACCAGCCATGCCCAACCAAAGCCTATAAAAACAACTGTCAGGGCATTCACACCTGGTATTCAAGAATGCAATGTCCAAATATTACATCTGCCCACTGGTTATCCATGTTGTTCAAAGTATGCTGATGCAATCAATCCATGATGCATTAAGAAGCCTATTTACTACACAGCAAATTGTGCTCTCAGGCAGTATTTCCCCCTGGAAATTCACAGTAGTTTAAAGTGGGTTTATTTCATCAAATCTGACACTTGCTTCTGTACCTTCAAATACTAAATATTCCCCATAATAGTACATACCCCATAAATGATTTGATACCTAATTATCCCAGATCCTGCTCAATCTGTATGCCACGACATACATGAGAGCCCTGAATGTCAAGATGAAAAATCTATATCACAAAATTATGGTACACAGCCCTAGATGAGGAGGTATACCCCATATTTGCCCCAAACGAGATCTCATCGTAACCTCGTGGTTCGCAGACCGGACAGCGCTATATAAATTAACATGGCACACCCTACAGCGGAGCCAAATCGAAAAATAATACAAACTTTACCTCAAATCCCTATCCTTCGTGCGAACGTCATCATATATCATCCACATACCCTCACCTTTGCCATTCTTAAAGCCGGTCGAATTCTAAAGCGAAGAGTCGATCGATAGGACCGACCACACCAAGCGCTGCCTGAGACGCAAAAGAACGGTCCCCGGATTGTACCCCAATCCTGGTGGTGCCACGTGAAAGACTAATGTGGCGCATCCACGCTCCTTTTTGCATATGACGTCATTAATATTCCAATATTTTGCTTTTGATTAAAAACACGGAAACAGCATACCTAGTGTGACGCTTGAAAATAAAAAATTGTATGATTCACCACAATCCCAAAAATTGTATCTAATTAATTGAAAGGACGTTCGTTTTCTAGGACGTCACCAAGCGTTTATTATGCAATACAGCGCGCGTGTACAACGGTGAGTTGAAATTAGGGGTGATGCTCTTTTCGTCGTTCCCTGGATCGCGGTAACGCAAAAGTCGCACTTTTTGGTCGCGCTTTCTATTGTATTAGTATGGCCCCGCTGGGCTCGCAGCTAGACCAAACCCCGGTAGTTCGTCAGTTAACAGCAGTGGGAACGTGGAGGGGCAGCGGTACAAACTACCCTCCTCCCTTTTGAGGAGGGGGCAACAGATCTTTTTGCCACCCAAACTCCGTGATTTATGGTGGGCCAAGGAGTCATCGGGTACCTGGTGGTACTTGCTTACTGTGTTACCAAAACAAGCGCAGAGGGCCCATGTCTATTCCGAAAAGGCCCATTTTAAGCTTTTAAAAACCTTTTTGTGTCCGTGAAGAGCCGATCTTAGGCTGGAAATGGCCCGGAGAAACACTCATGCCATTTCCACGCAGGGGTCCTTGGTTTGGAAAGGGCTCATCGTAAGCTCAAAAAGGACCCATCTCAGGTCGGAAAAGGGCCATCGTAGGTTCTGATAGGATCTTCTTAAGTCTGGAAATGGTTTGTCATAAATTTAGGAACGGCCCATCTCAGGTCAGGCAGGGGCCCAGCGCGCGCTGAGGAACGGAGAACTGTAGGTTTGCAAAAGGCCCATCTCGCTTTGAGCCTGAGAATGACTCATCTTTGGTCTGGAGTGGGCCCATCGTAGACCCAGAAGGCCAGTAGCGGTGTATTTGTTGGGCAGACTGTCCCCCCATGTATGGGACAAGGCCCAAAACTATGTCCTTTCACATTTTCTGCCATATTCCAGGGGACCCAAATGGGGCCCCTGGCGGATTCGTAGAGGAGATTCGTATATTGTGTGCCATCCAAGTAAGCGTAGAGAGCTCATCTCCGGTCTGGGAAGAATCAGTTTCAAGACAGGAAACCCCTTGTGGTGTATGGCAGTTGTTTAGGGCGCCTACGCGCCAGGCAAGTGGAGTTGCGCGAGAGAGTCGGCCCTGGGTGGGAGCGCGCGGCGGGGGCGTGGTGCGTCCGGGCGCCTCGGACGTTATATTGTTGATATTGTCGTTATTACGGAAGTATCGGGCAAATACTCACGGTAATACCTGACTTAGTGTTCGGACGGACAGCAAGAGCGGACAGGATACTACACCCCTACAACAGTTTCAGGCTCGGGAGGAGTTCTTTTCCGGTCTGAAAAGGCCCATTGTATACCCAACAGGGCCCGTCTCTGATCAGGACGGGCCCATAGCAAACTCAAGTCCATCTCAGGTCTGGATGGGGCCCATCGTGAGCACAGAAAGGACCTTCTCATGTTTGGAAAGGACCCATCGTAGCCTGAAGTAAGGCCCGTTGTAGATCATGAAAAGATGCGTTTAGACTGAGAAAGTGGGCATCGCAGGTCCGGACACAGCCCTTCTCAACACTTAAGCCCGAAAAGAGCCTATATCAGATGATGCAAGCTCCGGCTGATACTTGAGGAGGGGCCAAAGTTTTGGTGATAAGGGGAGGGGGCGGCACACAGCTTTATGAAGAGCTCCCAGTGAAAAGGTGTGGGGCGCGGCGTATCTATCCTCCACGGGCAACATGCTGTTTTTTGTTTTTTTTACTGCGATTTGGTTATTCTTACGACATGTGTTTTTTGTAATTCCGGGGACGGCATGGAATAGGTTAGCTTTTAATGTTGCGCGTGGCCTACCTACCCGCCGTGGGTTACACGCTGTTTTTTTTCTTCAATTGCGAGTACGGTTTTTGTTTGTCGCGTTTGACCCAAGTGCTCGTTCCGCGCGTGCGTGCCAGGGCGATCAATAGGGGACGGCCCTTCAAAGACACCGGCCTCGTCGGAGTACGGGGCACGTTCAAACGGCACATGGCAACGTTCAGACAGTGATCAGGCAACGTCCAGAGCCTATCGGCCTGGGCGTTGACGGCTGGACACTCGGCGCTTTTATCTCTCATAATGTAAGCCCGGCGGAGGAATTACCGACCCTTCGATGATTCTGAGATCCCGGGCCCTTTCCCCCTTTTTGGGTAATTACGAAGACTCATTCTGTGGGTCATTTGAGATCATGCGCCCGCTCGTGCGCTCTTTTCGGCTTGAGTCGTACCGCGGTAATTAACATGCCCTATGTACCGATCTGTAGTTAATGTGTCGTTATGTGGCTTGCCCACCCCTGTCTGGTATTTCTCTATGTGTTTTAACGTACAGTCTGTAGGGAAATAGCAGATCAATGGATAGTGCGTGGCCTGAATTTTGTGCCAGGAAATATGACGCGCCGCGGTCAGGTCCACCTTATACGTCAAATCATCTTACATAGCTTATATACTGCGTACAGCTTGGGGGACCGCGAATCTTCCACGAGTGCGATGAAAGGATGTTTATCACTACGGGCTAAATAAGCCACAGATGTTTTGTGTTATGACTCCTCAGAGCCCATGAGGGATTCCGGCGTGCCAAGGTGTGATTCCGGCGACTGAATATAAGCCGATGGGGGACTCCGGCGTGCCGATGAGGGATTCCGGCGTGCCAAGGTGTGATTCCGGCGGCTGAATATAATAAGCCGATGGGGGACTCCGGCGTGCCCATGAGGGATTCCGGCGTGCCAAGGTGTGATTTCGGCGGCTGAGTATAATAAGCCGATGAGGGACTCCGGCGTGCCGATGAGGGATTCCGGCATTATTCTGCGACGAGAGAGGGCGGGGCCACGTGGTGATGCCACGGTGTGCCTTGCAGCAGGTGGCTACTATTCACTGTGGACGAATCCCGAGGTGAGTGGTGTGGGCTGCAAGGTTCCGCTCATAATTGGAAGGGTCGGATCGTTGCATTTAACCTGCGCACACTGTGTGTGGCGGCCACACTACAGACCTCCCTTTATTATGATGGTGACAAGCATGCGTGGGATGGTGTGAATGTGCAAATGCTAGTTGCGGAATCCCAGTAAAGTGACGTTTGCTGCCCATGCTAGGACAAAAGCATCTGTTTCGTAAAAACCCATATAATGTCCATGCGTCAATGTCTTCACCATTTGCAGCCGGCCTTGTTGGTCGGTTCATGACAGGGAACTGCCTCCTTAGTAATTACCTGTAGACCAATATGAAGGGCCATCTCAGCAACAGGCACCAATGACAATGCCATGTGGATTTAGTCTAAGTGAACGTGATCATTGCCGATGGACATAATACTCGCAACGAGCCTTTTCTTCCTTTCGTGAGTTTGATCATTTCGATGCTGATCATGTTTTGAATTTTCAGATATTTTCAGATCTTCTATCAATTCTGTGTATTGAAAGACCAGACGCTAAAATATTCAGATATCAGATATCATATCAGATTCAGATATCATAAACTGAATGATGAACCTTCTCCCATGGACCGTGCGGGCTCGGGCAGCGTGTCGAGCAGCGTCTTTAGGCCGCTTTCCGCTCGCCTGCTGGCAACTTCGTCGAGGTTCATGCCCGCTAGTGCAACCCTGGCGCGTTAACCGCTTGCACCTGCTGGTCCACGTCGGCAGTTACGCTGATTCCCATCCACCAACACATCGTGCGGTGGCATGAACTGCGATCACGGATGCTCTGGTATGCCGCTTGACAAACACCCATACCCCGCACCAATCATCGATCTAATCGTTTCAAGCTGAGCAAGCGCACGTGTGTCCATGTAGCGTGCCTATGCGATGTCTTGAGGCTTGACGGCAGCACACTTACAGGGATGAGTGTCGCGGGTCAGCTGTCATCTCCTGCCTGCTCCGCCCAGGTCCTTTAAGTCCATCCCCAAATAACTTCAGTGATCACTGCCCACTTCAGGTCAGCTCACGAGAAGTACGCGGGGAGCTTTGTTACGAAGAAAACCCATGACAAAGACATCGTTTCATGACAAAACGGAGCTGTCGCTTGGTGCCAGTCGCTCGCCCCTTCGCATTTGCTCCATGGACAGTACTGAGTGTGGCAAAATAGTCATGCGCCATGGTGCCTGGATGCACAGGAAGACGGTATATAGTTCACTTTCCATAACAGACCTCCTTGAACACCATCACATAATTTGGATCATATATGCCAGTCATATATGCGCCATGGTGCCAGTCGCTCGCCCCTTCGCATTTGCTCCATGGACAGTACTGAGTGTGGCAAAATAGTCATGCGCCATGGTGCCTGGCTGCACAGGAAGACGGTATATAGTTCACTTTCCATAACAGACCTCCTTGAACACCATCACATAATTTGGATCATATATGCCACTCTTCCCACATACACGCACACACACTGGACACGAGAACCCCTTAATCCGACTTCTTACGCTCTCTGGGCGCCAAACCCTGGCTAAGACGCCGTGCCGAAATAAAAAAAACATGTTTTGAGTAATATAGTTGTATATTTGACTACATTCATTGCAACCGATCATAACGCTGATATATACTTGTAAAGATACACTCTCACTGAAAATTAACGTACATATTCGTGCAAAATTATCATTTCCGTTAAACATGCGACAGTAACAAGTCATTGGTAAAAATCGGTGAACGGAAACAGTTGCAGATGTCACCGACATACGGCGGGGAGGTGATTATTCATGAGCGCATCTACGCATGTGAATATGTGTTTGGGGTTCCGCCGAGCGCGAATGATAGGCAGGCCAGAGAATGGCCAGCACTCTCCGTACCACGGCCCGACCAGCGCCGCGCAAAGGAAGAGTCCGCCGGCGCCAAACGCCCGCCCGCCCGGCCGCACCACCCGGCTGCAGGGGCGTGGCGCAGACCAGCGCCGCTCGGACCGCCGCGGCGGCCACACACTACTCGAACCCAGGTCGCATGACAAAAATATGAGCCGGATGAGGGTGCTGATTCCATTACTTGGTGGATCCTGCCTTTCAGTTTCGCACTTCACTTTGCTTTTGCAGGGTAGGACTACTGGGCGCTAAATCCCTCCGTAAAATCACTATCGACGAGCTTCACCCCTAAATCAGTTACAAGACATGCCCTGGCGCCGTTCGCCCCGCCCCACCAGCCTCACCAGCCCCTGCGCTGCAGCGGATGTCGAGGGCGCCGAGACTGTGGCACCAGCTGCTCGACCAGCGCCCCAGCGGCGGCGCCGGCGGGCCGCGTGAGGCTCCCAGCGCGCCGCCGCTCGGCCACGGCAGGGGCCAGCGCTCGGCGCGGCCCCGCCGCGACCAGGACAGGGGACGGGCCGGCGCGCGGCCCGCGCGCGCCGGCCCTGACTAACAACGAATCAGAGTGGAGGCCGGACCCGACCGCACTACGGCTGGCCACCGAGGAAGACGTGGATAAGGCACTATGGACGCACGCCGCGCCGGCCGCCGGTCGGCCGGGGCAGCACGGCGGATGAGCGGGAACGGGGGTGGGCGTCCCACCGAGACGGCTGGCCTCCGTTGAGCGGCCGCGGTCCGCCGGGGCCGCCCGAGCACCTCTGCTGCTCAGGCGGCCTCAGCTCGCCAGAGGTCAGGGACGCAGAGAGCGCTGAGCCCGCCACAGACTGCATGGCAGACGGGTGAACACGCACACAGCAGGCACGACCGCCGCCCACACCGAGCGCACGGCCGGCCGGCGGGGATCGGCAGACACTCACCCAGAGCACGCGCGCAGCGGATGCGGCTCGGAGGCCACCCACCCACACCCACAACACACACACACCCACACCGGAGGCAGACGCCCTGCCGCGGCAGCCGGCCCCGTCCCAGTAAAGCTGTGGCGCGCCGCGCGCCGGCGCGCCGCGTCGGCAAGGCACGTCCGTAAAGCACTGGGGGCGGCGCGTGTCCTGCGCTTTAGCGGCGCCAGGCAGCGGGTCCGACCCGTGCCCCAGCAGACCGTCACCCGGTCCCATATCGGCACACTGCAGACACCTGCGGCTGCACCGCGCGCGCCGGCGCCGGTGCCGGCCTCTGTTGACGACGCACACAACGAGCAGTTCGCGATAGCACCGATGGGTGGCACGCTAACCGCAGGAGGCGGGCGGGTGCGCGTGCCGCCTCGCTGCGAGACTGTCGGGCGGGCCGGCCGCGCCCGTCTATGGAATGTTACAGCGATCGGCCATTGCACAGCGTTGCCAAGACTGGGAGTAAAGCTTCACAAAATTGCAAACGGGCCCTGCGCAGCCGCTCTGTCGACGCCACGCCGCGTCTCTCCGTCTCCTCGCGCGCCACCGAAGACGGCAGAGGTACATTGCCGGGGCCGGATGCCGGAAGGGCTACACCGGCTACTGCTACTACGCTACTACTCAATGCCTGGTGCTGAGGACCTGGGGTTAGTCTATGCTCGCGCCTACTCGGGGGGTTAGGCCACACACTAACGGACAGGCGGATACACGTACACAGAGCGCACGGGGCGGGGCGGGGCGGGGCCGATGTCTGCACGCCTGCAGGTCGGCCCTGGCGCGCACCAGAGGCCACGGCCGAACCGCCGCCCTCAGAAGAATTCGCCACGGCATTTCGGCCACCTGGGCAGGATTCGCAGTCATACAGACCGCCGGCGGGCAGGCTGCCACGCCGGCGCCCCAAGCCCAGCTCCCCCTACTCGCCCGCACCCCAAACAGGTGGGCGCCTCCTGGAGGCCGTGCACCCCTCTCCAGCCGCTCCCCCTCGCCGCCGCCCACAGTCACCCCGCACACGCGCACACGCACAGACGACCGGAGGCCGACAGCTCGCCGCGGCGCTGCGCACCGCCGCGCCAGCGCCGCGGTGCCGCCGGAGGGGCCGCCCTGCCGGCCGGCGCGGCGCCGCCGCCGCCTGTTGTACTACTGGGCGTGGCGCGGCCGGAGCCCGCCCCGGCCGCGCCGCCTCCTATCTACAGGTATGGTGGGCTAAAACGTACGTGCATGGTCGGGTGCGAACCGGGTGAACGAAAAGCCTCCTTGTTGCGTTGTACATTGGTATATAATGCCTGCCTGCTGCGGGACGGGACGCGCCGTCGACCAAGCGTCCCGCCCCGGACCGGACCACGCGTCCGGGACCGAAGTTGACCGGCGTTGACCGGAGTGGCGGCCCGCGCGCTGCGCCGCCGCCGCCGCTAGTCGGCCGCCTCCAGGCCGGAGCCGCTCTTGCCGGGCGCGGTCATGGCACAGCCGTGCACGCTGCGCTTGTGGTACTTGAGGTTACCTGGCGGAAGACGCCGGTGAGAGGCCGCGCGGCGCCCACACCGGCGGCCCGTCACACGGCCCAAACAGGGCACGCGCGCGGCTCGGCTGTCACGCGCGTGCCTCAGATTCGCTGAGGCACACAGAAACAGTGCAGATTACACTACTCTACACCAAGCTGACTAGTTCTGTATGGTCTAATTCTAGTGGAAATGAGCTCGTAAAAGGCGAAGGAAATACGTTTTAACAGTGACAGCACCGCTACATGGGCCAGCAAGCGCTACTGAACGCAGCCGCTACAGCTGGAGCTCCCCCGCCACGCTAGCTACGGGACCGCTCCGACTGCAGCAGCCGTGCTGGTGCCCGGCCCGTGGCGACACCCGCCGGCCGCTACGAGCCACTACACGGGGCGGCCGAGGGCGACGTAAACCGGCACTCGCCTCCGCCGGCCGACTCACCCCTAGCCGGGAACGAGGCGTCGCAGAGGTCGCAGCGGAACGGCTTCCGGCCCAGGTGCACGTTCTCGTGCTCGATCAGCGTCTGCTTCTGCGTGAAGCGCTTGTTGCACATGGTGCAGCTGTACGGCTTCTCGCCGGTGTGGATCAGCACGTGGATCTTGAGGTGGTCCTTGCGGCTGAAGCGTTTGCCGCACAGCACGCAGGGGAACGGCCGCTCGCCCGTGTGGATGCGCTCGTGCCTGTTCAGGTGCTCCTTGGCCTTGAATGTCTCGCCGCAGTAGCGGCAGCTGTACGGGCCCTGCGGACAGACGGCAGACGGCGGCCGGTCAGGGGGACAGGCAGCAGACGGCGGCCGGTCAGGCGGACAGGCGGCAGAGAGCGGCCGGTCAGGGGAACTCAGACGGACAGGCGGCAGACGGAGGCCGGTCAGACAGACAGACGGCAGAGGGCGGCCGGTCAGGGGAACTCAGACGGACAGGCGGCAGACGGAGGCCGGTCAGACAGACAGACGGCAGAGGGCGGCCGGTCAGGGGAACTCAGACGGACAGGCGGCAGACGGAGGCCGGTCAGGCAGACAGACGGCAGAGGGCGGCCGGTCAGGGGAACTCAGACGGACAGGCGGCAGACGGAGGCCGGTCAGACAGACAGACGGCAGAGGGCGGCCGGTCAGGGGAACTCAGACGGACAGGCGGCAGACGGAGGCCGGTCAGACAGACAGACGGCAGAGGGCGGCCGGTCAGGGGAACTCAGACGGACAGGCGGCAGACGGAGGCCGGTCAGACAGACAGACGGCAGAGGGCGGCCGGTCAGGGGAACTCAGACGGACAGGCGGCAGACGGAGGCCGGTCAGACGGACAGGCGGCAAACGGTGGCTGGCCAGACAGACAGGCGGCAGATGACGGCCGGTCAGGATGACAGCAGTCAGAAGGCGGCTGTGCGGCCGGGGCTTCCGCACGACAGACGGAGAGGTCAGCGGTGTGGCAGTGCGGCACCACTGCATGGGGCAGCTGTCACGGCGGGGTGATGGTAGAATGTTCGGCGACTAGACACTCTCAGCATACTCGAGAGCCCCGTGGGGCTGTGTCCGACAGGGAGTGGCAGTGGCCGTACGAGTATGCAGTGGTGCTGCGACCGTTTGGCACAAGAACAGTGACATTTGCCTTTGACAATTGGCTGTGTCAATGCGCCGACAGTGCCGACAACAACAGGTGAGCCAATTCGCGGTTTGCAGACGGTGAATTCCTTGGCTTCGTCTTTATTCTCTCGTTCCTTTCATCTCATTGGAGATCGGGTTCCTTCACCACTCGGACAGGAACCTTAATTACTACCATCCAAATGGAATACAATAGCTTCTGCAAGCCATCGTTGAAGCGCCTATGCTCGAGATAGCGGACTAGGGGAGAGGGGGGGGGGGGGGGGACAGTTCACATACAAAGCAAAAACTCGCGCCAAGGGCAGTTCAGGGGGCAGAGGTCATGCTAATTGGACGTGACAAAAAAGCACCAAAAGCCGTTTGCAGCGAAATGAAAAACGTCAACAAAAACTTGAAAGCGCAGAGCTCAGTTCACGCGAAAGCACGCGCCGACGTAGCTATCTGGACGACAAATGGGTATTGTTCAAAGACCCAAGGCTCGCAAAAGGCGCCATGATTGTACGCTCTCCAGGGCGATGCGCACTATCCAGTGGTGCTGCACCAACAGGCAGGATTCGCACTCGATGGACGACGACCGACAGGATTCATTCCCGATGGGCGATGACGGGTAAGATTCGTGTCGATGGGCGATAACAGGCCGGCTTGTTTTTCTCATGAGCACCACATCCAGAACTGGGAGGGCTCCGAACTCTGCCACACTGGAGAGGGGGAGGGGCTGAGCAGCAAGTCGTGGTCGGGGCGAGGCTCCGTGTCAGAGACACTATTTGGAACACACTGAGTTCTGGTTAGGTTGGACGTAATGCGGCGTACATGGGACGGCACCTCCGGCACAGAGCCTCCCACCCTGTACAGACCCGAACCCCAGCCAGTGATGCGTCGGTGCTCAGGCGGGACTGCCAGCCAGGTCGGTCGGGAGACCGACTCCTGCCTGGAGCGGGACTGCCAGCTAGGTCGGCCGGGCTACCGACACCTGCCTAAGACGGGACTGCCAGCCAGGTTGGCCAGGAGACCGACTCCTGCCTGGGGCGGGACTGCCAGCCAGGTTGGCCAGGAGACCGACTCCTGCCTGGAGCGGGACTGCCAGCCAGGTCGGCCAGGAGACCGACTCCTGTTTGGGACGGGACTGCCAGCCAGGTCGGCCGGCAGACCGACTCCTGTCTGAGACGGGGTTGCCAACCAGGTCGGCCAGGAGACCGGCTCCTGCCTGGGGCGGGACTGCCAGCCAGGTCGGCCGGGCGACCGACACCTGCCTAAGACGGGACTGCCAGCCAGGTCGGCCGGGCGACCGACACCTGCCTAAGACGGGACTGCCAGCCAGGTCGGCCAGGAGACCGACTCCTGTCTGAGACGGGACTGCCAGCCAGGTCGGCCGGCAGACCGACTCCTGTCTGAGACGGGACTGCCAGCCAGGTCGGCCGGCAGACAGCCTGCTGTCTGAGACGGGACTGCCAGCCAGGTCGGCCGGGAGACAGCCTGCTGCCTGAAACGGGACTGTCAGCCAGGTCGGCCGGGAGACCGACACCTGTCTCAGACGGGACTGCCAGCCAGGTCGGCCGGGAGACAGACACCTGTCTGAGACGGGACTGCCAGCCAGGTCGGCCGGGAGACAGACACCTGCCTGACACGGGACTGCCAGCCAGGTCGGCCGGGAGACCGGCTCCTGCCTGGGGCGGGACTGCCAGCCAGGTCGGCCGGGAGACAGACACCTGCCTGAGACGGGACTGCCAGCCAGGTCGGCCGGGAGACCGGCTCCTGCCTGGGGCAGGACTGCCAGCCAGGTCGGCGAGGAGACAGCCTGCTGCCTGACGGTCCCGGCATACTGCGGGCTGCGTGAGCCGCGGCAGGGACGTCAGACGAAGCCAGGGACCGGGAAAAGACGGAGGATTAAACTGATCGCTACTCCAAAAGTTGACGGGGGTTAGCTTTGAACCCTATGAGTGATGTCCACCGACTGTGCACTGAGTACACATTCGAGGTGTTCTTTGAGCGGCAGCCAAAAAAATCTTCAGTTCTACATCACATTTCAAGTTCCGCTGCAGGCTCCCTTCGGCTCTGCGGTGCTAGGGGTGACAGCTGGCGGACGCAGCTCAGCCGGAGCCGGGCCCGGTCGTCCCTCCGGCTCGCGGGGGTGTTGAGCCGGACCGGATCCGGATCCGGATCCGGATCCGGATCCGGGTCCGGCCCGAGCCAGTTCATGTCGTCCCCTTGGCTCGTGGGGGTGTTGAGCCGGACCGGGTCCGGGTCCGGGTCCGGGTCCGGGTCCGGGTCCGGGTCCGGGTCCGGGTCCGGGTCCGGGTCCGGGTCCGGGTCCGGCTCGAGTCGGGTCCTGTCGTCCCCTCGGCTCGTGGGGGTGTTGAGTGGACCCTAGCCAAAGCCGCCACCGGCGGCACGGGACCGACCTTCTTGGCGCCGCCGGTGGCCGAGCGGGGCGACGCCAGCTGGGCGATCAGGCTCTGGATGTGGGTGTTGTCCATGCCGCTGACCGGGCGCGCCGGGCTTGCCGCCTCCGCGCCGAACTTCGTCTCCACCACCTCGGACAAATCTGGCGCAAGGTGCACACGTTTACCTCCCGTGGCCAGACGTAACACATGAACGACTGAAACAAAACGCTAGCCAGGATGACCAAAACATTGCTGAAAACTTCTAGCAGACGTACAGCAAGCAGGCAATAATGAGACAATACGTCCCTAAGCATGTATAGCACAATGTACAACACATGGCGGAAACAGGAATGCAGAGGGTGCAGTTTGCGTGCAAATCGCACCAAACTGCCCAGAGCGTCCACACGTCGTGTGTGGTGGCCTGCCGGCCGAGTGGACTATTTCGATGACAACCCAGTCCGCCTCCCCAGCCGCTTCTCTGGGCTCCGGTGACCACGGCCGGGGCCGGGCCTGGCACACTCACCAGCGACGTTTGCCGCCGGCCCTTGCGATTCGTCGTCCGTCTCGGTCTTTATCTGAAGCCCGGCGCCAGCGTCAAACACAGCAGTGAGATCCAAACACACCTCCCATCCGTCCAGCCAACAGACATGTTGTCAGAAGCACAGGCATTCCCTTCAGTAAAACACGGGACGGTTCCACACGTGCAGTTGCCATTTGGTTTTCAGGGTGCGCCAACTGCATTGATTATTCACGCCGGCTCCACAAGTTCGCAACGCCCAGAACACATGCTGCGAAGCTAAGTATTGATGGAGTGAAATACGGTGTCATATGCCATAAGTGCACTGTCATGCCATGAAATTCAGTGTGGCATGATGGGGGGGGGGGGGGGGCAGCGCGCCGACCCCCCCCCCCCCGCTTCTGACCCAAAGTGATGAGGGGCAGTGTTCCCCCTAACTGATCGGGGTGATGAGGGGCAGCGCCCCCCCTGACTGACCGATGTGATGAGGGGCAGTGTCCTCCCCCGGACCGACTGACCGAGGTGATGAGGGGCAGTGTCCTCCTCCCTGACCGACTGACCGAGGTGATGAGGGGCAGTGTCCTCCTCCCTGACCGACTGACCGAGGTGATGAGGGGCAGTGTCCTCCTCCCTGACCGACTGACCGAGGTGACGAGGGACAGTGTCCTCCTCCCTGACCGACTGACCGAGGTGATGAGGGGCAGTGTCCTCCTCCCTGACCGACTGACCGAGGTGATGAGGGGCAGTGTCCTCCTCCCTGACCGACTGACCGAGGTGACGAGGGACAGTGTCCTCCTCCCTGACCGACTGACCGAGGTGATGAGGGGCAGTGTCCTCCTCCCTGACCGACTGACCGAGGTGATGAGGGGCAGCGCGCCGTCTTCGGGGCGGACGTCCTCGTCGGCCGGCGGCGGCGAGAGCGGCGCCGCCTCCCGTTCAGACGTGGCGGCACCCAGCTGCAGGCGGCGGCACACACAGCAGTCACCGCAGGTCCCGGGCGCGACGCCGCATCACACAGGGGTAACAGGGCCACCTTTAACAACCAGTCGCAATAGGCGACACACGACTGGTTACAGACGCCCTCAGGACCGGCGATGATCAGTCATAATGGGAGCGAGGTGGTGGCGGGGCCACGGCGGACATGGCTGGTTACAGAGGCCCTCAGGACCGGCGCTGACCAGTCATAATGGGAGCGAGGTGGTGGCGGGGCCATGGCGGACATGACTGGTTACAGAGGCCCTCAGGACCGGCGCTGACCAGTCATAATGGGAGCGAGGTGGTGGCGGGGCCACGGTGGACATGACTGGTTACAGAGGCCCTCAGGACCGGCGCTGACCAGTCATAATGGGAGCGAGGTGGTGGCGGGGCCACGGCGGACATGACTGGTTACAGAGGCCCTCAGGACCGGCGCTGACCAGTCATAATGGGAGCGAGGTGGTGGCGGGGCCATGGCGGACATAGACAGACACGCAATGGATGCTGCTGGGGGATCTGTAGAAGGCATCCAGGTTACCAGGCCGTGACACACCACCGACGGTACAGACCATCGAGAACGCTATTTCTGAGACGCCAAGCTTAAAGTCCCGGAGTCCGACGCCAGGCACCCATCCCTCCCACCTTGTTGAGCAGCGGCAGCCGCAGCGAGTCGAGCACGGCCGGTCCGGGCGGCGTGCTCATGTTGAGCGCGGTGGGCAGGGCGGCGGCGCGCGCCTGCAGGCCGGCCGGCGGCACCCGGCTCGGCGTGCTCAGCGGGGGGCGACGGGTACGGGTTGAGCTGCGGCTCGGCGGCCGGCCGCTCGCCGCCCACGCTGGCCAGTCCCTTGATCTGCAGGTCGGTGGCCGTGCGCAGCAGGTCTGCAGGGCAGGGCCGGGGTCGGAGGCGGCGTCAGCACCGGTCGCGCACCGACAGAGCAGACCCCACGGGGCACGACAGACCAGACGGCGCCAGACCATAAGGGTCAGGACGTCGCTGGCCACGCTCCGTCGCCAATACACGTCAAGCCAACACACGATAGAGCTGTCATCCGCTTCCGCATCGAAAACCGCTGTTCCAACCGCAAAGATATCAAGACAGCGGACCGCCGCACCAATCACCAGCCACGGCGCCCCAGTCGGGGGGGCGTTCGTCCATGACCGCGCGCCGACTGAGGAGCTAGGAGAGAGAGGGGCCCCTGCCGGCGGCGCCGCCCACTGACCGGGCAGCTGGTCCTGGCGCACGTGCGCCTCGCCCCGGTAGATGTACTGCAGAAGGGTGTGCAGCTCGGCGGCCGACACGCCGCGCAGGAACACCACCGGGTGCTTGCACGGGTTGCGCTCCAGTATGTCGCGCAGGTACGGCGAGCAGGCCGACAGCACCAGCTTGTGCGCCAGGAAGGTGCGCCCCTCGGCGGCCAGCGTCACGTCCGTGAAGGCCTCCTGCCGAGCGGCGCGCCACGCACATCAGCGGCCGCGGCCCGGTCCCGGCGGGCTGGGGGGCGGCAGGCCGGCGTGGCGGCCGCACACAGCCGGTGGGGAACACATTTGTGGGGGTTTGTGGGGAGGCCATTGCATTGTTCGCTACCACCGGCTGTCCCACGCGGACGCGTGCAGTTGCGACGACTCGACCTGAGGACCGCTCAGGTCGAGTCGTTCACCCGCTTGCGGCCCTGCGGAAGGTAATATCCCTCTAGTCCGCAGCACCTCAAGACCGCAGGATCCGCACTGGATTCTGCGGACGTCAGCTGCTGGGGAAAAGAAGTTCCCCGTTTGAGCTTCTTAGCTCATAATTTCAAAGCCTGAGAGCTTAAATATCTCAGCTCTAGTCCGCAACAGCTGACAACTGCAGCACGTGCAGCGGATCATACTTAATTTTCAGAGACACGTGTGGAAAGTTTGCCGTCTCCTGACCCATTTTTTTCTACATTCCCCTTGAAGCCACGGTATGTATGGACAATATTGCCTTAAACAGTGACATTTTCCGCGCCAGGACAGATATGGCGTGCTTCTCACGGTACCCTTTACATGCATAACACTGCGCAGTAGCAGAGTGTTGAAGGCCCTGTTATGGTTATTTTGCCTTATCATTCGTTTTTCGTGCTACTTTCTTTGTGGATGAAACGCTTATTTCGGGAACCAGGCCGTTCGCCCAATTCTAAGAAACAGCCAGATTGAGACATTCATTCAGTAGGCCCAAACTCGGTCGTCAAATGCTCCCAGATCTCCCAGAATGTCATTTCCTTGAGCAGAAATGTCGCAGTTTTGTCACACAAATATTAATGTTACATCTACCAGCATTGATGTGTTGATAGCGCGCGACGACACACCCACAGCTGGCACGGTGCCATCGTGTCCGACTCATATCCAAAGCTCCTGTGCAGCTAGGAGAAAATAAACAACCTAGAGGCACTTTGGATTCGAACGCCATCGTCACCAACTGTTTAGGCGATATCTGGGAAGGCTCCAACACATCCCCTACATCGTCAGCAGAAACTATGCCCATGGCGCCGCGTGTAACCAGGCCTAGCCTCGCGTTCGATGACGTGTCACTACGCGCTTAGAGGCGTCTTCGTCGGGCCTTTATAAGTGTAGAGCGCCTGTACCCGAAGGATTGAGTACTTCTACTCAAAGTTTTGAGCTTTACACTTCAGCGCCTGCACCTGAAGTCCTATCGAAATTGATGGCAATCATCCTCGCTGTCTATTTAATCGCTTAATATTCAAGGTACTTATGCTAAAGCATGTTTATTTTCCCAATTGTTACATTCTCGTCACGTGGCACTACGGCCCGCGAGTGTCGTGTTTCGTCGCTGCCGCAGCCGCTGCTGGTGCGCTCGGGCCTCCCCTGATGGCAAGAGTAATGGGAAGACCCCGTCCGTACGCTGCTGACGATGTGTCCCTCTCCGTTCCCATTTCAGGCCCACCCTCCCCTGACGGCCTGACAGTACTGAGCAGGCCTCGTCCGTGCGCTGCTGACGGCGTGTACCTCTCCGTCCCCAGTCCAGGCCTCACCCTCTCCTGGATGCCCGTGCGCTGCTGACGGCGTATCCCTCTCCGT
This sequence comes from Pollicipes pollicipes, assembly GCF_011947565.3. Classification (NCBI taxonomy): domain Eukaryota; kingdom Metazoa; phylum Arthropoda; class Thecostraca; order Pollicipedomorpha; family Pollicipedidae; genus Pollicipes; species Pollicipes pollicipes. Next base: position 26,664,751 of record NW_023596805.1, on the reverse strand, counting down.
CCCCAGTCCAGGTCTCACCCTCTCTTGAAGGCCCGTGCGCTGCTGACGGTGTATCCCTCTCCGTCCCCAGTTCAGGCCTCACCCTCCCTTGAAGGCCCGTACGCTGCTGACGGCGTGTCCCTCTCCGTCCCCAGCCCGGCCCCCACCCTCCCCTGACGGTCATACGGTACCGAGCAGGCCCCGTCCGTGCGCCGCTGACGGCACGTCCCTCTACGTCCCCAGTCCAGGCTCGGACGGACGGCGCGGCGGCAACTCCGCCCGTCGGCCGCAGTCACGTGACCGGCGCAGCTCAAGGTCGGCCCGCAGGCGTGGGGGGGAGGGGGAGGGGCGCTCCCAGGGCCTTGGCGCTGGCCCGGCAGCGATTCATTGTACACACCTGTTGCGGCGGAGCCGGGAGCGGCCTTTGTTCCCTTCCAATGTCGGGCAGAACATCCCATTGCATTCCAGGCCGGCGTGAGTGACAGAGTGAAAACAAAGCAGCAGAACGTCGGAAGTGCGAAAGGGAGTCCGCATGCCATCCCGAGACAATCTGCGCGGGAGAAGAGTGTGGGCTGCCCGCGATTCCAGCCCACCGTCGTCACACGGAAGCGTGGCGTAGCTCATGTTCAGCCCAGCCGCGCGTACATCAGATAATTTGCATCGTCATGGATCAGCCCGAGCAGTTTGAGACGTCGGTTCGTCGGTGTTTATGGGGAGACGGCTCGGTCTGCCGGCCAGCTCTGCACAGAGCGGCGTCGACACAGCTGCCCACTAGACAGATGACCGCACAGCGCGCCTCGAGCACTAGCCAGGTCTCACGCCGACGGGTTATTTACGGAGGTCATTGGCGCGCACCGACTGTGGCAACTGCTCCTCACAAGAGATGTCACGCAGACGTTTAATGTACGGCGTTCACTGGCAGGCACCGACTGTGACACTGGCTGCAGACCACGCGATAATAGGCCACTCGGTATGTAGCCTTGGTCAAATTTGACTGGGTAGTCGCCAAACGACCGAACGCAGACATACTGCGCCCCGACGAAAGCGACCCTTCGCCTCTGTACACCCTCTCCCCTCGCCTCGGCACACGCTGTCCCTTCGCCACGGTACACCCCTTCCCTTCGCCTCGGCACATCCCTCCCTTCGCCTCGGCACACCCCTCCCTTCGCCTCGGCAACACCCCCTCCCTTCGCCTCGGCACATCCCCTCCCTTCGCCTCGGCACACGCAGGCCCTTCGCCTCGACACATACCCTCCCTTCGCCTCGGCACACCCCCTTCATTCGCCTCGGCACACACCGACCCTTCGCCTCGGCACATCCCCTCCCTTCGTCGCAACGCGCAATTGTGCATGTTTCACACCGGCGCACAGTGAACAGCCGCCACAACCAGGAGCTGATGATGATTGGGGCTTTAGGGCGTACCGGCTGCACTGGCCATACGGCGTCCATTACGGCCAGCAACATCGCATGCCCTGTCGCTGTTTGTTGCCACAAGACCGGTGAAATTCCTTTGCGTCAACGGTATTCTCATCTCTTTCCGCCGACAACAGACAAAATGAGAGCTGGGGCTTTCTGTCATACCGAGTTTCGTTCCGTCATTATCACGATGGGAGCGCACCCACGCCGAAGTCCTCATGGCGGTCAGTGTTTCGTCAAGTGACGCCGCCAGGCCCATATGACGGTAAACAAAAACCAAGGCGCCGGCGTTGCTTGGCCGTGAATCATCACGACCCGGGTTTCCGCCGCACGCGGCTTGTCTCGCGGATACCAATCCTGGGAGCCGAGTGGTTCGGACCACCGCAACTACGGACTACCGCCGCCTGTTGACGGGAGTGTAGTGGGGGAGGGTGGGGGTGGTCATGCCGATCCATGACATAGTTACCCCCCCCCCCCCCCCACACACAGGCTTCACTATCTTCCCGTGATATCAGGCGCCTTAAGTGTCAATCGAACCCACGGTGGAACAAGGCGCCTAGGTGCCAGTCGAATCCACCATGACAACAGGCGCCTTAGGTGTCAACCGAACCCACGGCGACATCAGGCGAATTTCGGTGTGCGACCTGAGTTGATAACCTCGACCAGTGAAGTTGCTGACCCCGCGTCAGTAACAGGCCAAAGTTCAACCTAACCCAACCCGACCCTGAGCAACGGGCCACGGTTTCCAAAATAGAGAAACCCCGAAAGAAGTCGAGGAAAGTGGCGAACGATGCAGTGAAAACACACCTCACCGGCATGCGCAGTCGCATCTCAATGTGTTCTACCACTTCTTAGCCATTCGCGCCTCGAAGGGACGGAAGTGTGTCGAAGAGCTCCTGATGCCCAAAACACACGGCAGTCGTAGCGGTTCGTTTGGTTAGTTAATGAAGCAATTGGGACGTTGAGGTAGGCTAACACTCGACGTTAAGGTGCGCAAGTGGCATGTTTTTTATCGTGTACGTGGAGGGGGCATTTAAGAAATTAATACCTGAATTGATGTCTACTGCGACTGGTTTATGAACGCACACCTACATCTGCTACTTTCATCCTGACTCCTAACTTGAAAAGCTGATGGCAACAGGATATACCAAGCCGTGTGGCCTCTTACAACATCCCAATTCACAACTCGAAAGTTTTTATCGTTTCTTGACAGTTTCAGACTCATTCACGCCAAGGAAGGGGGAGGGGAGGGCTCTAGCTCCCCCAACCTTGGGAACAGAAATCCGGGGAGCGAGTCGTTGTTCTCCTTTGCGGGCAGCTTTAGCCATTTTCTCTGTTCAGCCTCCCCCTCCTCCCCCAGCCCCCCTTCCCATTATCTTGTGAAACTTCACCCGCCCCCAGGTAAGAAAGCTGCTGAACCAACGGCTCCGATGCCAGTACAAAGCTGCTCCCTTAATAACGCAGGGGCTGGACGGCCCTGATGCCTTCCAAGTACTTGGGTAATAATTACCGTTTTTCTGGCAGACGATGATATTGGACTGAACGATGTATGTCGCGAACTGTGCGTGGCAGATGTCAACATGCCTTTTCTTGCACAATGTTGACCAGGGACACTGACTGCCATTCGAAATTTCTATTCTGGTGGTTAGGCTCCCGAATGCGAGCCAGGCGGCCATTCCGCCCCCTCCCCTCCCCCCTCCGGGTGACCCCAGGAGGTGAAGTAACCCAGGCAGTGCTGGGTTAATGTGAACAATGAGGATGAAACATTGCGTGCCACACCATTTAAAAACACACAGCAGTCAGGCTACATCTAGTTTTGTTACTGGTTACAGGGTTTTCGGACACCCTGACCACAGTGATTATTCAGCACCCATACTCTCCCAAGGCACTATTAAAAGTTTCACATAGTGGCGTGGCCCAAGCATGCAATGTCAGGACCAGGCACACTCATGAACACCTGCTCAGTTCGGACATAGCTCTGTCTGCTGCCTCTCAGCTTGTGCCCTGTGACATCACTAGGCGATGTAATACACAACATAATACAACCTGTGCCTGCAAGGGAGGAGCATGGGGCAGTGACCTGAATGCTCAGAGCCATAGATGCTGGCTTCACTTTAAAAAGAGAGAGGGGGGGGGGGTCTTTTGTCCCTTGCAAGTAAAGAATACTGCTTAACCTTTGGTTGCCACTGCCGTTTGCATTTTCAGCACACGACACCATAACACCTGCCCTTTGCTGATGGAATTTATTAGCACCTGCAAATTGATCCCAGGGCTCTTTCAGTAGCTAAATGTTAAAGTTTTACTGCACGTAGCATCCTGCTAGTAAAGGTCATGGTTTTTGGTTGTTCAGGAAAAGTGATTAATTAGGACACGTCATGTCATTATTCAACATCAGCCATAAGAACACCATCACATTATGGATGTCCTTAAATGCTCTCAACAGTCTCAAAACCCTCAGATTCCTCACAGCTCTGGCAAATGCCCTCAGTCAATGCATAGTCTGTACTGTTGTATATACAGCTGTTGTCAAACAAATAAACTTCTGAGGAGCAACATGCTAGAACCCACATATGAGAGGATGACATACCTGATCCAGCAGTTGGCCAAACACATCCACAAAGTTGGACTGGTGGTTGTTCCATTTCAAAAGGAATTGGTCCACCGCCATCCTGGGCAGGCAGCCAGGCCTGCAACACAGAGGACAGGTGTTACGGCAACATGTGTGATGCCAAGAATGGCTGATGACCACTATATACACTGTGGCTAGGCAACTTTGACATGGTGCTAAGCAGCTTGTTGTTTTGGTAAGCAGCATGGCCAGCATGAGTAAAATCTAGCTGCAACTAATTCTACTTAAAAAAGGCCAGACTACATGGCCCTCTTTGCAAATCAACATAACACACATTTTTGAACTTGCATAGAATAAGTGGGGACTGTGCAAATGCTTTGCATGAACTTTGCATGTTTGTATTCACTGAATAGCAAAAATATCTCTTGAAACTAAATATCTTATAAAATATGAGGAATCACTACTCTGACAAGCCCACAACCAACTGCATACCCCAAAATTTTGTTAGAATAAAAAAGCTGCCAGTAACAGAAAAACTGAACTGATGTTTGATACCCTCGCTTGCTGATAATAGCTCCCAAGTTGTATCAGCAAAAACTTGCACAATACCAAAACTTCATAGAAGAAGCTAGTGTCTTACCCATAGTGTCTGAACATAATACTGCTTTGACAAAATAATACATATTGCAAACTGCAAGCTCTTATCAGCAGCAAATTTATATCACTCATTGTTTCTCAGCCATCACACTGAACATTTAGCATGGGCCTGCCTCCAGCAGGCATACCCTGGTAACCTTCCTGTGCTCACTACACTTCCAGTGGTTTTTAAAGGCAAGTTTGCAACCATACTGCCACACTAATGCTTGCTTGTGTTAGTGGTGAGCATGGGTATCATCACTACAGGGCTAGAGGATGTGTCCCTTGCTATTTCACACAAAAATGTACATATAAAGTTCTTCTCATTTAAAAACATTTTCCTGATCCTGATCCATTATATTTCAGTATGACGTCTCAACCCTGGTTTGAACCACAACTCTCAGATATAGCTGATCTGATCACAGGAAATATAAACCTTGAGATCAACCAAAGCAGAGAAAGACTGGCATAATGCAGCAAAGCTTCTTTTGATTAGTAACATGCAGCTACTACATTGAATCATCTGAACCATGGATGAACACTTTAAACAATGAAAACAACCACTAATAAATTAAAACCAAATCCACCTTGCTGCAAAAGGGCAAACAAGCTTCCAAAACATAGGATGGAAAAGCCTACTTTCTACACCATCAATCATCCTGCATATGATATGCTCATGCCCATGAAATTGTACATTACCATGCTAAAAATGATAATTTACTTTGTAATACAAGGCACACAATGCATCTGGCTCCTTCTCCTTACTTTCTACCTATATGCTCATCCTGTAAACCCAGATCACCCAACAGCAACAGGTGCGCCATTAATATGCGCCGCGATCGTATCATAACCATTTTCAGCTTTTCCCTTGGCAAACAGCAGTTGTCAAACTAATCACAACACCGGGTCATCAGAAATGGCACCATGAACGTAGAAAAGCACCCCGATACCATTTTGAGGGGAGATCCCTGAGATAATGACATCCTAAATTCCACCAAAGGGGCGGGTTCCCCATAGAGTTCCCGCGCATGTCAGTCGTACGTCGATTTGGGCCGCTCGCTCCCGGATAAATGACCAAAAACATGACAGGAAGAATGCCAATCACAGGTAGCCATTGTAAGCAATCGGAGAACAGGTGAGCGGAACAGCTCCTTACCTCCAATTTTTCCCCAGCCTAAACTGACAACACCACCAGCCCCCACCACCACGAGCGATGAGTTTTGCGGTTGCTGACCCCCACGGAAATGAACACGAAAATTAAACTGATAGTTCTTTATTTATTAAAAAGCATTCAACCCTTGAAATATGGTGTCATTTCAGATTGAAAGTACATTTTATCGTGTTTATTCAGTTATATAGTTGACATAACTTCAAAGTACTGTAATCAAGTCTTATAACTGATATTTTTAGTCTACTTGTCTGGCTGTTTGTTTTGGTACGTTTCAAGGACACTAAGGAACGAGACTACTAATTATATGACAGCAGCTTTGTCTACATTGCCTGCAGAGGCATGTTTTTTCAGCGTCAGTTTTCCATCAATTTTTAATAAACTTCTCAGTCACTCTCGCTGAGCTTCAGCGTGAAACAATGACTGCACCAAGGGAAAATTGTAATACCCTCCACCTCATAAGCCTGTTAAGCAGTGGTGTAGGTAGTTTTTGCAAAACGTACTGGCAGTTGGGGGGGGGGGAGGGAATTGAATAGGGAAAAATTGCTGAGCCTAACCTGTTCTCCCTGAATTTTAAGCTGTTTTTAGGATGATTATTCCTGTACGAATTAAGAGAATCGGAGCAGGTGATCTCTCATCTATCATTGATGTGACCCATGCATGCCAAATCATGCAAAACAGTTACCCATTTCCCGTTTTGAATTTTGTGGAATGTTTAGTTTTGGGCAAATCAGCCACTGCCAGTTTTTCGCATCTACGTTTTTGTAAAGTAATGACTTGCAATCATCCTCATGGGGGCGCTGAGCGTCTCTGTATGTCCATGATGCAAGCAACGCATTCGTAAAGGTGCGAATTCGAATACGCCATGCGCGTACCCCTCTATTCCGTTAATATTGCACGGAATGCAGCCTGTAACGTTCACAGGGGCGCGGCTTATGCCTTGGTAAGCGGGTCACAGGGCTAACAAGACATCCCTGATGATAACGCCCCGAGCTGACAGAAGGTTATCTGATCATTCTGTTGCTTTCGATTTAGCTATACCAGCAGGTTTTATTAGCCAACCTATATATGTGTATGCAACGGCATTTACAAGCTAGGAATGTATTCGGATACCCCGTCGTATGGCGTCATTAAAACTTCGCCCCAAATTCCCGTTTTTCATGAGGATGGGGAGCGGTCGATGTCATCCCTCTCTTTACCAAACGAAGAAAGAAACAGGCCCGCGGAAAATCAACGCGACCTCGCGATTAGTAGCCACTTTGATGTCTCTTGGTCCATATTTTACCGCACTCGGACAGATCAAATGTAAATCCTTCTAGGAAACGACGTTCTTCAGCTTGGCATGCCCATGTTCACGTAACAGTGAAGCTAAATGGCATACAGTTTATACAAACGTGTTATGTATATATATATATATATAATTATATATATATATATATATAACCGAAAAAAATATATAGGAATCCGAATACATTCCTATATATATATATATATATATATATATATAATATGTGTTTAAGACTATGTTTATTATGCATAGCTCTGTTGTTGTAACAGTGTTGACCGCTGTGCACCATCGGCGGATCTGTCTGTTGCCGCTCCCCCGCTCGCGCCGGCCGGCCGTGGACCTTGTAGTACCCCAAATAAACACATTTTCAAAAACCAGATCGATGGAGGGACGTGTTTGACGTCAAAACACAGAATGAATGGTCATAGAATGCCGAACCATTCGGCGCGATTGCACGTTCCAAAGAGATATCCTCAGAAACTTCGGGGGAGGGGGGGGGGGTGCACCACCCTCCTCGTTATCAGCTGAGGGTTTATGGCATAGAACTGTGAATCCATATGACAGCCTACGATCCTTTGTACAACAATCGACGTGCCAAAACCATTCATGTGTGCTTCCTATGCGGCATGCTTCACAGAAGTGAAAAAAGGGATGAAAAAACCATGTCTCGAACAACTCAAAGCTGTTTGTCGCTCTAAAAGAGGGCCGTCTGATTACGTAAGATTTAGATCCAATATGTTTGCAACATTATGACGGTAGAACTAACATTATTTCGCAACTGGAAGCGCTTCTTCAGCAAAGACTCCCCCGCAGATGACGCTGAAACTACCGCATTTAAAAAAAGATCCGCGAAATGAAAGAGTTAAAATATATGCCACCGTTCGCCACCAGCAAACGGTTGCCTTTATTTGACTTGTCCTTATGCTTTTCATTCGCCGCATTCATGGTCCATCTAAATCCATAATCAGCGAAAATAAACGCTGTATTTTTCGTGCATCATTCGTCAGGATGGCTGTCAGGAGCCTGTTTACAAAAGCGCTTGGGGTCTTCACACAATTCATTCACGGTGCTGTCTGCCGCGGCTAATGCTGATCTCCATAGCAATAAGATGGAGGAGGAGGGGACACCAACTGAGCCAACACAAGCCCTCGCTGTTTTAAGCGTGTTTTTGTACAATCTCTCTTCACGTGGGTTTTATTTACGTGTATAATCCGTTATCTACATTATGTGCATTGTATTATCTACATTATCTACATTATATGCGTTATCTATATTATGTGCATTAACAAATGCCTTTGCCCATGCCCTTGAAAGTTGCATAAATAGTCCGGCGCAAATGTGAGGAACATTGCACATGCATAAGGCAATACTGATAACCTCATTCCTCGTCGAATAACCTGGGGAAAGGAAAAAGAGGTGTATGAATGTTTCGTACTGTATTCAGTATTCATAAATAACGCACTGAGGCTGAAATCCAGGGAAGTATGGACTCTCGAACCTTTCGCTTGCCCCCGTGCTTAAGTTGGTTTAACATGAGTTTTGTGTGTTAATGTATGCATGCGAACTATTTTCCAGAAATATTTACCTCCCGTCGACCTTTTGCCATAACACATGTTTTGCAGGCATATTTTATACTATGCAAACATTTATGTACGAGGTCTTTGGTAATAGCTTTTGTGCATGTTTTTTTAACCATGCGCACTTCACATCATGCTTAATACGCACATCTGTTGACGAAGAACTGGGTATGAATTTACATAATGCACAAGTCCTTTTTCTAAGCACATTTTTGTCCTAGAATCTTTGTCTTGGTAGTGATTGATGACAGGTTTCAAACGTTAGTATTGCCTACAACACCAGCACACGACTGACAATCAGTACCTGCTAGTTCATACTGTTATGACCTAATTCGAAGCCTCTGCAAATAACTACTGCCGCAGTTAACTACTACTGCAGCTAACTACTACTGGGTACTGACCCTAAGGAGGCACCTAGGGCTGCCATCGCCAGGGCAAGGGGACAGCCGCCTCCTTCTCGTTTGCTAAGAGGAGCGTATCTCTTAGCTCCCCTTGAAATTTACGGGGCTCTATCATACCGATAGTGAGCCGCGAATTACCGGCGCATGCATTGCGTTTTCGATCTTCCAATTCGATCGTTCATTCGTGCTTATCCATTCCAAAAGACAGAGCGAAAAACGATCTTGAGCTGCTGGCGCTAAAGCTCAAAAACTTTGAATTTCCTTGATTGCGAAATATCACAAGCGTAATTCAAGGCTGAGCGTATTTAACAGCAATTTAAGCGTTTTTTTCGGCCCAGCGGACCTGCTTGTTAAAGACTGATCAACCGATATGATTACCTAATTGGTGGATGCATGCCTCACGTTTTCGCTGATTTAACCCGTCAACCGTAAGCCCACACGCCTTTTCCCCGCAATTTAAATATGAGATTGACACAACTTGTTCAGCGGTCACATGATGAATATTGTATGACTAACAACGTTTGGTCTACTGTTGGTCTACTGAATCGTGTTGGGCCCCGAAATCGAGATTGTTTCGTTTGACACCCAAATTTGTGCATGGTAAGATCCCATGAAATGACCGGGATCCAAAAATGACTTGCATGGTACAGCTTATAACTGAGAGGTCTGTTTTGGCCACAAAGATGCGAAAAAGTCACACGGAAAGCCAACATCACGTTGAGAGGGATGTGATTTTGATTGCTTCCTGACCCGCACTTCCAGTTAAACGGCTGACGTCTCTCCACTCTGCTCCAGCTGGCCACCAACACTCAATAATGCCCAGTCGGGGGATCAAGCTGGAACACAGCTGCCTTCGAACCATGGTACGGTGCCCGCTGAAAGCTCTCCCGTAATGCTACCAAACATGAACGGTTTGGCCCTCCTAGCACGACTATAAGTATTTCTAAAAGGCTACAGTTGTTCAATAGCTCCACCCTTCGGCTGCCCACCCGCAGTCGGTAATGCGCTGTCAGGAGGTCCTATCAATGCAATAGGCACCTTCTGCTACTGCGGAATGCAGAGCGGAGTGCTACGCTGCCAGGTGATAGCCCTGTCACATAATTGCAAAAAGCACATGATTGGGCCCCCCCGCGCGTGATTATGAGCATTCTGTGATGGCTGTGGTACATTCGCACTACGCTGCGGCTGTCCGCCAACATTCACAATGCGCAGATAGAGGGAAACGACAGGAGAATGCGGGACGTCGGTCCTGAAACAATACGTGCCGACACCCCTGTTTATAAGGCTCTGACCATAGCGCAGACCTTCTAGAAAGTGGGAACAACGCAAGATCAATGTGAGGGGCCCGAGAGTTGTTGCGAGGGCCCCGGTACGGTAACAGAGGCCCGGACAACATTGCAGCGCCTGCCGAGCAACTGGGAAGGACAATGGGGGGGGGGAGGGGTAGATCGCGATGGGCCCTGGCGATTGACGTACTTTTCACAGTGCGCACTGCAGACATATAAGTGGCCGCGCGTCTTAGTATGTTTTAGTCTCCTCATACGCTGTCACGACCACCTGAGTTCTGAGGACCAGCCGTTTTCACGGATCGCAGTGCAGAGATAGTACATGCTCATCTTCATGTTCACGTCTGAGCTCGTTTATTTCGGATTCATTCACATAGTGGGTGTCATGGATGCATTTGGGTGCGCGTGGTTGGTAAGAGTGAAAGGTGTTTACATGCACACCATACAAATGGTCACGGCGACGGTTCATGCAAAAAATATCACGACCATCCACGTGCCATTTATGTTGGCTGACCCATGGCCCGGTGCGCCGCCGACTTGCCAACCCCGTTGTGGTACTCGTGCCCGGGTTTAGTGACGTCACGCGTGGGCAGCCCATCCTGCCGTTCGATATGCCGATTCCGGCAACCTTGTCTGTGAGTAGTGGATGCGACAAGTCGGTGCGGTGTGCACGTGTCCAGAGAAGAATGCATCGTTTGATTGGTTTAATCGTATGCGCCAACTAACCAAGGATTCGACACCGGTAACAGCAGTCGGATGGAGGGGAAAGATTCACGCACGCGCCGCGCGATAGGAGAATGGTCTTTACGTGACCGGCAGGCGACATCCCTTTATTTTAGCTATCCCGTAGAGACCGCTCTCGTTTCCCTCTGGAGCACCTGGGAGCGTCTAACGTAGAGAGCTCTGAGGGCTGGTGGGCACTTGCACTCATTCAGCACGTTTAACAAATTGGAGGCAATCTCGCTTATGCACCAAGTAGGGTGACAGTGATGGCATTAGGCGACATGCATATGCAAGGTAGCGAAGGCCTGTAACAAAGCTCGAAAAAATGATCTTTCAGTGGGGGCGACTGGCGTTTAGGCTGCCTGGATTCTGGGTATGTGAACGTGCGAGGTTGGGGGGGGGGGGGGGAGGGGGGGGGGTGTTCCGAGCAGTTGCTGGAAATTTCCAGCTTTGATCCCGTTTTGTACAGGCAGAGGAGCAGTGAAGATAGCTCTTCTCCCTCCTCTGCTCTAAGCCCCGTGGACAAGTAACGAGTGCTTACTTAGCGATGTAGGTGTAACCACGGGGGTGACGACACATCCAATCCAATTTGTAACAATTGGTGAGTTTGTCCCCATAGTTTGAAAAGTGAGATTTTGACGCGTGAAAACGATTCGCGTGTTTGAAATACACAAGACATGAATATAGTTAAATTGTTGTAAATGGCAGGTATTCTACTCTGTTAAAAGCAGTTCAATCCTAAAATCGATGAGATTATGTTATAAATGAAATTCAATGAACTTATGTTTTTAAATGTATTGATAAAATGATCGCATAGCTATTTCGATACTGTGATCGTGGACTGATGATCCGATATCCCAACGGAAAATCTGTAAGTGCTCCTAGGGTAACTGCGCTTTTTCATGCTCGACTGCCTCCAATCTTCCGTCCGCGCGGTGGCGGAATGTCAGTCAGTTTCCCGCACGAGCGGCAGTGCGTTTCGCCCCGCAGCCTCGCGCCTGCCATCAGGACGCGCGCCTCGTGCAGGATGGTCGCAGCGCCGGTGGCTTGACCGCTGCGGTCGAGTGCGTTCCATTCCGCACCTTAACGGACGCCGTAATGCGATTGGTCTGTGTGTTGTGTTTATACACAAAAAATGGGCGGAATGTCAATATCGTGCCATCGCGTCACGCCAGCACCAATCTGTCGGCTCAGCTCGTGCCGCTCCCGCGGGCAAGTGATGGAGCACCTGGTGGGTAATACCAGTGTGAGTAGTGTCTGTCGGCGACGTCGATGGCGCCACTTTCGCCTGTCGTCGATCAGGCGAAGCGGCCATCGTGAAGTATTGTCGAACGCTGGCAAACAGTCTGTGGAAAGAGTCTTCTCTATGCACACGTTTTTGCATGCGGGATGACACTGATGGCCAAGTTCATGTCGCGGGCTTGCAGGAGAGGTGCCGTTCGAGGCCACCTGACGCCGCGCAGCACAGCGTTGCTCCAGCTGCGACCATTTCGGAGGCGCGCATCACCCATCTTTGTTTCCTTACCTTCTCTTCCTCCTGAATCCTCGCGACGGCCCTCTGGAGAATGCGAGGGTCGGACGTCACCAGCCGTAACGCATGATGTATTTTGTCACCGAATAAAGTGTGCGTTAGGTCTAACAAGTTAGTACAGCACCAAAAGTCATTTTACACTTATTACAATTTCGGCGAAGATATGTATCCCAGGATATGACATGTACTTGATTAGGGAACACGTACAATACTTATCATTTCATTATCAAGCAGCGATAGGCAAAATACATTGCAAGCTGTAGACACACAGGCTCATAACATGCCAACATCTTATATCAGCAAAAAATGTTAAGTTTAAGTATGGTAAAATAAAATGCACCATCCAAGAATATGGGCTTCACCCATACTCCTAAAGGGCGGAGACCTGCACTCACACCTCGACCTCCTCCACGGGGAGACCTGCGCTAACACTTTGACCTCCTCCACGGAGATGCCTGCACTCACACCTCGACCTCCTCCGCGGAGATGCCTGCACTCACACCTCGACCTCCTCCACGGGGAGATGCACTCACACCTCGACCTCCTCCGTGGAGATGCCTGCGCTCACACCTCGACCTCCTCCACGGGAGATGCACTCACACCTCGACCTCCTCTACGGGGAGACCTGCGCTCACACCTCGACCTCCTCCACGGGGAGACATGCACTCACACCTCGACCTCCTCCGTGGAGATGCCTGCACTCACACCTCGACCTCCTCCACGGGGAGACCTGCGCTAACACCTCGACCTCCTCCACGGGGAGACATGCACTCACACCTCGACCTCCTCCGTGGAGATGCCTGCACTCACACCTCGACCTCCTCCACGGGGAGACCTGCGCTTACACTCTGACCTCCTCCACGGGGAGACCTGCGCTTACACTTTGACCTCCTCCACGGGGAGACCTGCGCTTACACTTTGACCTCCTCCACGGGGAGACCTGTGCTCACACTTTGTCCTCCTTCGTGGGGAAATTTGCGCTAACATCGTCCTCCAGCTCAGGGAGACCCGCGCTCACACTTTGACCTCCTCCACGGGGAGACATGCGCTCACACTTGGCCTTCCTCCACGGGGAGACATGCGCTCACACTTGGCCTTCCTCCACGGTTAATCAGCTGCTCGCATGTTCGGAAGGTGCTGTTCGCCGCTCGCCCAAATGAACACGCCTGGGGGCCCGCTGCACTTCCAAGGCGCTGTTCCAAGCTTTTGTGCCCTAATCGAAGCTTTTTGCTTGATGCTTGACTCTGTGATTTGTCAAGATGGTATCAA
>NW_023596805.1:26624200-26649908 GCF_011947565.3 Pollicipes pollicipes | reverse complement strand
TTTCACCATCCTCTGATGCATTCAGTGCCTTAACCCATACTAACTTCGGATATACCAGAAGTGTTTTGGGTGTCGGTCATCGCACGTCAATGGTCTAGATAGTTTTACCTAGCCTGGTAAAGTCAAGCAATGTTGAATACCACTTCGTTAGTAGTGGCTTATAATGGGGTCGCGTTCTTGTCCGAGCAACTTTTCTAAACAAAGTTCTCTTATCTTATTTCCACCTGCACCTTGATGTCAATTTACGCCGCTGAACTAAATTGATCTTTACTTTAGTTTTTTAGCGGGATGTTCTCTAGTTGCCTAATATCTGAATGACATTAATTTTTTTAGACTTGCTAGCGTTGCTCATTACCCGTGGGGATATTTTCTCCAAAAACGTCATCATAGGTCGCATCTCTCCCTCAAGGCAGGAATGCGCCAATTTTGTCCCTAAAAACTAAAAACTTTTTCATACATCACTTACATTTCCCCCACGAGGTCCCAAAATGTCAGAGTGTGCAAATATCAACGGACATATGAGTTATTTTCAACGAAAACCTTTCACCTTGACGATACTGATAAGCGGAAAGCCTGAAATCTCCAACGATGCATCAGAAGTTTGTTAATGCGTAATCAGCGTTTGTTTGTTATCAAACATACTTAAAGGAAAATATTCTGGAAAGGATACAGACACAGAAACACACCACATATATGAACATATTATATATATATATATTATCTATATATACTATATTATATAACACATATATAAATATATATACATATATCTCTCTCTTCCAAGTTTCAGTTAAAAGTGTGTGAGATCCAGATTTGCTGTCTGAAAGACGGGCGCTGGGATTTGAGATAAATTCGATAAATCAGTGGAATAAAAGTACTCGCTGTGGGATTTTAGGTAATCACTGCCTCCCCCGAATAACCAAATAACTCAGTAACAACTGAGCTCTCTTCTCTCGTCGAGCGCTGGACATTGTAGTCGAGGAATAAGTGTCTTTCATTCGCTATCGACAACAGTCGGTCTCCAGTCGCCCCGACCTGAGCTTTTCCACAAGTTTCGCGGTCGGGTAAGCGATGATGAGGTCACGCGCCGCGTGCTCAAACCAAGCGTCCTGGCGCAGCGCCGGCCGCGTGGTGCAGGTGACTCGGCGGGCGGCCCGGCGGGCGGCGCTGGGCGACGTGGACTTGGCTGGGCCGGCCGGCACGCCCTGCCGCTCTGATGCAATCCTGGCACGGGCCCGACGCTCCCACCTGGGACTGTGACAGCGACTGCCAGCGGCCTCCTCAGCCGGGGGTTGACCCCCGCCCCACGCCTCTCCCGCCAGAAGAGCTTCGTAGTTCCTGACGCAACCGTGAGTCGGGATGCCTTTGGCACGACGTGGCGGTTGTACGTGTTAGGGGTGAGCGTTGGCGCGCGGGTAGGGATGCAGGATTCGTATCAGGTGTGCGACTACAATAGTACCGTTTCTTTTCATGCACTGTGATCCGTTGGAGCGCTCCAAGGTCAAGTTTTTACTTGTTTATTGCGCTTGGCAATAAAACGGCGCAATGAACAGCTTGATGGATACAATGACCACTGCGGTTGACGCGCCATTAAACCCCAATAACTAACAAACTAATAATAAACGGCCCGGACTTCAAGCCCTTAACGCGCTATTTCCATTGAAGGGGAAAGAATGGAGCATGGGATAAATATCATGAGAGGAATCTAATGGAGACATCGGGATGTATGCTCAACAGAAAATCATTCTTGTTCCACGTGCGGTGGATTGCATTTCTGTCACATGAATATCAGTTTGTTCATATTGTATTATATCAACTTTATTGTATAATATATATATATATATATATATATATATATATATATATACAGCAACGATATCGATCGATATCGTATACAAGATGCCGTAAGATATTGTTACACATGATAGGTCGTTAATAACGCAAATGCTAAACGAATACAATCACTGAAAACGACGGGATTGGTTGAGCCCTATAACGTGTCAGTTTCAGCGGCACAAATGGTACAACCCAAATGAGGAACCCCACGTCAGGTAAATCCTGCAAACTATGGAACCCACATGGGATGGTGGAGGTCTTGACTGCCAATGACGTGCAATTCATGGAATGTTTGTCGTATAGTAGGTCCGAGATTGAAAACGAATGCGCAGGTTTCATCGTGTTAGCATCACAACGGGTGCGTAACATTTTCACAACGAACTGTGATATACGCTTTGCATGATTTCTGCGTTTATAGAGACTTTAAGGATTTCGCAGAAAGATACCAGCCCACGTGCCTGTACTCAGAAGTACGATATGTTAAACGTCGTTATGCTAAAGAATCAGATTATCTCGCGGCGGAGGCATCGGTGCCGTGCGGCAAAGTTAGCTCTGTAGTGCTTCGTGGGACGGTGGAGGGGCATGACACATTCTGTCAGAATATATAGGCGGCGTGGCCTTACTGGTGCGGAGCGTAAGCGATATCCATGCTCTGTCGTTTGAGGGAATCACGATAATGAGCTGAATCTGATACCCACTAGTGTTTGATTTAGCCCCTACATTTTTCAGGTTAAACAGAGCGGTGACCCTAAAGTCAACCTGGAAAAAGGCGAGGTAAAAATTAAATTGGCTTTCCGAGACCGCGTATCAGTAGGATATAGTGTCAACGCTCAACACAAGATACGGAAACCACTGCACCAGAACGCAGACGTAAATCACGGGGAAACCATGGACAGGAAAAGTTGGTGATCATCTTTGCGTCGGATAATTTTAGCCCAACGAAAATGATTCGTAGCCCGCTCATGTATGTCTCATTAATGGCCATTACTCTGATTTGACTTGACTGGTCCATCTTGACCAGCTAGTGCTGTGTTGATAATATGGTGGTCAGTTTTCGTCTGGTGATTGTAACGATTCAAAAGACCATTACATGAACCTGACACCCCATCTGATGATAAGCATAACAACCTTTACCCGTAAAGTATGTCTAAACATAGATCTTGATACCCACACCAACCATCTTTTTGTTTTTGCCCAGAAGCGTACCAAGGTTCGAATGTAGGACATACCTTTGCTCGTTGGAGGACCGCAGCGACGCAAGATAAAGTTGGCGGAAACATGAACTAGATATTTCCGTTTATTTAAGACAATGCCGACATCGCGCACAAAGCACGAACGACACGTAATTGACATTTTATATAGCTGTGTACAGGACAGTTGGCAACATTAACTCGTCAGCTGTTCGGAGCAGCTGCGAGGAACATTTCGTATACATAATACAAGATAGCTGTGTACAGGACAGTAGGCAACACTAACTCGCCAGCTGTTCGGAGCAGCTGCGAGGAAATTTCGTATACATAATACAAGATACCCGTGTACAGGACAATAGGCAACACTAACTCGTCAGCTGTTCGAAGCAGCCGCGAGGAACATTCGTATACATAATACAAGATAAGCTGTGTACAGGACAATAGGCAACACTAACTCGTCAGCTGTTCGGAGCAGCTGCGAGGAACTTTTCATATACATAATACAAGATAGCTGTGTACAGGACAATAGGCAACACTAACTCGTCAGCTGTTCGGAGCAGCTGCGAGGAACATTCCATATACATAATACAAGATAGCTGTGTACAGGACAATAGGCAACACTAACTCGTCAGCTGTTCGGAGCAGCTGCGAGGAACATTCATATACATAATACAAGATAGGCGAAAATAAAAGATGTGCCCAGGCCCTTGCCACCTTGTCCATTCAAACGAACTTTCTTAGTCAAATACCCCGATGATTTTGCCGAAGTGTGGACGCACAGGCACCGTGGCCTTGAACAACTTTTAGGGTCATGAAAACTCAGCATCCCAATTTAACTCTGTATATAGTCCACACTGAGACGGAAGGGGGTATCACATTTGGACGCACTAGTGACGGCAGAAATGTGGAACATCCCGCAAGGTTAGACACAGTTCCGTATCAAGCCCGCCAACTCTGGCATAATAATGCACCGCACATCGGTTGCATTCCACGGCCACTAAGCGGAACATAATTAAAGATATGCAGCGTAGATCTTCGACAATCCATCAGATAGTGCAAAAGAAAGCAGCAGCGGAAACAAAATAAGGGCCTTGCTTCTGGGTCACAGCTACTCTCCACAACTTTGAGGTAGGCTGGTAAAAGAGGTACGGAAATTTAAGGTACGTGAAGGCAAGGAAAGCCAAGACACTCATTGGAAATGAGAGTTTCTGACATTGTTTAACAGAGGCTCTGCTACGGTTGAAAAGCTATGGAGGAAGGATTCAAGAAAGAATATCTTCACACAGCGCCACAGCCGTTTGCGCAATGCTCGAAAGGCAATGGCAAGCGCAATGCCTCGTATTCCGGCGGGGGGAGTTGCCACTCCATGCCGGCATGCCATGAGGGAGTTGACACACGGCGGAATACCACGAGGAAGTTGCCACCCCATGCCGGCATGCTATGAGGGAGCTGACACATACCGGGATGTCATGAGGAAATTGCCACCCCCATGCCGGCATGCCATGGGGGAGTTGACACATACCCGGGAATGTCATGAGGAAATGGCCACCCCATGCCGGTCATGTCATGAGGGAGTTGACACCATGCCGGAATGCCACGAGGAAGTTGCCACTCCATTGCCAGCATGCCATGAGGGAGTTGACACATGCCGGAATGCCACGGGGAAGTTGCCACTCTATGCAGGCATGCCATGAGGGAGTTGGCACATGCCGGAATGCCACGAGGAAGTTGCCACCCATGCCAGCATGCCATGAGGGAGTTGACACATGCCGGAATGCCACGGGAATTACCACCCCATGCCGGCATTGCCATTGAGGGAGTTGACAACACTGCCGGAATGCCACGAGGAAGTTGCCACTCCATGCCAGCATGCCCATGAGGGAGTTGTCACATGCGGGAATTCCACGAGGAAGTTGCCACCCCATGCCAGCATGCCATGAGGGAGTTGTCACATGCCGGAATGCCACGAGGAAGTTGCCACTCCATGCCAGCATGCCATGAGGGAGTTGTCACATGCCGTAATGCCACGAGGAGGTTCTTGCATACTGAAACCCATGTTTTATACGTTATGCGCTTTCGCGCTTCTTGCTCATTCTTGCGCTTTCCTGCGAATTATGCGCTTTAGGTGTTTTGTTCGGCCGAATGTCTGATTCTAGTAGCTCGCAGAGCTAAATGTGACAGGCTTCACGGGCAGCATTCATCAACAGCGGCGCTCATGATTACCTTATCATGTCGGGCTTATCTAGAGGTGTTCCCACGAGACCGGCGACGCCAGCTGACTGGGAGCCAGGCCAGCTGGCGATGCTGCCGGCCGACACGCTGGCCTTGACCGGCGGCCTGGCGAGGAAGTCCATCGCAGGGGCGCCACCTCTCACGGGCAGCACACAGTCTGCAGCGAAGGCACAGGTTCAGTTATCGATGTACGTGACGTTACAAAGCGCTCCCTTGGCTCGCTGAAACGCACAATAAACAGTCGCTGAGACTTATATTGTATTTTGCACATAATATCTGTACTCTGTATTTTGTCAAGGTGGTTTTGTGTGCAAACGCAAACAACCGCAAATTTGACCATTAGGCAAGTAGTTACGGCTGCCCCAGATCCAGCACTATCCAATAGCAAAGCATACGACATGTGTTGTCGGTTTTCCCGAGGCATGAAACCCCCTTTAAATTAGATCGGCCTTGTAGTCTGTGATAGCAAGCACGATTCGCAAATGCGCATGGGCCGCCTGCAATACCCGTACGCGCATGTGATGCACAATACTTGGCGACGGGTTATGCGCCCTGGTCACCCGGTTTACAGCCGATCATTACAGCTAAAGTGACGTTGTCCTACTATTTGTGGGTACCGTTCCATGCTGGTGTGAGATCGCTGGTGTGACTGTGGTGAACACGAAGTGAGCTGGAGGCAGGGGTGGAGAAATCGACTGAGGCCACAAGTCCGGACGACTGGGGTCACCGGACCGGGCGACCGAGTCCACCGGACGGAGCGACTGAGGCCACTGGACCGAGCAACTGAGGCCACTGGACCGAGCGACTGAGGCCACTGGACCGAGCGACTGAGGCCACTGGACCGAGCAACTGAGGCCCACTGGACCGAGCAACTGAGGGCACTGGACCGGGCGACTGAGGCCACTGGACCGGGCGGCTGAAGCCGCCGGACCGGGCCACTGAGACCAGTGAATCGGGCGACTGAGGCTACTGGGCCGGGCCGCAGTCTCGGAACGGAGACGCGGAGTCGCGGAGTGCGACCAGACGCGGTATTATCAAGCTCGAACCAGACGCGGTATTATCAATCTTACGGTACTCGTGTTATTGTTAATTAGGGTCTCAGGGTGTGCCGACTGCAGAATTCACGTTGCACCAGTGGCATTGCTTTTTAATTAACGAGTCGAGGATATACAGCAAAATCTGATTTCTACAAGGCATGTCGCTTAACGTAACGGACGTAGCATTTCGCCTGAAGTAACGCGAACCCTCCCGAACGAAAAGTGGACACAACCTACCCACGTGATGCACGGTGATGGACGCGGGGCAGCGTGGACATCAAGGTCTGTCACCGCCACTCAGCAAGGCGAGTCTCGTCCGTGTCGTCAATACGCGGCCTGCAGAGTACAACCTGTTCGCGCCTCGCCTCGTGGAAGCTGGAAAACCATTAGGAATAATTCAGCTTTTGTAGACTCAACGTCTTATTTGTTTAATTATCCCAACAGAGCTGCCGCTTGCGTTGTAAGAATGGGAAGATGACAGGATAACCACTTCGAGCTGGAGGAAGCAATACGAGTGCACGTGGTGCACGTGATGCGGGTTTACGCCTGAGTCAGCCAGCCGTTTCCAAGGATACCGACATGACAGGGAATCAAACAAAGCGTCACCTCCTGTCCAACTCGGTCCAATGCAGTGAGAAGCTTTGAAACGTCTGCATCGGTGCTCGTACCGAGCTGGCGGATGTATGTTCGGTTATGATGCGTCTCTTCGATCGCGAGTGAGACTGGTGGGCTCAGCCTTTGTTGAGAGGGTGCTGCTAATCTAAGACATCTGGACACGACGTGGGTGACTTGAAGACACCACATTAACGCTGGCCAGCTCGCGTGCTTATCTGCCGAAGTTTGGGCTAATCTGGCAATATTCCTAAAATGCTATGTAAATGCACCTATGGAGCAGTTCCTATTGCGCCTGTATACAGTGCTCGGCGACATTGTGATAACTCTGGCAAAATTTGGAAAGTATTTGGACCAAAGAAACTAATGCTAAAGGTCCCCACCTAAGAGTTCTTCACATTTCGCATCAAAGCCGTAGGCAAACAAAAGGGCCGATACAAAAAAGGATGCATAGTTATTTGAACGTAATCTTCTATCCTAGATTCGGATTGGCTAGTTGGCGTCATTACGTTCCACTTTTTTTCTCATTAACTGATTTTCACATGCCTGAAATATATCTTGGCAGGCAAAGGACTTCCCTGAAAACGACAGGAAACCAGCATCGTGAGTATATTAAAATCCATGTATATATATATATATATATATATATATATATATATATATATATCCATATACCCCGATATAGGCAAGCTCAATGCTTCGTAGCATGCCTGTGTTTTCTAGCTTTACTCCCTTTAAGACGAACCTACGCTTAAACCGCAAGCTTTATGAACCACGCAACTGTCTTCATTTAGCTTAAATGTACAAAGATCCACTACGAAAACCTAGACACTTGCCTCTTTCGATTTCTGCTTGCGAACATTATTAGGAAAGTCAGCACAGACATTTCAGGCATTTATACCGAATCGTGAAAGCTAAGCATTCCCGAAGAAGGACAAGAAAATGGCAGTACGCGGTCTGGCTGCGAGGGCTATGGGCACCATCTACAGACAGAAGAGATAGCAAACTGCCCTGCTGGCTGACACCTGCCTGCCCCCACCCCCCGAAATGTTGGGGACAATCGCTCTCTGCTCTCCTCTCCGCTGTTCTCCGCTGAATAGAGATAAGCCTTCACCAAAATTCGCACTCACGTAACGCATTTCTCAACTTGACACTCCTGTAAAACTGTGCTTCGTGTTTGGGGGCAAGGGAAAAATTGAGATTTGGCGAAGCAAGAATCCAAAAGTACTCCGTGGCTTGTGCTAGAACAAACGGGTAGACAGGCGTAGACGTTTTGTTTCCCACCTCTACTAGGGCTTACGCCTGAGGACATCGTAGTACATATGCACGGAAACATAGATTTAGTCAAATTTTTGACGTGAATGGATTTACGATCAGAGTTTTTAATAGCCCAGCTTGCTGCGCCAACTTCCGCCAGGGGCCCACACAAGGCGGAGCTACGCACGCTCGCCCTTTCAAGAGCAAAGTTGGACCCACAGTTACCAAGGGTCTGAAGGAGCACAGAATGGTGTCATGAAAAATAACGCGGTGAAATCTTGTGAGAGGAAAACCATTGCACTGTGAACCACTGACTTATCATTTGCTCCAAGGAACAATAAATAATTGGATAATCGTTTTTTCATACATGCCGTCTGAATCGATCTCGAATGCCATTAAGATTGTAAATGTGCTGTAGGTGGAGAGTCCCATGCTGAACATATTCTTGATGCTGCGGTCTTTTCTGTCCGCTGGAACTAAAACGGAGTTATGTTTCCTTGCTTCACCTATTCCTGAACAGCGGATACGGTTTTCTCGAGCATTATATGATACCCAAAATGGCATAAGTAGAATGCGTGCAGCACCAGGCGGGGTTAACAATAGACGATAGGAGTTAACAGCAGTCAAAAGAGAACTGAAGCATCCTGGTCGGTAAAACGTTAAATATCAAAGCAATTAAAGTGAGAACTTTTGGAATAGTTCAGCATTCATGTTCACCTTTAAACTGGGCACAAGGCTATTCACATTTGCGTAGATAAGACAGTAGAAATAGTCTTATTCCTCGGAGAAAAAACCGGAGAGTGGAGAGTTGGGCTGATATTTCGGCAGCATGCCTTTATCGCCACAATAGCAGAAGTGAATTTAAAACTGCCCATTTTGAATTTGCTTCTGCTATTGTTCTGATAAAGGCATGCTGCCGAAATATCAACCAAACTACATCTCCATTCTCCTAGTTTTTCTCCGAGGAATAAGGCTAGTGCCACTGTCTTATATATGTGAATAACGTTTCTCGCTAATGCGCTGAACAGTTGTTCAAATTTAATTTGACATCACTTTCTTGACAGCTTAAACAACGTCCAACCAAGGAATGCGGGCCACGCTGCGGGTACCGTAGCCGTATCATTACAGCTATCGTCAACACCAATACACTGGTGCTGTAGATGCCCCCCCCCCCCCTCCACACTGCCTGCCCCGCCGCCCCATGCCCCCCCTCCCCCCCCCCCCACCCAACTGTTTGCGTTTCGGACGAGTCGGGATGATTCCGGACCGGGTTCAAAATATCCGGAGCGCTGGGCGGGACGCCGGTGGAGACCGGGTATAAAATAGCGCCTCCACTGCCGCCTGACAGTGCAGCGCGCGGCTGGGACCCCTGCGACAGAGGCTGCAGAGGGCTTCCGACGGACGGCAGAGGGCCAACAAGACGAGCGCAAGCCAGAGCTGACCGAAGCGCTTCTTATAATCGGTGAAGGTGAGTCTGTGTTGGCGATGGGACTGCGCGCCCCGCGGGGTAGTTGGTAATGGATGTTTTAGTCTCAGACTCGGGCTCATCCGTATTGGATGCCAGGGCCTTTGGTGTGAGGAATATAACAGAGTCATGTCAAACGCTGATAGATTATGTATCTATTTTGACCCTGTACCGTCGGCCTGACAGTACATTTAAAATGGCGACGTTCTTGAAATTTGTTGGCCTTGTAGTTCTATTCGCTTAACTTTCTAACGATTGCTTTTCGACATTTACTTTCACCGCAAAGAGTTTCCACAATGTCTCAAGATGTATGAGGTAGCTGTGGTAACCAAATGTCGAGCGGTGTTTAAAGTGTTGGTTGGGAAGTCATGGATAGTTCAGTTTCGTGAGTATAACGATAATCCGCGAAGTAGCGTTAACAGCTTTATCACATCAAATACTTGCTTTTCATCAAAGAAAGGGGGCGCTGGTCAGTGCACCAAGCTGGCACGTTTTGGGCGTTCGACTCGGGCAACAACACAGCACCAAAAAGTCACAACACAAGGCCGCGCGTGCTCAGCTGGTGGTGCAGTCCCCTCGGCAGCTGTTGTCTTTGGCAACGGCGTGCGTAGTAACTTGGCTGGCTGTCGTGGACAGGCCAGCAGAAGGTCAGCAGAGGCACACCAAGCAGCTGATTCACGAGCCTTCCGCCAGTAATTTGGGCTGGCCGCGCCGCTCGCGCCAGTCGCTGCCCAGGACCGTCAACAACAACATGGCACAGGATAGCCACAACACATGCGCAGCATTCCCGGCAGGACAGTCACAGTGGGGCGGGGAGGTGCCGAGATTAAGTGCGTTTCTCGCGAGTGAAGTGCTACTTCTGATAAAATCTCGAGTAGACATGAACGTAGATCTCATAGTGGTGAAATATCTCACATTGTACCATTCTTCTCTAACAAAGTTATCTTTTTGAATCCCCATTTCTCCTCTTTTAGCACCATTTCCGCTTTCAGTGTCCGTATGATTATCGTGCGCCTTTTTAACTTCTCGATGATTTAGTCTACCCAGCCCATTTTTCGTTTAATTCCAACTACTCATTCACCATACCATCTCTGGCGCTCCGCCTTGTGCATACGCCTTGAGACAGACCCTTTTCTTTCAGTAAAGGGATGATCTGTGAATATCTGTAAACACGCTGGTCTGCTGTCTCCGTTGGATATCTTTGCGATGTTCCCTGATGTATCTGCGGGTAGCCTAGCGCCCCGTGACTCGTGCGACGCCTGCTGCAGATGTCTCTGGGGCTGGTTCGCACAGTGCTGGAGGAGGACAAGCAGAGCGGCGATGTGGTCATCATGGCCTTCCACAACGGCAAGCTCTTCACAGGCGCCGAGGGTGGTCGCCTGGTGGTAAGTGAATAACACGAGATCTTCCAACAGCTGTCGGGACGTGCGTACCTAAGTTGCTCCGCCAAGCCCCAGAACGCTCGCTTTAGTCTTCTGTTGCAGCAAAAAATAGCACGCTAAGGCCCTTAGAATGTTGCCGTTCGTGCTTTCCAAATGATTGAAAAAGAATGCTGTGTGACGAGCTCCTCTGAACACGACACTTAGGCCAGTGTCTTTACTTCGCACACCATTGCTAAGCAATTGTACTCGGCTGAACGCATTTGGCTTCGAACAGACTGCCAAGCTTTTGCAAACGGTTCAAAATAAACAAATGATGTTACCTGCCGATGCTTTCCGTACTAAACGGATCGGCTATTAGCAAGGATGTGTAAGCAAATTAGTGGTAAAAGTGTGCCCTTCCATTACAATGTTGAAGTCTGCAACGTTTTCATGAACAAAAGGTAGGTGGGAATGGTCACTAAACTTGATGACACAGGCCCCAACGTTTCAGAAATAAGAATCTCGTCATGCACGCTGATTTTCAAACAATTTCAACCCGTTTTTTTTCAGTGGAGCGATTTTCGATTGAACGGTCCAATAAAAAAGGTTCAAATGTCATGACCTAAGCAGCTATTTGTGCTGACTGGCCACAGTTGGCAGGGTCCCGGTCCGCCGGTCCGCTATGGTGCCGGCTTATGCCACCGGCAGCCGGCAGCTGGCGGGGGTCCCGGTCCGCCGGTCCGTTATGGTGCCGGCTTACACCACCGGCAGCCGGCAGCTGGCGGGGGTCCCGGTCCGCCGGTCCGTTATGGGGCCGGCTTACACCACCAGCAGCCGGCAGCTGGCGGGGTCCCGGTCCGCCGGTCCGTTATGGTGTCGGTTACACCACCAGCACCCGACAGCTATCCCGCTCCGCTCTCTCTCCAAACAGAGGGCTATAAATGTAGCAGTGTTACCGTCTGCCGCGGAGCGAGGGGTTACCACCACCTAGCGTCCGTGGGCGGCGTACCTGCCGCTGCGGAAGCCCTCCGAGTGACAGCCGGTGGCCGGCCCGCCGCGGCCGCGCCGGCCACCAGGCCGCTACAGGGGTGGACGATTGCCAGTGTCGGCTCAGGGCTAGCGCCAGCTTGTGAAATGGTCACGGCTTCAGACACTCATAGACCTATGATAAACATTCGTGCTATTGTGCCCACCAATAGGATTGCAGGCTGGATCTTTCGGCCGTTGGTCAGAAACGCACACGCGGCAGCGCGTTAAGCGCCCCTGAGGTGGTCTACTGTGCCGGCGTACACGGTCGTTCAACGATCCGGTCGGTGGCACCGCGGCTGCGCTGAAGCCAGCCACGCTGCACTGGAGGTCGTGGCTATTTTGACATCCCGTTGATAAGTCGCCACACGGACTCTCGCTGTTCCGATGCTGCGCGGAGTGTTCAGGGGGTGTGACCCACTAGACCAGCTGATATATCAGTGTGCTTTTGCAGGTCTACAATCCGGACCTGACAGTGCACAAGGTTCTGCAGGCTCAATTCAACACCATCAATGACCTGTGCATCTTCAACAATGACCTGGTCACAACAGGTTAGTAGAGCCCGAGTCAATAAATAATGACCTCAATGGTATGAAGTTCAACAGCGGCTTTCTGGAGTTGTTTCGCCTCCTCAGTCGTTCAACGTAACCACATCGTAAATTGTACAGCGGCACCTGTACTACAATTTACCGAACTCCAGTCATAGGTGGACAACGCCAAATTAAATATTGCTGAACAAGAAGTTTGGATGGTAGACAACAAGACGTCCGACGGAAGAACTTCACGAGGGCGGCTTTTTCGAATGAAAAATCTAAGCTATTTTTTAATTGGCGTTGCAGTCGGGGCTTGAAAACACCTAACTAGCCTACGGATATTGATAATTATGCTTCGACCTTAAAGTGACGCTCTCCGCTTAACGAGCACTCACATTACGTCACAAAACCCGCAGCCATATGCTCTCGACTTTAGGCGGTAACAAAACCACCAAGCAAAGTTTCGACAGACGCACTTCCACCCTCAACAGCAAGCCAACGTTGTTCAAACAGGTCACATTGTCTGTCTTGGCTCGGCGGTCACGGCTCCGTCACCGCCCGCAGGCAACGACGGCTTGATCAAGGTATGGGACGCCACCACCCTGGAGGCCAAGAAGACGCTGGAGGGACACGAAAATGAAGTGCGCGTGCTGCAGGCCCGAGACGGAAAGCTGTTCTCTGGAGATATGAACGGCAAGGTAAGCCTTGCCTTCAGCTTGGGCGTTTCAGAATGGCCCCAGTATGCGCGTCAGTATGTGAAGTTTGACTTCAGTTATAACGTAAGAGTACCTGTGACTGGCAGATGCTGATGTTGGGTAGCACGTCTTCAGTCGTCCACTGTCAGGCGCAGGCGCTCATTGACGCAGCGTTTCACCGGCTAGGGCGTGATCGGGGGCGATCACGCCCTAGCCGCTGCCATCTCCCGGGCAGGAGCCGGTCAGGGTGGAGTCTACCGAAGTCAGAATTGAACCCCGAGCACCCCACCTACGTTAACATGCGCATGAACTTGCCGCGCCATCCAGTCGGTGGTTAGGGTTTTTCAGCAAGCTGTTCATGGAGAAGCCTTTAATTTCAAAATCTTCACACAGTTAAGCGCTGAGTACGAATGTTTAGAATATACTAGCAATCACCCAAAACAGTTGATGAAGCGTGCTTAACGGTAGCGCTCTATGTTGTGTGTGTAGCAAGCTTTCAAAGTACATACTCATTACTTCATGGGCATGTCCCTTCATTCCCCTGTACTTAGATTGGAAACCCTACGTACAGATTAATAAGAAAAAAATACTTTTCGAACTGACATCATGCCATGCATGCATGCAGACGTTTGCCACGCCTAACAGGTACAGAGGTGGTCAGACCTGACCCTCTCAGCAGGCCTATACCGGCACATGGCAAGGTGTATCACAGATGACCCCGCTAACACTCCGCCTCTGTGGGCCGCTGCAGGTGAAGATCTGGTCAGCCGACTACAAGCTGCTCTTCACCCTGAGCTGCGTCGAGGAAGTGTGGTCCATGGCCTTTGCCAATAATATCATCTACACAGCGCGCAGCAACGACGTCACCTGCACAGAGATCGGCTTCAGTAAGTGCAGGGCTCTCTACCACAGAGACCGGCTTCAGTGAGTGCAGGGCTTTCTACCACAGAGATCGGCTTCAGTAAGTGCAGAGCTTTCTACCACAGAGATCGGCTTCAGTAAGTGCAGAGCTCTCTACTACAGAGATCGGTTTCAGTGAGTGCTGCGTCCCATACCCATAATAAACGGCGAGGCAGTGTCCTGGACACAACGCTCCGCAGATGACAGTGACCTGCTCCTCAGGCCCCAGGAATGACCGGCTAACTTAAGAACAGGGCTCCGCCGACCCAGGGCTTTACCGACAACAGACCGGTTGTGTTTCAGTTTCTTTCCTACGATCGGTGCGAAACATTGCAATCAATGATAGCAGCAGCAAGGGGTGTGTTGTGATATTCACGAACTGGCGTTCCTGCTTGCAGAGGAGATGGATGTTGCGGGCGAGACCAAGTTCGTGATCCTGGACACGTTCGAGGGTCGTGGTCCCCTGTGCATCGCCAACGACAAGATATTGTACTGCAGCCGCGAGGGCACCAAAATCCTGGTGAAGGAGAACCGTAGCGGACACAAGGACGTGGCTCAGCTGGAGGTGAGCCGTCGGACACAAGGACGTGGCTCAGCTGGAGGTGAGCCGTCGGACACAAGGATGTGGCTCAGCTGGAGGTGAGCCGTCGGACAGCCCGCAGAGCCGCGCAACAGCGAGCTCATGTGGCCGCGGCCCGGTCCACAGACGGGTCACGCACGGCTCCCACCGGACTGGTCACGCACGGCTCCCACCTGGTCTGCTGACACAGCCTGGTCACGCACGGCTCCCACCTGGTCCGTTGACACAGTTTGGTCACGCACGGCTCCCACCTGATCTGCTGACACAGCCTGGTCATGCACGGCTCCCACCAGACTGGTCACGCACGGCTCCCACCTGGTCTGCTGACACAGTCTAGTCACGCACGGCTCCCACGTAGTCTACTGGAACAGCCTGGTCACGCACGGCTCCCACCGGGTCCGCTGACACAGCTTGGCCACGCACAGTTCCGCAGGTCGGCCGCGGCCGCAGAGTCCTATTTGTCTTGTTGGAATCGGCTGCGAAATGACAGTTGTTGCTTGGCTAGGACAGCAAAAGGCATGGAGTGACGTTCAGACCTAGTTCGCACACAACACGCTGTCACTAAGTCCACTCTTATCAAAATCGCTAAAAAATTATGACAAGCCTGGACTTCACCGCAGCGTGCGTGCCGCGGGGGAGGCAAGAGGTCCCTGTGTTTCGGAGTTCAACATCACACCTAAAGCGTTGCACAGAACGAACCGCCTTGAAGATCTCAGCGTTCCTCCCCCCCCCCCCCCTCTGGCTGCACATTCTGGTCCGTGGTGAAGTCGCTGCTGGTATACAACGGTGTGCGAAGATGATGTCACGGCTGAGGCTTGATGGCAATGTTGCACAACCGGGGTGATGGTCTGACCAGCCAACGCCCATAGTGCCGATGTTGAAATATGAGACAGTTGGGCTGGGAGTTCGGCGTTCGGTACCCGCCGTGCCCCATAGTTGCCGCACCGACGCATCCCCCAACCCGAGTGAGCCCCTGCAGCCACGCTAAGACGGCGTGCTGTTCGCAGGGTCACAGCAAGATTATCAACGCCATGGTGGTTGTTGACAACATGATCTACAGCAGCGGGTACGATGGCCTGGTGAAGATGTGGGACGCTGGCTCGTTTAAGCAAACCGCCACGGGAACCACGGTAAGGTCCTGTTTCCGCCCCACGAGATGGAAAGTTTGCAGAGGTCCAAAGTAGATGATATAGTTACGTATCACCGTTCCTCCGTTCCACCGACCGTTCCTCTGGGACCGGCCTAAATCTTGAGCTCACTGTTTCTGTTTCCTTCATCTCTTCATGCGGTAGGGTATATGGTAAAGTGTGCGGATTTTCCTCAGAACGTCTTTGGCCTCGTTGCACACGACTCGTACGCATCAAAACATCAGACACGTGACTAGCCGTTTTGTGTTCTGCTCCTTGTTAGAGTGATAAATTGTGTTGGCATATGAAGCGTATCATTTTTTTTTCTTCCACCTCGGCTTCCTTGTTTTCAGTTTCACCGATAAAAAATTGTGAATTTCAGAACGTCTCTGTTGGCCTTAAAAGGACTTTTGCCGTCGACCTGTTACCTAGATTGGCGATTTATTTATATCTTTTTGTCACGCGCGCCACGTGTTCAAATTTTCGTCCCACCCCAGGTGAACAATCCCGTACACTCGCTGGCTGTGGGAGACGATGGCGCCATTTTCGCCGGCCTCGGCGGTGGCAACATCGTCCAGATGCGTCGCCAGTGAAGCGGCCTCGCCTCCCGAGCGCAGCTGACGCACGTGGGAACGCTGGCGATCCTCCGACTGGCCGATTCGTGTCCGCCTCTGATCCGAACCAGTCAAAGCTGCTTTTTTTGCTGAGCCCGCGGCTCACTGTGTGACCGATAGATGGTGAAGCCACCGGTCAGATGTAAACGAAGGACACCGATGATGTGCACCGTGTAAACTGCTGCCCTGAATTGGACACGGAGCCTTGGACTCATTGTTTTGCATGACATCACTGCCAGTACGTGCCCGTAGTTTTTATCTCGCATATAACATTGGTAGCCTATCACACGTGCAAGCAAAGAATCCGAGTGATGAAAATATACTGTTAAAATAAAAAACTTCTGGAATATGGGTGCACTGTTGTGTCCAGTGCTTCTCTAGTAGCGAGTGGTACTGCGAAGACCGCCAAGCAGCGAAGCTTCTTTATGTACCCTAATGTGTGGGTTTGTGGCTTTGCCAATGCGTGTCGATTTTGTAAACATTGCACTGCCAGGCCCAACTACTTGCCCGCTGGGTAGGGATGCTCGGTGCTGCCTTACTTGCACCGCTACCCAGCAGCCATCACTCCCACGACTGCGGTGGCTACGCCTAGAACGTGTCACAATGCTCGTAAGACTTAGGCAAGACATGAGGGCGTGAAGTGCGGCTGTGGCGATTCAAATACATAATTATACACTGTTATCGACTATTTGGATACGTTGTATTGACAACCTTTCACAGAAATTCCAGCGGAGTTTTAATTCACAGGCCCCTCGCAGGGGTCATCAAATTGCAAAAGTGGAACACGGAACACCGCAACGGAGAATCAACGGACTCCAGACTCTTTCCCAGGACGCTATCCACCAAAGAAGCATCAATCAGCTGACATTCTGTTGCTGTGGAACACAAGCTCCGGCCGGTCGGCCAGCGTGTACCAAAAACACTTCTTCTTCTTCTTCTTCTTCCCGAGGACAGTGACCGGAGCTATCACAAGCATGATTTTCCCCGAGGCAAAACTTACCGCACTGTCAGGCCGCTGCAGCCAACTGCGCTACAGTAAATGGACTCGATTGCGGGATGCAGGATTTTTGTTAAAGATTTGGTCCAAACCCTTTGAATGGATGGATTTCTGGGATCAGAGCCCACATTAAGCGGTGCCTGTTGTGTGAGCCCTGACCCCTAACATCCGATCGCGCAATTCCCAGCAACGACAGAATTTTGTGGCGAAAGTTTAGCGTGTCGTTCGGCACGGTCCGTCCTGCCCTCTGACGTCAATTGACCTTTGGCGCGACCGCTGCCGCCTGCCGCAGGCCACACCCGTCAAGGGCAAATAGCGAGCGCCTAAAGCGACTCTAACCCACCCCGCCACGGGTGGGTGAATCGGAAGGCAAGCGCTCTGACCAACTGAGCCATCGGGACGGACAATCGTCACAGTCATGACGACTGATATAATGAAAAGGCTCAAAATGAAAAGTTTGAAAGGCACAATATCCTTCAATGAATTATCATGAGCAAAGATCCCATGAAAGAGGTTGGAAGGAAAACATCATTAAGTGTATGGATGGTCAGACACAAATCGTAATGAATATTGCCCGTGTTGCAAAAGATCAAAGGAATCAGCTGGTATGTAACGTATCGTTAACCAAATATGATACCTGACGAATGTTGTCAGAGGAAAAATTGTCATGGATTATGTTCAAATTCCAGATGATTGTAAGTCAAAATTAGTACATGAAAGCTGTCAGCCGTTAAGTCTGGTTTGTAGATAATCTGAAATGAGTTCCGCAGTTGTTTTGATGAGCACGTGTTTGTTGTTTTTCGCCCAGCGCTGGCTACTGTGCCCTCCTACGGACTTAAACCCAGGAGACGAAGTCAGCCATGCGTCACTTACGCCGCACCTTCTTTTCCACCGCGAGCTATTGCCGGTACCTTTACGCAGCATGATTCCTGTCCTGTGTGATCGTTTTGGCATGTAGCCTTTTTCCCTCATGAGGTTTATGCCTTGGGATAATTTTCCATAGCCGCCTTCGTCTTGGGCGATTTTTGCCCGTATCATTGATCTTTTGCCATGCCAGCTATATCCAGGCGCGCATGATCTCATGCGATTGGTTGTCTCTGCCCTTTGAATCCTCTGCAATACTCTGCTCACGATTTTGTTAGCGACATTTTGCCATGTTTTTACTTTTCATGCGTTGCTATGGCACTCCGCAACTGGCCGGCGCTGCTCACGCGCCAAAAAGGTACGTTCAGGTTATCCTGATCCAGCCTGAGTCACTGCACGAAGGGACAGTAAATGAGATGGATCAGATTTGGACGATTCAGTCCATAAATTGATCCACTAGTGCACATAACTGCATCATATATTGAGACACTGCACACCAGAAATAACTGTTCTGTCGGGTGTCAGCAGCCTCGTACGTTTCTCGTTGTTTCACAAATTTTGGGCCAAAATGCGGCCGGCTTGGGTCTAAGCGAGATAGAATAGACCGGCCGCGCCACAGTACCACGTCCTGACAGCACTAACTCCGCTGACGGGTAGAACTGACCGGCCGCGCCACAGTGCCAGGTGCTGACAGCAAAAACTGCACAGACGGGCAGAACAGACCGGCCGCGCCACAGTGCCAGGTCCTGATGGCACCAACTCACATATGGGCAAAACTGACCGGCCGCGCCACAGTGCCAGGTCCTGACGGCTCAAGCTCCGCTGCATAACCACCAAGCCATTACGACCACGGCCGACTTCCAAGGCCATCCAAATGTGAGACGTTCTACCCCGCCTCAGCACGGCTTTGTACGGTGCTGGCAGCCATATCTGACGGAAACATTTCTTCCCGCGCGATCTTGTGACATGACGACAGTAGTCCAACAGGCGTTTGCTTCCAAGTTCGCATTTGCGTTCCAAAGTGCTTGTTAGCCAGTGTGAGGAAGCTAGTCAAAAGCATATGTTGCCAGTTTTTAAGGTACGGGTGCCTACAATTTTCCATCAAGGCGCAGTATTCGGAGACCGGAGTGTGACGTAAGCTGTGCTTATCACATTGACACACAATCTGTGCTTATCTGCTGCCCTCAGGGTCCCCGCAGACACGGCTGCCACTGGGCCTCAGGCTTCTCGGAGTTGAAATAACGGCCCCGTGGAGCCCGAACGCGCCAACGTTCGCATGTTCTGGACCAGTGTGCACCGCCAGCTGCAGCTGTTCGGGACCAGTGTGCACCGCCAGCTGCAGCTGTTCAGGACCAGTGTGCACCGCCAGCTGCAGCTATTCTGGACCAGTGTGCACCGCCAGCTGCAGCTGTTCTGGAGTACGTATGAGTGCGACTGGCCCTAGTCCTCTAATCCCATTGCAGAATCTCTCGCTCAGTTGTTTTGCTCCACGGCAAATATGAGACAGTCAGTTTCACACAACACATATGTGAATGATGGCGTCGAGGGAGTGAGTACGTTTGAGTGCGACTGGCCCTAGTCCTCTAATCCCGTTGCAGGATCTCTCGCTCAGTCCTTAAGGCAGCCCGTTCGACGCCGCGTTCTGTTGACGCATTCAATCTCAGCCCGCTTTCGTCGCGACAGGCCCGGATTCACTCGACCTGGGCTCCTCGCTGCTCTGGCAGACGGCGGCGTCAAAAAAGAGCGCGGGCCTGCCTAAAATACGCTTCAATCCTTCCCGAAATGATGCGTTCGGTACGTACCGACACGCGAGAGCTGACAGGCGCCGGCGCCGGCGACACTCACGCCCCGTCGCTAGCCAGAGACGGACGGACCAGCCCCGACAGCAGCTGCCACTGGTGACGAGAGAGGCGCCGCACAGCAGGTGAGCGGCGGCGGCTGCGGGCACGCGCGGCCCGGTCAGGACACAGAGCAGGCACACCGAGCTCAGGGTGGGAGATAGGACAGCGCGGGAGATGTCTGAACGCGAGAGAGAGAGAGGAAGAGACAGAGAGGGAGGGAGAGAGAGAGAGAAAGGGGAGAGAGAGAGAGAAAGTGGAATGACCGTCGAAAAAAGAACGCAGTAGACAAAGCCCGCATTCTTTGATTGTGACATCTTACCTTGCACAACCTTGAACTAGAGCCAACTAACGGCCGTTGTATCTAAAAATTGCTCTCGCGAACGCCAATATGACCGACTCGACAATTATTTTTTCTGGCCTTGATCGCCGCATTGCCAACGGAATGGCAGGACTTGCACGACATTATCATGACGTCATGGATGCCAAGAAACGAAATAGTCTTCTCCAAATGGCGTGCACATCTACGCGTACGTGCAGCTCAGAAACTAGAATGGTTCAGATCTTAAGAATGGCGGGCTGTGAACTGCACCGAATGATCTTCAGTATAGCTTTTCAGTTCAAAGCCCCATACAAATGTGGAAACACTCCCTTTAATAAGCTGATGAAAGGGGACGGTAAATAACTGTATGAAATATACCGTAGCCACTATTTAATTTGCATCAGTTCACTGGAAGCTTTCAAAGCCGCTAAAGCTCAGAGGCGCTATTATATTTTTATGGATTTTACAGAAATATCGAGGACTCCTTAAACGATTATTACATGACCAACAAACGCTCGTCATGGAATCCTCAACATTGAGTCATAATTGATAAGTGAGTGAAATCACGGGCATGCGCCTCGCAAGCCCTAAAAAGCAACCTACCCCTGGTGTTGCAGCCTCCAGACCGCACACGTCGCCCCGTGGTAACATGGCGCCAACGGGCGGATGAAAATGATGATACATCTGCATAAAGAGTATTTGAACGCTCTAGAGCATCAGTTCCTACGTTTAGAAGGAATTCCAAACGTATGTTCTATCTGCGTGTTTGTATGTTCATAATAAGGGTGGCACCGCATTTTTGCATTTGTATTTTTGCGCGACAACTAGTGCTTGCATCTGATGGTGGAACTGGCAGAATCGTTGTTTTTCTGGCTGCTCTAAACAAATTTTTTTTATTTAAAAAGCTACACCAAGATCACAAACGGTAAATATACGCTACAGTCCTCTCTTTGAACGGCGCGAATTAATTTTGACTGGTTTTCAAAATTGATTCCGAATTATTTCACGAAAGTATTTCACAATTTAGGAAGTATTTCACGCCGGTCGTGCTCGCGCGCCCGGCGCCCGACGTTCTGAGTTACCTGCAGAGGCCAGCACCGTTCAGTTTCGCTGCGACTGCAACCTTGGCTATTTCTATTCTTGCTCGTAAGATTGCGAGCAGGTGGGCTCAAATCTTGTTCAAGTAATTTGTCTCACGAGTCGATTCTGCTGGAGGATGGACGTTCTTAGGCAAACGTGGATTGGTCTTTTTTCATGTCTGACCTAATTTCGATCCACTTCATTAAACATCAGTGAGACCTCTCACCTTTTTACGTGTAAGGGGCCTCGTGTGTAGAACACTAGGGAGTGAGCACATTAGCGGGCCCTCTGCGGGCTAGATCCTTAGTTAGCCGGGACGGGTCAGGTTGCAGCTGCAGCTGCTATTCTGGTGGCACGAGGGCGGGGTCCCATGGTCGATCCAGCGGGCCTTAGAGGAATGCATCATGAATCGGTCTCCTTCCTGACGCGGCAGACCTTCTGACCCGGGCAGTTGGCACCGGATCGATGCAGGAGCCCTCATTGACACAACACTATTCCTTATCGCCGCGGGTGGTCCAATAATTGGCAGACTTCACTCCGGCTTAAGGACACCTTGGCTGAAAGGGGATGGAGGGATCCACGGTCGGCAGTGGGGACTCGAACAACGGGCCTTCGGGCCAACGGAACGGGCCTTCTTATATATGATTATGGACTCTCATTGTACATTGAAAAACACGTTGGACATTTCACTTTCGATATCGTGTTTTCATCGTTCTGGTGACTTCACGGTAATTTTAATATGTTCACACCATACGCCACAATCTAGCAATACGCCACAATTTAATCATTTCACACCATACCTTTCACACAATATTCCATGGAAATAAATAGTGTCAGGCAAAAAAAAACTGTTCACATTTAAGCGGATTACTCACGTATATGTGATCTTGATATTGTGTGAATTGATATAATATATATATATATATATATATTATATATATATATATATATATATATATTGGGTAGTGTGAGCGATACCAGCTGTTGTTATGCCAAATTCAAAATAACCTCTAGAGCAGAATTGAACACCGGCAACCAAATAAAGGGTTAGTTGCAACTTTAATTCGCTTTTGAATGGTTGCAAAGTATGACACCTTCGACTCCCTAGCTACAACTTTGACGCGGCTGTCGAGGCCTTTAGTTTTCCTAGAGTTTAGGCAAACCAAAAAGTATATATGTGCAAAATTAGGAAACGCGTCCTGTCACCTAAATTTTGCGCATGAGTTTGGCAACAGTCATCTGCTACCTCTGACATGCGAGGGTGCCGGTGTTCCAGACATCATGAGCCTGAACATCGTCGCCTCAGTGACGGAGGAGACCAAGCAGAGTGGAGATGTGGTCGCCATGGTCTACCACAACGGCAAGCTCTTCACCGGCGCCGAGGGCGGCAAACTCATCGTAAGTGGCTCCGCCTGAGTAACGTACATCCCTGTGACAGCCTCACCTTATCAAGAGTGTGATCAGCACTGGTCTTAGCTATTGGTGTAGTCATCAGCCTTGTCCCTTATCGCTACGAGACTCAGGTGTGATTTGAAATCATGCTGCAAACAACTGCATGCGGTCAACAACAAAGCAAATATATTGCGGCTGTCATAGTCTTTTTAGTTTTTGTGAAAAAAACGACAGCGTACTATACACACAAGCACACACACACACAGCAATCGATGATATTATTGTCTGACCTCCCACCGGGAGAATCTCTAAGGCTGAAGCAATTCCAACTGCCGTCTGCCCTTGAAACTGCCCTCAAGTGAAACCGACTGAGAGTCGGTAAATATCATCACATGCAGCACTGGACTTTTCCGTGACCCTCCATCCGACACCGTTGGAGCGGCTGGGCACAAACATCCCAGCCACACCGACCTTTTGTTTCGCCTCGAGAGGGAGAGGGGAGGAGCGGGGCCGGCGCGAGGAGACCGCTCGCGGCAGGTCGGCGTCGCCCGGGGCTATTTTTGACCTGTCACTGACGGGACCCGCGGTCTCTCCCCATGTTGGTTTACCGGGTCAACGGCCGCACGGTTATGGGCGCTGCATGCCGTGAATAGTGCGCTGAACGATGGGCGGGGGGGGGGGGAGGGGGCGAGGGGGGTGGGGGTGGTCGGCTGTAGCCCGCTTACTCGTGGATGGCCAACTTTGACCACACGGCGCCATGTGAAAGGACTTCAACTTCTAGAGTGAGTCTGGTCTGCTCGCTCTGGGATGTGCACGCGCCCGCGTGTCTCGGTGCGAGCTCGGACGTGCCCACCGTCTTGTTGAGACTACGCGCTTTCGCGAAGGACCGTTACAGGACGTTCGTAAAACCGGCTACTGCACTGTTTATAAGCCGTTTTGAACACAGATGTAAGCAAATATTTTGAACAGTGTCAAGAGGCGTGGTGCTAGACATGTCAAGAGCTGGCATTGGCATGTCAAGAGCTGGCTAGGGGTATGTCAAGAGCTGGCCAGAGGTGTGTCAAGAGCTGACCAGAGGTGTGTTAAGAACTAGCCAGAGTTGTGTCAGGAGCTGGCCAGATGTCAAGAGCTGGCCAGGGGTGTGTCAAGAGCTGGCCAGAGGTGTGTTAAAAGTTGGCCAGAGTTGTGTCAAGAACTGGCCAGACTTGTATCAAGAGCTGGCCAGAGATGTGTCGAGAGCTGGCCAGAGGTGTGTCAAGAGCTGGCCAGAGGTGTGTCAACAGCTGGCCAAAGGTGTGCCAAGAGCTGGTCGCTGACTGGCTAGTCAGGGACAACGCCGCTGCATGCTTTTGATCAGCTGTGTCAGAGCTGGCCAGAGAGGTGTGTTTAAGAACTAGCCAGAGTTGTGTCAGGAGCTGGCCAGATGTCAAGAGATGGCCAGGGGTGTGTCAAGAGCTGGCAGAGAGTAAGGTGTTAAAAGTTGGCCAGAGTTGTGTCAAGAACTGGCCAGACTTGTATCAAGAGCTGGCCAGAGATTGTCGAGAGCTGGCCAGAGGTGTGTCAAGAGCTGGCCAGAGGTATGTCAACAGCTGGCCAAAGGTGTGCAAGAGCTGGTCGGACTGGCCGGTCAGGACAACGCCGCTACATGCTTTTGATCAGCTGTGATGCTGACGGTCAACAGCGGGCGGCTACCATCGGACCTCATCGCCCTGGGCAGCTGGTGGTTACCACCACCTCGTCCACACTGGGCGGCTGACGGTTACCACCGCACCTCGGCACACTGGTCTGCTGACGTTACCATCGGGACCTCGTCACGCTGGGCTGCTGACGGTTACCACCGCACCTCATCACACTGGCAGCTGACGGTTACCATCGCACCTCATCGCACTGGGCTGCTGACGGTTACCACCGCACCTCATCATACTGGGCAGCTGACGGTTACCATCGCACCTCATCGCACTGGGCTGCTGACGGTTACCCACCGCACCTCGTCACACTGGGCTGCGACGGTTACCATCGGACCTCGTCACCTGGGGGCACTGCGGTTACCATCGCACCTCGTCACATGGCTGCTGCACGGTTACCACCGCACCTCGTCACACTGGCACTGACGGTTGCCATCACACGGGCAGTTTTTGGAACAAAACTTTCTCTTTCATTGTTGTTGTGTCGATGG
Organism: Pollicipes pollicipes; assembly: GCF_011947565.3. Lineage (NCBI taxonomy): Eukaryota > Metazoa > Arthropoda > Thecostraca > Pollicipedomorpha > Pollicipedidae > Pollicipes > Pollicipes pollicipes. The sequence continues at coordinate 26,624,774 of NW_023596805.1, read as the reverse complement.
GAGAATGCATCTGTTCCCCGTTTCCCTCCGTGCAACGCCTGGAGTTCCATGCCAACTTCTGGCATGACAGGAGACTGGACCTTTTGCCCCAACCCGACATGCGACCCATGCATCTCGCTTAAAATGTCTTTCCTTTCCAGATTTCCGAACGCCGACTTGACCATCATCAAGAATACAGGCCAATACAACACAGTGAACTCAATGTGCGCTTTAATGGAGATCTGGTCCCACACACTGGTTAGTCCAACAACAGTTTGATGAAGGTCCGGCGCCAACACAAGTATTCGCCAGATTTAGCCCGCTTTTCGAGGGCCTTTTTTTTCGTTGCTTATCCAGCGATAACTGACAGATGCGTAGAAGGACAAGCAAAGGGGAGCAGACCCCAATTGACAGCGTATGTTTCCCAACAGGGCCCAACAGATAGAACGCTAGAGGACACACACAGCGCCTTCCACAGTCGGGAACTGAAGGTCTTCCCGTCCAGTCCCGGGTTATTGCAGTCCCGTGTGAAAAGTACAAATATAAAAACATCAAGTACAAAACGTATGTTGAAGATACTCATTCACGGCTACTC
>NW_023596805.1:26486761-26623200 GCF_011947565.3 Pollicipes pollicipes | reverse complement strand
AGCTCGTAAAGGCGAAGGAAATACGTTTTAAAAGTGACAGCACCGCTACATGGCCAGCAAGCGCTACTGAACGCAGCCGCTACAGCTGGAGCTCCCCCCCCCCACGCTAGCTACGGACCGCTCCGACTGCAGCAGCCGTGCTGGTGCCCGGCCGTGGCGACACCCCCGTCCTCTACGAGCCACTACAACGGGCTCCGAGGGCGACGTAACCGCTCGCCTCCGCCTAGCCGACTCAACCCCTACCGGGACGAGGCGTCGCAAGGTCGCAGCGGAACGGCTTCCGGCCCTGCACGTCTCGTGCTCGATCACGTCTGCTTTCTGCGTGAAGCGCTTGTTGCACATGGTGCAGCTGTAACGGCTTCTCGCCGGTGTGGATCAGCACGTGGATCTTGAGGTGGTCCTTGCGGCTGAAGCGTTTGCCGCACAGCCGCACCAGGGGAACGGCCGCTCGCCCGTGTGGATGCGCTCGTGCCTGTTCAGGTGCTCCTTGGCCTTGAATGTCTCCTCGCCGCAGTACGGCAGCGTGGGCCCCGCGGACAGACGGCAGACTTCGGCCGGTCAGGGTACAGGCAGCACGAGGCGGCCGGTCAGGCGGACAGGCGGCAGAGAGCGGCGGTCCGGGGGAACTCAGACGGACAGGCGGCAGACGGAGGCCGGTCAGACAGACAGACGGCAGAGGCGGCCGTCAGGGGAACTCAGACGGACAGGCGGCAGACGGAGGCCGGTCAGACAGACAGACGGCAGAGGGCGGCCGGTCAGGGGAACTCTACGACAGGCGGCAGACGAGGCCGGTCAGGCAGACAGACGGCAAGGGCGGCCGGTCAGGGGAACTCAGACGGACAGGCGGCAGACGGAGGCCGTCAGACAGACAGACGGCAGAGGGCGGCCGGTCAGGGGAACTCAGACGGACAGGCGGCAGACGGAGGCCGGTCGACAGACAGACGGCAGAGGGCGGCCGGTCAGGGAACTCAGACGAGACGGACAGCGGCAGACGGAGGCCGGTCAGACAACAGACGGCAGAGGGCGGCCGGTCAGGGGAACTCAGACGGACAGGCGGCAGACGGAGGCCGGTCAGCGGACAGGCGGCAAACGGTGGCTGGCCAGACAGACAGCGGCAGATGACGGCCGGTCAGGATGACAGCAGTCAGAAGGCGGCTGTGCGCGGCCGGGGCTTCCGCACGACAGACGGAGAGGTCAGCGGTGTGGCAGTGCGGCACCACTGCATGGGGCAGCTCACGGCGGGGTGATGGTAGAATGTTCGGCGACTAGACACTCTCAGCATACTCGAGAGCCCCGTGGGGCTGTGTCCGACAGGGATGGCAGTGGCCGTACGAGTATGAGTGGTGCTGCGACCGTTTGGCACAAGAACATGACATTTGCCTTTGACAATTGGCTGTGTCAATGCGCCGACAGTGCCGACAACAACAGGTGAGCCAATTCGCGGTTTGCAGACGGTGAATTCCTTGGCTCGTCTTTATTCTCTCGTTCCTTTCATCTCATGGAGATCGGGTTCCTTCACCACCTCGGACAGGAACCTTAATTACTACCATCCAAATGGAATACAATAGCTTCTGCAAGCCATCGTGAAGCGCCTATGCTCGAGATAGCGGACTAGGGGAGAGGGGGGGGGGGGGACAGTTCACATACAAAGCAAAAACTCGCGCCAAGGGCAGTTCAGGGGGCAGAGGTCATGCTAATTGGACGTGACAAAAAAGCACCAAAAGCCGTTGCAGCGAAATGAAAACGTCAAACAAAAACTTGAAAGCGCAGAGCTCAGTTCACGCGAAAGCACGCGCCGAAGCGCTATCTGGACGACAAATGGTATTGTTCAAAGACCCAAGGCTCGCAAAAGGCGCCATGATTGTACGCTCTCCAGGGCGATGCGCACTATCCAGTGGTGCTGCACCAACAGGCAGGATTCGCACTCGATGGACGACGACCGACAGGATTCATTCCCGATGGGCGATGACGGGTAAGATTCGTGTCGATGGGCGATAACAGGCCGGCTTGTTTTTCTCATGAGCACCACATCCAGAACTGGGAGGCTCCGAACTCTGCCACACTGGAGAGGGGGAGGGGCTGAGCAGCAATCGTGGTCGGGGCGAGGCTCCGTGTCAGAGACACTATTTGGAACACACTGAGTTCTGGTTAGGTTGGACGTAATGCGGCGTACATGGGACGGCACCTCCGGCACAGAGCCTCCCACCCTGTACAGACCCGAACCCCAGCCAGTGATGCGTCGGTGCTCAGGCGGGACTGCCAGCCAGTCGGTCGGGAGACCGACTCCTGCCTGGAGCGGGACTGCCAGCTAGGTCGGCCGGGCTACCGACACCTGCCTAAGACGGGACTGCCAGCCAGGTTGGCCAGGAGACCGACTCCTGCCTGGGCGGGGACTGCCAGCCAGGTTGGCCAGGAGACCGACTCCTGCCTGGGAGCGGGACTGCCAGCCAGGTCGGCCAGGAGACCGACTCCTGTTTGGGACGGGACTGCCATCCAGGTCGGCCGGCAGACCGACTCCTGTCTGAGACGGGGTTGCCCAACCAGGTCGGCCAGGACCGGCTCCTGCCTGGGGCGGGACTGCCAGCCAGGTCGGCCGGGCGACCGACACCTGCCTAAGACGGGACTGCCAGCCAGGTCGGCCGGGCGACCGACACCTGCCTAAGACGGGACTGCCAGCCAGGTCGGCCAGGACCGACTCCTGTCTGAGACGGGACTGCCAGCCAGGTCGGCCGGCAGACCGACTCCTGTCTGAGACGGGACTGCCAGCCAGGTCGGCCGGCAGACAGCCTGCTGTCTGAGACGGGATGCCAGCCAGGTCGGCCGGGAGACAGCCTGCTGCCTGAAACGGGACTGTCAGCCAGGTCGGCCGGGAGACCGACACCTGTCTCAGACGGGACTGCCACCAGGTCGGCCGGGAGACAGACACCTGTCTGAGACGGGACTGCCAGCCAGGTCGGCCGGGAGACAACACCTGCCTGACACGGGACTGCCAGCCAGGTCGGCCGGGAGACCGGCTCCTGCCTGGGGCGGGACTGCCAGCCAGGTCGGCCGGGAGACAGACACCTGCCTGAGACGGGACTGCCAGCCAGGTCGGCCGGGAGACCGGCCTGCCTGGGGCAGGACTGCCAGCCAGGTCGGCGAGGAGACAGCCTGCTGCCTGACGGTCCCGGCATACTGCGGGCTGCGTGAGCCGCGGCAGGCGTCAGACGAAGCCAGGGACCGGGAAAAGACGGAGGATTAAACTGATCGCTACTCCAAAAGTTGACGGGGGTTAGCTTTGAACCCTATGAGTGATGTCCACCGACTGTGCACTGAGTACACATTCGAGGTGTTCTTTGAGCGGCAGCCAAAAAAATCTTCAGTTCTACATCACATTTCAAGTTCCGCTGCAGGCTCCCTTCGGCTCTGCGGTGCTAGGGGTGACAGCTGGCGGACGCAGCTCAGCCGGAGCCGGCCCGGTCGTCCCTCCGGCTCGCGGGGGTGTTGAGCCGGACCGGATCCGGATCCGGATCCGATCCGGATCCGGGTCCGGCCCGAGCCAGTTCATGTCGTCCCCTTGGCTCGTGGGGGGTTGAGCCGGACCGGGTCCGGGTCCGGGTCCGGGTCCGGGTCCGGGTCCGGGTCCGGGGTCCGGGTCCGGGTCCGGGTCCGGGTCCGGGTCCGGCTCGAGTCGGGTCCTGTCGTCCCCTCGGCTCGTGGGGGTGTTGAGTGGACCCTAGCCAAAGCCGCCACCGGCGGCACGGGACCGACCTTCTTGGCGCCGCCGGTGGCCGAGCGGGGCGACGCCAGCTGGGCGATCAGGCTCTGGATTGGGTGTTGTCCATGCCGCTGACCGGGCGCGCCGGGCTTGCCGCCTCCGCGCCGAACTTCGTCTCCACCACCTCGGACAAATCTGGCGCAAGGTGCACACGTTACCTCCGTGGCCAGACGTAACCACATGAACGACTGAAACAAAACGCTAGCCAGGATGACCAAAACATTGCTGAAAAACTTTCTAGCAGACGTACAGCAAGCAGGCAATAATGAGACAATACGTCCCTAAGCATGTATAGCACAATGTACAACACATGGCGGAAACAGGAATGCAGAGGTTGCAGTTTGCGTGCAAATCGCACCAAACTGCCCAGAGCGTCCACACGTCGTGTGTGGTGGCCTGCCGGCCGAGTGGACTATTTCGATGACAACCAGTCCGCCTCCCCAGCCGCTTCTCTGGGCTCCGGTGACCACGGCCGGGGCCGGGCACATGGCACACTCACCAGCGACGTTTGCCGCCGGCCCTTGCGATTCGTCGTCCGTCTCGGTCTTTATCTGAAGCCCGGCCGCCAGCGTCAAACACAGCAGTGAGATCCAAACACACCTCCCATCCGTCCAGCCAACAGACATGTTGTCAGAAGCACAGGCATTCCCCTTCAGTAAAACACGGGACGGTTCCACACGTGCAGTTGCCATTTGGTTTTCAGGGTGCGCCAACTGCATGATTATTCACGCCGGCTCCACAAGTTCGCAACGCCCAGAACACATGCTGCGAAGCTAAGTATTGATGGAGTGAAATACGGTGTCATATGCCATAAGTGCACTGTCATGCCATGAAATTCAGTGTGGCATGATGGGGGGGGGGGGGCAGCGCGCCGACCCCCCCCCCCCCCGCTTCTGACCCAAAGTGATGAGGGGCAGTGTTCCCCCTAACTGATCGGGGTGGATGAGGGCAGCGCCCCCCCTGACTGACCGATGTGATGAGGGGCAGTGTCCTCCCCCGGACCGAATGACCGAGGTGATGAGGGGCAGTGTCCCTCCTCCCTGACCGACTGACCGAGGTGATGAGGGGCAGTGTCCTCCTCCCTGACCGAACTGACCGAGGTGAATGAGGGGCAGTGTCCCTCCTCCCTGACCGACTGACCGAGGTGACGAGGGAACAGTGTCCTCCTCCCTGACCGACTGACCGAGGTGATGAGGGGCAGTGTCCTCCTCCCTGACCGACCTGACCGAGGTGATGAGGGGCAGTTGTCCCTCCTCCCTGACCGACTGACCGAGGTGACGAGGGACAGTGTCCTCCTTCCCTGACCGGACTGACCGAGGTGATGAGGGGCAGTGTCCTCCTCCCTGACCGACTGACCGAGGTGATGAGGGGCAGCGCGCCGTCTTCGGGGCGGACGTCCTCGTCGGCCGGCGGCGGCGAGAGCGGCGCCGCCCTCCCCGTTCAGACGTGGCGGCACCCAGCTGCAGGCGGCGGCACACACAGCAGTCACCGCAGGTCCCGGGCGCGACGCCGGCATCACACAGGGGGTAACAGGGCCACCTTTAACAACCAAGTCGCAATAGGCGACACACGACTGGTTACGACGCCCTCAGGACCGGCGATGATCAGTCATAATGGGAGCGAGGTGGTGGCGGGGCCACGGCGGACAATGGCTGGTTACAGAGGCCCTCAGGACCGGCGCTGACCAGTCATAATGGGAGCGAAGGTGGTGGCGGGGCCATGGCGGACATGACTGGTTACAGAGGCCCTCAGGACCGGCGCTGACCAGTCATAATGGGAGCGAGGGTGGGTGGCGGGGCCACGGTGGACATGACTGGTTACAGAGGCCCTCAGGACCCGGCGCTGACCAGTCATAATGGGAGCGAGGTGGGTGGCGGGGCCACGGCGGACATGACTGGTTACAGAGGCCCTCAGGACCGGGCGCTGACCAGTCATAATGGGGAGCGAGGTGGTGGCGGGGCCATGGCGGAACATAGACAGACACGCAATGGATGCTGCTGGGGGATCTGTAGAAGGCATCCAGGTTACCAGGCCGTGACACACCACCGACGGTACAGACCATCGAGAACGCTATTTCTGAGACGCCAAGCTTAAAGTCCCGGAGTCCGACGCAGGCACCCATCCCTCCCACCTTGTTGAGCAGCGGCAGCCGCAGCGAGTCGAGCACGGCCGGTCCGGGCGGCGTGCTCATGTTGAGCGCGGTGGGCAGGGCGGCGGCGGCGCGCGCCTGCAGGCCGGCCGGCGGCACCCGGCTCGGCGTGCTCAGCGGGGGCGACGGGTACGGGTTGAGCTGCGGCTCGGCGGCCGGCCGCTCGCCGCCCACGCTGGCCAGTCCCTTGATCTGCAGGTCGGTGGCCGTGCGCAGCAGGTCTGCAGGGCAGGGCCGGGGGTCGGAGGCGGCGTCAGCACCCGGTCGCGCACCGACAGAGCAGACCCACGGGGCACGACAGACCCAGACGGCGCCAGACCATAAGGGTCAGGACGTCGCCTGGCCACGCTCCGTCGCCAATACACGTCAAGCCAACACACGATAGAGCTGTCATTCCGCTTCCGCATCGAAAAACCGCTGTTCCAACCGCAAAGATATCAAGACAAGCGGACCGCCCGCACCAATACACCAGCCACGGCGCCCCAGTCGGGGGGGCGTCGTCCATGAACCGCGCGCCGACTGAGGAGCTAGGAGAGAGGAGAGGGGCCCCTGCCGGCGGCGCCGCCCACTGACCGGGCAGCTGGTCCTGGCGCACGTGCGCCTCGCCCCGGTAGATGTACTGCAGCAGGGTGTGCAGCTCGGCGGCCGACCCGACCAGCGCAGGAACACCACCGGGTGCTTGCACGGGTTGCGCTCCAGTATGTCGCGCAGGTACGGCGAGCAGGCCGACAGCACCAGCTTGTGCGCCAGGAAGGTGCGCCCCTCGCGGCCAGCGTCACGTCCGTGAAGGCCTCCTGCCGAGCGGCGGCGCCACGCACATCAGCGGGCCGCGGCCCGGTCCCGGCGGGCTGGGGGGCGGCAGGCCGCGTGGCCGGCCGCACACAGCCGGTGGGGGAACACATTTGTGGGGGTTTTGGGGAGGGCCCATTGCAGTGTTCGCTACCACCGGCTGTCCCACGCGGACGCGTGCAGTTGCGACGACTCGACCTGAGGACCGCTCAGGTCGAGTCGTTCACCCGCTTGCGGCCCTGCGGAAGGTAATATCCTCTAGTCCGCAGCACCTCAAGACCGCAGGAATCCGCACTGGATTCTGCGGACGTCAGCTGCTGGGGAAAAGAAGTTCCCCGTTTGAGCTTCTTAGCTCATAATTTCAAAGCCTGAGAGCTTAAATATCTCAGCTCTAGTCCGCAACAGCTGACAACCTGCAGCACGTGCAGCGGATCATACTTAATTTTCAGAGACACGTGTGGAAAGTTTGCCGTCTCCTGACCCATTTTTTTCTACATTTCCCCTTGAAGCCACGGTATGTATGGACAATATTGCCTTAAACAGTGAACATTTTCCCGCGCCAGGACAGATATGGCGTGCTTCTCACGGTACCCTTTACATGCATAACACTGCGCAGTAGCAGAGTGTTGAAGGCCCTGTTATGGTTATTTTGCCTTATCATTCGTTTTCGTGCTACTTTCTTTGTGGATATGAAACGCTTATTTCGGGAAACCAGGGCCGTTTCGCCCAATTCTAAGAAACATGCCAGATTGAAGACATTCATTCCGTAGGCCCAAACTCGGTCGTCAAATGCTCCCAGATCTCCCAGAATGTCATTTCCTTGCGCAGAAATGTCGCAGTTTTGTCAGACAATATTATATTAATGTTACATCTACCAGCATTGATGTGTTGATAGCGCGCGACGGACACACCCACAGCTGGCACGGTGCCATCGTGTCCGACTCATATCCAAAGCTCCTGTGCAGGCTAGGAGAAAATAAACAACCTAGAGGCACTTTGGATTCGAACGCCATCGTCACCAACTGTTAGGCGATATCTGGGAAGGCTCCAACAACATTCCCTACATCGTCAGCAGAAACTTATGCTCATGGCGCCGCGTGTAACCAGGCCTAGCCTCGCGTTTCGATGACGTGTCACTACGCGCTTAGAGGCGTCTTCGTCGGGCCTTTATAAGTGTAGAGCGCCTGTACCCGAAGGATTGAGTACTTCTACTCAAAGTTTGAGCTTTACAACTTCAGCGCCTGCAACCTGAAGTCCTATCGAAATTGATGGCAATCATCCTCGCTGTCTATTTAATCGCTTAATATTCAAGGTACTTATGCTAAAGCATGTTTATTTTCCCAATTGCTACATTCTCGTCACGTGGCCACTACGGCCCGCGAAGTGTCGTTGTTTCGTCGCTGGCCGCAGCCGCTGCTGGTGCGCTCGGGCCTCCCCTGATGCAAGAGTAATGAGAAGACCCCGTCCGTACGCTGCTGACGATGTGTCCCTCTCCGATTCCCATTTCAGGCCACCCTCCCCTGACGGCCTGACAGTACTGAGCAGGCCTCGTCCGTGCGCTGCTGGACGGCGTGTCACTCTCCTTCCCAGTCCAGGCCTCACCCATATCCTGGATGCCCGTGCGCTGCTGACGGCGTATCCCTCTCCGTCCCCAGTCCAGGTCTCACCCTCTCTTGAAGGCCCGTGCGCTGCTGACGGTGTATCCCTCTCCGTCCCCAGTTCAGGCCTCACCCTCCCTTGAAGGCCCGTACGCTGCTGACGGCGTGTCCCTCTCCGTCCCCAGCCCGGCCCCCACCCTCCCCTGACGGCATACGGTACCGAGCAGGCCCGTCCGTGCGCCGCTGACGGCACGTCCCTCTACGTCCCCAGTCCAGGCTCGGACGGACGGCGCGGCGGCAACTCCGCCCCGTCGGCCGCAGTCACGTGACCGGCGCAGCTCAAGGTCGGCCCGCAGGCGTGGGGGGGAGGGGGAGGGGCGCTCCCAGGGCCTTGGCGCTGGCCCGGCAGCGATTCATTGTACACACCTGTTGCGGCGGAGCCGGGAGCGGCCTTTGTTCCCTTCCAATGTCGGGCAGAACATCCCATTGCATTCCAGGCCGGCGTGAGTGACAGAGTGAAAACAAAGCAGCAGAACGTCGGAAGTGCGAAAGGGAGTCCGCATGCCATCCCGAGACAATCTGCGCGGGAGAAGAGTGTGGGCTGCCCGCGATTCCAGCCCACCGTCGTCACACGGAAGCGTGGCGTAGCTCATGTTCAGCCCAGCCGCGCGTACATCAGATAATTTGCATCGTCATGGATCAGCCCCAGTTTGAGACGTCGGTTCGTCGGTGTTTATGGGGAGACGGCTCGGTCTGCCGGCCAGCTCTGCACAGAGCGGCGTCGACACAGCTGCCCACTAGACAGATGACCGCACAGCGCGCCTCGAGCACTAGCCAGGTCTCACGCCGACGGGTTATTTACGGAGGTCATTGGCGCGCACCGACTGTGGCAACTGCTCCTCACAGATGTCACGCAGACGTTTAATGTACGGCGTTCACTGGCAGGCACCGACTGTGACACTGGCTGCAGACCACGCGATAATAGGCCACTCGGTATGTAGCCTTGGTCAAATTTGACTGGGTAGTCGCCAAACGACCGAACGCAGACATACTGCGCCCCGACGAAAGCGACCCTTCGCCTCTGTACACCCTCTCCCCTCGCCTCGGCACACGCTGTCCCTTCGCCACGGACACCCCCTCCCTTCGCCTCGGCACATCCCTCCCTTCGCCTCGGCACACCCCTCCCTTCGCCTCGGCAACACCCCCTCCCTTCGCCTCGGCACATCCCCTCCCTTCGCCTCGGCACACGCAGGCCCTTCGCCTCGACACATACCCTCCCTTCGCCTCGGCACACCCCCTTCATTCGCCTCGGCACACACCGACCCTTCGCCTCGGCACATCCCCTCCCTTCGTCGCAACGCGCAATTGTGCATGTTTCACACCCGCACAGTGAACAGCCGCCACAACCAGGAGCTGATGATGATTGGGGCTTTAGGGCGTACCGGCTGCACTGGCCATACGGCGTCCATTACGGCCAGCAACATCGCATGCCCTGTCGCTGTTTGTTGCCACAAGACCGGTGAAATTCCTTTGCGTCAACGGTATTCTCATCTCTTTCCGCCGCCGACAACAGAGAAAATGAGCTGGGGCTTTCTGTCACCGAGTTTCGTTCCGTCATTATCACGATGGGAGCGCACCCACGCCGAAGTCCTCATGGCGGTCAGTGTTTCGTCAAGTGACGCCGCCAGGCCCAGATGACGGTAAACAAAAACCAAGGCGCCGGCGTTGCTTGGCCGTGAATCATCACGACCCGGGTTTCCGCCGCAGCGGCCGTCTCGCGGATACCAATCCTGGGAGCCGAGTGGTTCGGACCACCGCAACTACGGACTACCGCCGCCTGTTGACGGGAGTGTAGTGGGGGAGGGTGGGGTGGTCATGCCGATCCATGACATAGTTACCCCCCCCCCCCCCCCCCACACACGGCTTCACTATCTTCCCGTGATATCAGGCGCCTTAAGTGTCAATCGAACCCACGGTGGAACAAGGCGCCTAGGTGCCAGTCGAATCCACCATGACAACAGGCGCCTTAGGTGTCAACCGAACCCACGGCGACATCAGGCGAATTTCGGTGTGCGACCTGAGTTGATAACCTCGACCAGTGAAGTTGCTGACCCCGCGTCAGTAACAGGCCAAAGTTCAACCTAACCCAACCCGACCTGAGCAACGGGCCACGGTTTCCAAAATGAGAAACCCCGAAAGAAGTCGAGGAAAGTGGCGAACGATGCAGTGAAAACACACCTCACCGGCATGCGCAGTCGCATCTCAATGTGTTCTACCACTTCTTAGCCATTCGCGCCTCGAAGGACGGAAGTGTGTCGAAGAGCTCCTGATGCCCAAAACACACGGCATCGTAGCGGTTCGTTTGGTTAGTTAATGAAGCAATTGGGACGTTGAGGTAGGCTAACACTCGACGTTAAGGTGCGCAAGTGGCATGTTTTTTATCGTGTACGTGGAGGGGCATTTAAGAAATTAATACCTGAATTGATGCTACTGCGACTGGTTTATGAACGCACACCTACATCTGCTACTTTCATCCTGACTCCTAACTTGAAAAGCTGATGGCAACAGGATATACCAAGCCGTGTGGCCTCTTACAACATCCCAATTCACAACTCGAAGGTTTTTATCGTTTCTTGACAGTTTCAGACTCATTCACGCCAAGGAAGGGGGAGGGGAGGGCTCTAGCTCCCCCAACCTTGGGAACAGAAATCCGGGGAGCGAGTCGTTGTTCTCCTTTGCGGACAGCTTTAGCCATTTTCTCTGTTCAGCCTCCCCCTCCTCCCCAGCCCCCCTTCCCATTATCTTGTGAAACTTCACCCGCCCCCAGGTAAGAAAGCTGCTGAACCAACGGCTCCGATGCCAGTACAAAGCTGCTCCCTTAATAACGCAGGGGCTGGACGGCCCTGATGCCTTCCAAGTACTTGGGTAATAATTACCGTTTTTCTGGCAGACGATGATATTGGACTGAACGATGTATGTCGCGAACTGTGCGTGGCAGATGTCAACATGCCTTTTCTTGCACAATGTTGACCAGGGACACTGACTGCCATTCGAAATTTCTATTCTGGTGGTTAGGCCCCCAAATGCGAGCCAGGCGGCCATTCCGCCCCTCCCCTCCCCCTCCAGGTGACCCCAGGAGGTGAAGTAACCCAGGCAGTGCTGGGTTAATGTGAACAATGAGGATGAAACATTGCATGCCACACCATTTAAAAACACACAGCAGTCAGGCTACATCTAGTTTTGTTACTGGTTACAGGGTTTTCGGACACCCTGACCACAGTGATTATTCAGCACCCATACTCTCCCAAGGCACTATTAAAAGTTTCACATAGTGGCGTGGCCCAAGCATGCAATGTCAGGACCAGGCACACTCATGAACACCTGCTCAGTTCGGACATAGCTCTGTCTGCTGCCTCTCAGCTTGTGCCCTGTGACATCACTAGGCATGTAATACACAACATAATACAACCTGTGCCTGCAAGGGAGGAGCATGGCAGTGACCTGAATGCTCAGAGCCATAGATGCTGGCTTCACTTTAAAAAGAGAGAGGGGGGGGGGGTCTTTTGTCCCTTGCAAGTAAAGAATACTGCTTAACCTTTGGTTGCCACTGCCGTTTGCATTTTCAGCACACGACACCATAACACCTGCCCTTTGCTGATGGAATTTATTAGCACCTGCAAATTGATCCCAGGGCTCTTTCAGTAGCTAAATGTTAAAGTTTTACTGCACGTAGCATCCTGCTAGTAAAGGTCATGGTTTTTGGTTGTTCAGGAAAAGTGATTAATTAGGACACGTCATGTCATTATTCAACATCAGCCATAAGAACACCATCACATTATGGATGTCCTTAAATGCTCTCAACAGTCTCAAAACCCTCAGATTCCTCACAGCTCTGGCAAATGCCCTCAGTCAAGCATAGTCTGTACTGTTGTATATACAGCTGTTTGTCAAACAAATAAACTTCTGAGGAGCAACATGCCTAGAACCCACATATGAGAGGATGACATACCTGATCCAGCAGTTGGCCAAACACATCCACAAAGTTGGACTGGTGGTTGTTTCCATTTCAAAAGGAATTGGTCCACCGCCATCCTGGGCAGGCAGCCAGGCCTGCAACACAGAGGACAGGTGTTACTGGCAACATGTGTGATGCCAAGAATGGCTGATGACCACTATATACACTGTGGCTAGGCAACTTTGACATGGTGCTAAGCAGCTGTTGTTTTGGTAAGCAGCATGGCCAGCATGAGTCAAATCTAGCTGCAACTAATTCTACTTAAAAAAGGCCAGACCACATGGCCCTCTTTGCAAATCAACATAACACACATTTTGAACTTGCATAGAATAAGTGGGGACTGTGCAAATGCTTTGCATGAACTTTGCATGTTTGTATTCACTGAATAGCAAAAATATCTCTTGAAACTAAATATCTTATAAACTATGAGGAATCACTACTCTGACAAGCCCACAACCACACTGCATACCCCAAAATTTTGTTAGAATAAAAAGCTGCCAGTAACAGAAAAACTGAACTGATGTTTGATTACCCTCGCTTGCTGATAATAGCTCCCAAGTTGTATCAGCAAAAACTTGCACAATAACCAAAACTTCATAGAAGAAGCTAGTGTCTTACCCATAGTGTCTGAACATAATACTGCTTTGACAAAATAATACATATTGCAAACTGCAAGCTCTTATCAGCAGCAAATTTATATCACTCATTGTTTCTCAGCCATCACACTGAACATTTAGCATGGGCCCTGCCTCCAGCAGGCATACCCTGGTAACCTTCCTGTGCTCACTACACTTCAGTGGTTTTTAAAGGCAAGTTTGCAACCATACTGCCACACTAATGCTTGCTTGTGTAGTGGTGAGCATGGGTATCATCACTACAGGGCTAGAGGATATGTCCCTTGCTATTTCACACAAAATGGTACATATAAAGTTCTTCTCATTTAAAAACATTTTCCTGATCCTGATCCATTATATTTCAGTATGACGTCTTCAACCCTGGTTTGAACCACAACTCTCAGATATAGCTGATCTGATCACAGGAAATATAAACCTTGAGATCAACCAAAGCAGAGAAAGACTGGCATAATGCAGCAAAGCTTCTTTTGATTAGTAACATGCAGCTACTACATTGAATCATCTGAACCATGGATGAACACTTTAACAATGAAAACACCACTAATAAATTAAACCAAATCCACCTGCTGCAAAAGGGCAAACAAGCTTCCAAAACATAGGATGGAAAAGCCTACTTTCTACACCATCAATCATCCTGCATATGATATGCTCATGCCCATGAAATTGTACATTACATGCTAAAATGATAATTTACTTTGTAATTACAAGGCACACAATGCATCTGGCTCCTTCTCCTTACTTTTCTACCTATATGCTCATCCTGTAAACCCAGATCACCCAACAGCAACAGGTGCGCCATTAATATGCGCCGCGATCGTATCATAACATTTTCAGCTTTTCCCCTTGGCAAACAAGCAGTTGTCAAACTAATCACAACACCGGGTCATCAGAAATGGCACCATGAACGTAGAAAAGCATCCCGATACCATTTTGAGGGAGATCCCTGAGATAATGACATCCTAAATTCCACCAAAGGGGCGTGTTCCCCATAGAGTTCCCGCGCATGTCAGTCGTACGTCGATTTGGGCCGCTTCGCTCCCGGATAAATGACCAAAAACATGACAGGAGATGCCAATCACAGTAGCCATTGTAAGCATCGGAGAACAGGTGAGCGGAACAGCTCCTTACCTCCAATTTTTCCCCAGCCTAAACTGACAACACCCACCAGCCCCCACCCCACGAGCGATGAGTTTTGCGGTTGCTGACCCCCACGGAAATGAACACGAAAATTAAACTGATAGTTCTTTATTTATTAAAAAGCATTCAATCCTTGAAATATGGTGTCATTTCAGATTGAAAGTACATTTTATCGTGTTTATTCAGTTATATAGTTTGACATAACTTCAAGTAACTGTATCAAGTCTTATAACTGATATTTTTAGTCTACTTGTCTGGCTGTTTGTTTGGTACGTTCAAGGACACTAAGGAACGAGACTACTAATTATTGACAGCAGCTTTGTCTACATTGCTGCAGATGCATGTTTTTTTCAGCGTCAGTTTTCCATTAATTTTTAATAAACTTCTCAGTCACTCTCGCTGAGCTTCAGCGTGAAACAATGACTGCACCAAGGGAAAATTGTAATACCCCTCCACCTCATAAGCCTGTTAAGCAGTGGTGTAGGTAGTTTTGCAAAACGTACTGGCAGTTGGGGGGGGGGGGGGGGGAGGGAATTGAATAGGGAAAAATTGCTGAGCCTAACCTGTTCTCCCTGAATTTTAAGCTGTTTTTAGGAGGATTATTCCTGTACGAATTAAGAGAATCGGAGCAGGTGATCTCTCATCTATCATTGATGTGACCCATGCATGCCAAATCATGCAAAACAGTTACCCATTTCCCGTTTTGAATTTTGTGGAATGTTTTAGTTTTGGGCAAATCAGCCACTGCCAGTTTTTCGCATCTACGTTTTTGTAAAGTAATGACTTGCATCATCCTCATGGGGGCGCTGAGCGTCTCTGTATGTCCATGATGCAAGCAACGCATTCGTAAAGGTGCGAATTCGAATACGCATGCGCGTACCCCTCTATTCCGTTAATATTGCACGGAATGCAGCCTGTAACGTTCACAGGGGCGCGGCTTATGCCTTGGTAAGCGGGTCACAGGGCTAACAAGACATCCCTGATGATAACGCCCCGAGCTGACAGAAGGTTATCTGATCATTCTGTTGCTTTCGATTTAGCTATACCAGCAGGTTTATTAGCCAACCTATATATGTGTATGCAACGGCATTTACAAGCTAGGAATGTATTCGGATACCCCCGTCGTATGGCGTCATTAAAACTTCGCCCCAAATTCCCGTTTTTCATGAGGATGGGGAGCGGTCGATGTCATCCCTCTCTTTACCAAACGAAGAAAGAAACAGGCCCGCGGAAAATCAACGCGACCCTCGCGATTAGTAGCCACTTTGATGTCTCTTGGTCCATATTTTACCGCACTCGGACAGATCAAATGTAATCCTTCTAGGAAACGACGTTCTTCAGCTTTGCATGCCCATGTTCACGTAACAGTGAAGCTAAATGGCATACAGTTTATACAAACGTGTTATGTATATATATATATATATATATATATATATATATATATATATATATATATAACCGAAAAAATATATAGGAATCCGAATACATTCCTATATATATATATATATATATATATATATATATAATATGTGTTTTAAGACTATGTTTATTATGCATAGCTCTGTTGTTGTAACAGTGTTGACCGCTGTGCACCATCGGCGGATCTGTCGGTTGCCGCTCCCCGCTCGCGCCGGCCGGCCGTGGACCTTGTAGTACCCCAAATAAACACATTTCAAAAACCAGATCGATGGAGGGACGTGTTTGACGTCAAAACACAGAATGAATGGTCATAGAATGCCGAACCATTCGGCGCGATTGCACGTTCCAAAGAGATATCCTCAGAAACTTCGGGGGAGGGGGGGGGGGGGTGCACCACCCTCCTCGTTATCAGCTGAGGGTTTATGCATAGAACTGTGAATCCATATGACAGTCTACGATCCTTTGTACAACATCGACGTGCCAAAACCATTCATGTGTGCTTCCTATGCGGCATGCTTCACAGAAGTGAAAAAGGGATGAAAAACCATGTCTCGAACAACTCAAAAGCTGTTTGTCGCTCTAAAAGAGTGCCGTCTGATTACGTAAGATTTAGATCCAATATTGTTGCACAATTATGACTGTAGAACTAACATTATTTCGCAACTGGAAGCGCTTCTTCAGCAAAGACTCCCCCGCAGATGACGCTGAAACTACCGCATTTAAAAAAGATCCGCGAAATGAAAGAGTTAAAATATATGCCACCGTTCGCCACCAGCAAACGGTTGCCTTTATTTGACTTGTCTTATGCTTTTCATTCGCCGCATTCATGGTCCATCTAAATCCATAATCAGCGAAAATAACGCTGTATTTTCGTGCATCATTCGTCAGGATGGCTGTCAGGAGCCTGTTTACAAAAGCGCTTGGGGTCTTCACACAATTCATTCACGGTGCTATCTGCCGCGGCTAATGCTGATCTCCATAGCAATAAGATGGAGGAGGAGGGGACACCAACTGAGCCAACACAAGCCCTCGCTGTTTTAAGCGTGTTTTTGTACAATCTCTCTTCACGTGGGTTTTATTTACGTGTATAATCCGTTATCTACATTATGTGCATTGTATTATCTACATTATCTACATTATATGCGTTATCTATATTATGTGCATTAACAAATGCCTTTGCCCATGCCCTTGAAAGTTGCATAAATAGTCCGGCGCAAATGTGAGGAACATTGCACATGCATAAGGCAATACTGATAACCTCATTCCTCGTCGAATAACCTGGGGAAAGGAAAAAGAGGTGTATGAATGTTTCGTACTGTATTCAGTATTCATAAATAACGCACTGAGGCTGAAATCCAGGGAAGTATGGACTCTCGAACCTTTCGCTTGCCCCCGTGCTTAAGTTGGTTTAACATGAGTTTTGTGTGTTAATGTATGCATGCGAACTATTTTCCAGAAATATTTACCTCCCGTCGACCTTTTGCCATAACACATGTTTTGCAGGCATATTTTATACTATGCAAACATTTATGTACGAGGTCTTTGGTAATAGCTTTTGTGCATGTTTTTTTAACCATGCGCACTTCACATCATGCTTAATACGCACATCTGTTGACGAAGAACTGGGTATGAATTTACATAATGCACAAGTCCTTTTTCTAAGCACATTTTTGTCCTAGAATCTTTGTCTTGGTAGTGATTGATGACAGGTTTCAAACGTTAGTATTGCCTACAACACCAGCACACGACTGACAATCAGTACCTGCTAGTTCATACTGTTATGACCTAATTCGAAGCCTCTGCAAATAACTACTGCCGCAGTTAACTACTACTGCAGCTAACTTCTACTGGGTACTGACCCTAAGGAGGACACCTAGGGCTGCCATCAGCCAGGGCAAGGGGACAGCCGCCTCCTTCTCGTTTGCTAAGAGGAGCGTATCTCTTAGCTCGCCTTGAAATTTACGGGGCTCTATCATACCGATAGTGAGCCGCGAATTACCGGCGCATGCATTGCGTTTTCGATCTTCCAATTCGATCGTTCATTCGTGCTTATCCATTCCAAAAGACAGAGCGAAAAACGATCTTGAGCTGCTGGCGCTAAAGCTCAAAAACTTTGAATTTCCTTGATTGCGAAATATCACAAGCGTAATTCAAGGCTGAGCGCATTTAACAGCAATTTAAGCGCTTTTTTCGGCCCAGCGGACCTGCTTGTTAAAGACTGATCAACCGATATGATCACCTAATTGGTGGATGCATGCCTCACGTTTTCGCTGATTTAACCCGTCAACCGGAAGCCCACACGCCTTTTCCCCGCAATTTAAATATGAGATTGACACAACTTATTCAGCGGTCACATGATGAATATTGTATGACTAACAACGTTTGGTCTACTGTTGGTCTACTGAATCGTGTTGGGCCCCAAAATTGAGATTGTTTCGTTTGACACCCAAATTTGTGCATGGTAAGATCCCATGAAATGACCGGGATCCAAAAATGACTTGCATGGTACAGCTTATAACTGAGAGGTCTGTTGATGCGATGCTGCGAGTGATGCGAAATGCTGCGAGTGATGCGAAACAAAGATGCGAAAAAGTCACACGGAAAGCCAACATCACGTTGAGAGGGATGTGATTTTGATTGCTTCCTGACCCGCACTTCCAGTTAAACGGCTGACGTCTCTCCACTCTGCTCCAGCTGGCCACCAACACTCAATAATGCCCAGTCGGGAGATCAAGCTGAGAACACAGCTGCCGTCGAACCATGGTACGGTGCCCGCTGAAAGCTCTCCCGTAATGCTACCAAACATGAACGGTTTGGCCCTCCTAGCACGACTATAAGTATTTCTAAAAGGCTACAGTTGTTCAATAGCTCCACCCTTCGGCTGCCCACCCGCAGTCGGTAATGCGCTGTCAGGAGGTCCTATCAATGCAATAGGCACCTTCTGCTACTGCGGAATGCAGAGCGGAGTGCTACGCTGCCAGGTGATAGCCCTGTCACATAATTGCAAAAAGCACATGATTGGGCCCCTGCGCGTGATTATGAGCATTCTGTGATGGCTGTGGTACGTTCGCAACTACGCTGCGGCTGTCCGCCAGCATTCAACAATGCGCAGATAGAGGGAAACGACAGGAGAATGCGGGACGTCGGTCCTGAAACAATACGTGCCGACACCCCTGTTTATAAGGCTCTGACCATAGCGCAAGACCTTCTAGAAAGTGGGAACAACGCAAGATCAATGTGAGGGGCCCGAGGGTTGTTGCGAGGGCCCCGGTACGGTAACAGAGGCCCGGACAACATTGCAGCGCCTGCCGAGCAACTGGGAAGGACAATGGGGGGGGGGGGGGAGGGGTAGATCGCGATGGCCCTGGCGATTGGCGTACTTTTCACAGTGCGCACTGCAGACATATAATGGCCGCGCGTTTTAGTATGTTTTAATCTCCTCATACGCTGTCACGACCACCTGGGTTCTGAGGACCAGCCGCTTACACGGATCGCAGTGCAGAGATAGTACATGCTCATCTTCATGTTCACGTCTGAGCTCGTTTATTTCGGATTCATTCACATAGTGGGTGCCATGGATGCATTTGGGTGCGCGTGGTTGGTTAGAGTGAAAGGTGTTTACATGCACACCATACAAATAGTCACGGTGACGGTACAAGCACAAAACAACACGACCATCCACGTGCCATTTATGTTGGCTGACCCATGGCCCGGTGCGCCGCCGACTTGCCAACCCGGTTGTGGCGTTCGTGCTCGGGTTTAGTGACGTCACGCGTGGGCAGCCCATCCTGCCGTTCGATATGCCGATTCCGGCAACCTTGTCTGTGAGTAGTGGATGCGACAAGTCGGTGCGGTGTGCACCTGTCCAGAGAAGAATGCATCGTTTGATTGGTTTAATCGTATGTGCCAACTAACCAAGGATTCGACACCGGTAACAGCAGTCGGATGGGGGGGGGGGAAAGATTCACGCACGCGCCGCGCGATAGGAGAATGGTCTTTACGTGACCGGCAGGCGACATCCCTTTATCTTAAGCTATCCCGTAGAGACCGCTCTCGTTTCCCTCTGGGGCACCTGGGAGCGTCTAACGTAGAGAGCTCTGAGGGCTGGTGGGCACTTGCACTCATCCAGCACGTTTAACAATTGGAGGCAATCTCGCTTATGCACCAAGTAGGTGACAGTGATGGCATTAGGGCGACATGCATAGCAAGGTAGCGAAGGCCTGTAACAAAGCTTGAAAAAATGATCTTTCAGTGGGGCGACTGCGTTTAGGCTGTCTGGATTCTGGGTATATGAACGTGCGAGTTGGGGGGGAGGGGGGGGGGGTGTTCCGAGCAGTTTGCTGGAAATTTCCAGCTTTGATCCCGTTTTGTACAGGCAGAGGAGCAGTGAAGATAGCTCTTCTCCCTCCTCTGCTCTAAGCCCCGTGGACAAGTAACGAGTCTTACTTAGCGATGTAGGTGTAACCACGGGGTGACGACACATCCAATCCAATTTGTACAATTGGCGAGTTTGTCCCCATAGTTTGAAAAAGTGAGATTTTGACGCGTGAAAAACGATTCGCGTGTTTGAAATACACAAGAACATGAATATAGTGTAAATTGTTGTAAATGGCAGGTATTCTACTCTGTTAAAAGCAGTTCATCCTAAAATCGATGAGATTATGTTATAAATGAAATTCATGAACTTATGTTTTAAATGTAATTGATAAAATGATCGCATAGCTAATTTCGATACCGTGATCTTGAACTGATGATCCGATATCCCAACGGAAACATGTAAGTGCTCCTAGGGTAACTGCGCTTTTTCATGCTCGACTGCCTCCAATCTTCCGCCGCGCGGTGGCGGAATGTCATTCAGTTTCCCGCACGAGCGGCAGTGCGTTTCGCCCCCGCCTCGCGCCTGCCATCAGGAGCGCGCGCCTCGTGCAGGATGGTCGCAGCGCCGGTGGCTTGACCGGCGGCGGGCGAGTGCGTTCCATTCCGCACCTTAACGGACGCAGTATGCGATATGGTCTGTGTGTTGTGTTTATACACAAAAAAATGGGCGGAATGTCAATATCGTGCCATCGCGTCACGCCAGCACCAATCTGTCGGCTCAGCTCGTGCCGCTCCCGCGGGTAAGTGATGGAGCACCTGGTGGGCGATACCAGTGTGAGTAGTGTCTGTCGGCGACGTCGATGGCGCCACTTTCGCCTGTCGTCGATCAGGCGAAGCGGCCATCGTGAAGTATTGTCGAACGCTGGCAAACAGTCTGTGGAAAGAGTCTTCTCTATGCACACGTTTTTGCATGCGGGATGACACTGATGGCCAAGTTCATGTCGCGGGCTTGCAGGAGAGGTGCCGTTCGGGGCCACCTGACGCCGCGCAGCACAGCGTTGCTCCAGCTGCGACCATTTCGGAGGCGCGCATCACCCATCTTTGTTTCCTTACCTCCCTCTTCCTCCTGAATCCTCGCGACGTCCGGCCCTCTGGAGAATGCCAGGGTCGGACGTCACTAGCCGTAACGCATGATGTATTTTGTTACCGAATAAAGTGTGCGTTAGGTCCAACAAGTTAGTACTGCACCAAAAGTTATTTTACACTTATTACAATTTCGGCGAAGATATGTATCCCAGGATATGACATGTACTTGATTAGGGACACGTACAATACTTGTCATTTCATTATCAAGCAGCGATAGGCAAAATACATTGCAAGCTGTAGACACACAGGCTCATAACATGCCAACATCTTGTATCAGCAAAAAATGTTAAGTTTAAGTATAGTAAAATAAAATGCACCATCCAAGAATATGGTGCTCCACCCATACTCCTAAAGGGCGGAGACCTGCACTCACACCGCGACCTCCTCCACGGGGAGACCTGAACTCTCACCTCAACCTCCTCCACGGGGAGACCTGCGCTAACACCTCGACCTCCTCCACGGGAGACCTGCACTCACACCTCGACCTCCTCCACGGGGAGACCTGCACTCACACCTCGACCTCCTCCACGGGAGACCTGCCTGCACTCACACCTCGACCTCCTCCACGGGAGACCTGACTCTCACCTCACCTCCTCCACGGGGACCTGCGCTAACACACCTCGACCTCCTCCACGGAGACATGCACTCACACACACCTCGACCTCCTCCACGGGAGACATGCACTCACACCTCGACCTCCTCCACGGGGAGACCTGCGCTAACACCTCGACCTCCTCCACGGGGAGACCTGCACTCACACCTCGACCTCCTCCACGGGGAGACATGCACTCACACCTCGACCTCCTCCACGGGGAGACCTGCGCTAACACCTCGACCTCCTCCACGGGGAGACCTGCACTCACACCTCGACCTCCTCCGCGGAGATGCCTGCACTCACACCTCGACCTCCTCCACGGGGAGACCTGCGCTTACACTTTGACCTCCTCCACGGGGAGACCTGTGCTCACACTTTGTCCTCCTTCATGGGGAAACTTGCGCTAACACGTCGTCCTCCAGCTCAGGGAGACCTGCGCTCACACTTTGACCTCCTCCACGGGGAGACATGCGCTCACACTTGGCCTTCCTCCACGGTTAATCAGCTGCTCGCATGTTCGGAAGGTGCTGTTCGCCGCTCGCCCAAATGAACACGCCCTGGGGGCCCGCTGCACTTCCAAGGCGCTGTTCCAAGCTTTTGTGCCTCTAATCGAAGCTTTTGCTTGCATGCTTGACTCTGTGCATTTGTCAAGACTGGCATCATATCAGCAGTTGTCACCAACAAACTCCTCAGATTTTTGTGTCCATTTTTTCCCGGTCGATCCCTGACAGCATATCATTCAATGCTGGCGGGGCTACGGGAGGGTATTTGCAAAGATACTGCGTCCAATTTGAAATAATTTTTTCTTGTGCGCGAAAGGTGCAACATTGCTATGACGATGTTATCGTGGGAGCACTACCACCTCACAATGTAAATATTGCATACGCGGACATGACCTTCAGTGCTCAAATCACCTATTGTCAGCGTAGAGCTGACGGCGACCGGTCACTACTTAAAGTGATGTTCGTATGTACGGTGACCAGGACGAAATACTTAAAATGAAACCCCAAGGTCGCGACTGTGTGTGTTCATCAGTCCAGGCATCTGTCAGCTGTCATTGCAACGCACCCGTCAGATTTGGTTTCAATTTTGTTTTCTATCGAACCTGCGCATCTGTGTGCACATACTTGGATGCGTAATGCAGATGCATACATCCAGATGACTCATGGATCCGGAAACAAGGGATTTTAGAGCACTGTGTTTACCCCCTTGTTCGCGAGTTTTTGTCGGCGAGTGGGTTTTTAATGAACTTCTGATACCAGTGAGAATATCGTTAGTGTATTTAACACGTTATGGTCCTTGAACATGGCGTGTTTTGATTGGCGCTTTGTTAAAACTGAGTTGCCCGTCGTGGTGATAATACCAAGAGCATCCGACGTGCAAAGTATAAACTCGCTCCGCAACATCAGTAGCTTTACACCTTACGCTATAGGAAGCGCTGATCACAGTTCCAGACGCTGCATTCTGTAAATCTACCCAGGATCACGACTGAGTTTAACACCGTCTGTAACACCGACACCCCGTCACAGGCTGGACATCATCCGTGCGTTAGCCGCACTTTTATGAACACGGTCGGATATTTCCGTTAGCAATTGGTAACACCAGAGATGACCTCCCCCGGAAGAAAGACGTTGACAGTTTCTGCCGCACGCGTTCCGTTTCGAAAAGGTTGGCTGACAATCAAGGCTCGGTGAATTCTGAAACGGGCTTTGTCCCATAATTTAAGTTAATGCCGACGTCTGTAAAAATCCGGAGTGCATCCAGGTAAGCCTACACAACTTTCAGCTCGTTCCGGCAGTTTTGCTACATCGGGCTGTTACGCTAAGAAGACAAAACGCTGTTCCTGGCGTTGCAGTCCGCGATCGTACCGATGACATTCGCTCCTATCATTTATGCTGCCAGCCATTAATAGCGCCCCAGCGCTGGCTACGATTCCAGCTTCCAGTTCCCGCAATCGTTCGCTGCACCTAATGTTCGTCTAATGTTCAGCCATTTATCGGCCTATCGCTACACAATTTGTTGAGAGATCCGATGCTCTTGCACATGCCCGCAGCCAGCTAAAACACAGCCTTTCCTGCCCAGATCTTAGAGCATAACACTTTGGAGTTAGAGGGTGGGGGTGGGGGAGGGGATTTTACCGTTGCTCTGTATGTGGAAGCGTTTGGCGTAAGGGGCAGAAAAATTGTGCAATGCATTTATTTGATGGAGCTAAGGTGAGACTGCTGCTTGCCCGAAAACCTTACTGAGGAGCCTGCCACGGGAGTATCTTTATCAGCGGGCTATTTATTTACAAATCCGATGCATGGTGGTTGGATACACCAAAGTCTGCTCATCACACCGGAGACACGGCATCAGTATTGATGAACAGTCGAGGAAGGAGAACACCCCACACAGTCACGTCCATGACAGCCAGCGACCAGCAGCGCACGACAATTAAACTACCAAACATTTGCGTGGCACATGGTTCCGCAGCGGCGGAAACGGAAACGGGTTCACGCATCAGTCGGGTCTGCTATCAGTCACGCTCTATCCAGCTGTGAGCCTCTGTCCTCGTGTGACCAGGGTGCAGACGTCACAGTCAGCCTTCGGTCCTGCCCCGACCAGCCTCATCAGAACAGCGTGATGGTGACAGACGAGCCCCCGCGACGGACCCGCTCGTCCCCCGTGCTGGCGGCGCCGCGTCCGCCCTGCGTGGACCATCCGTCGATGTTTGAAGAGTGCGCCTGAAGCCGTCATCGCCCAGTTTCAGCCCGCCAGCCGCGCCCCCGCCGGCGCGCCGTCGGTCTCAGTCGCCGCCGGAGCGGCTGGGCAGCTCCTCCACCCGGTGGGCAGCTGGACGGGCTCGGCGGCGCAGGGGCAGCTACTGCTGCTTCATTTTGACGATGTAGCCGCCAACGAGGCCGGCGAACACAGACCCGTCGTCGCCGACGGCGAGCGACTGCACGGCGTTGCTGACCTGGGAAAGGTCGGCAGGTTATAGTCGGCAGGTCGCCGCGTGATTGGTCCGTTGATGGCGCAAACCGGCTCGAACCGGCTGTGGCCGGAGAGAACTGGTACGACACCCAGCGTTGGGGAGTTGACTTTGAGGCTTTCCCATCAATGCTCTAACGCCAAAACCACTACGCCAACCTCAGCAACAACCGCTGACTTTACTACAACAACCTCAGGGAAAGGAAGGTCACTTCAGGGCCCCGTTCGCTGCTGAGCCAAGGCACCACATCAAGATAGAATCTGTCACCGACCTGGTGAACCAAATTATTCGTCATGCATTTGCACCTCTTAATCTAGAAAAGCTCGCTTTGAGGACAAGGTCGATCACGAATCTGTCAGGACCGGGTACCATTTCACTTGGAGGTAGGTACCGCAACGGACATGTCTAAGCTGGGGGTAGGCGAGATCACGGTGGCAGCAGAATGGGGTGAACAGGGTGTCTTCATTTGTGTAATAGGTGTGTTCGTTAAAGGGACTGTTCCACGTTCGCATGGGATTTTGGACTGGAAAGCGATTTTAAAGATAACTTATCGCATTTTACGGGTACGTCCTTTAAGGCTTTAAGTCCTTTCTATTCTCAGCTAAGCACACAAACTTGAGTAGACTTTTTCGCGCCACCTAATCTTAAGTCACCCAGATATGTATGACGTCACAAAAACGTCACACGGATTGCGCCACCTCAGTGGCCGTATTATGCACAAGGTCAACGGAAGTATCGCCAATGACTTTTTCGTATCTCACGTGCGTCAGCACGACTTGTCATGTCAGCGGACACCAGGTGACTTTTACCCAACTTAACGCTTTACATGCAAGCTTCTATTACGAACAGCTTGTTGTGGTACCTAATCCAGGCATTTGGCCAGTTCTACTAGTTACGTCGTAAATGAGGCTGGGAATCCAACAACTCATGAAGAGTGCCGTAACCAGGAATGTGAATGCAAGTTAAAAAAAATCACGCTATCACGAAAAATATACAGGACCACCACGAGAAAGGGCTAAGAACACGCGCACATACGGATGGTCAGTTAATCACACACATTAACTTACAAGCCGCCTTATGGCGAGTTGAAGTACTGCAAGTAAATCAGGAAGTACGCTTCAGTATCAATGCTGACAAAACGAGTCTGGCAGCGATTCTGATGTCATACAAGCGTCCCATGGCGTAATTAAACCACGTGTGTTCAGAACCATATTTACTCGATGGTGAAATAGTTGTATCCTAGAGCGGTCGTTTACACTAAAAAATATATCAATAGTTACAAGAGAGCTTTTCCCGTTATGTCTGATGCTTGCCTTAATATCCTCAAATGCAAAACATTTTCAGTCATATTTTGTCAAAACGCCGCCTTGCAGTCATTCATCAGTCATTGCAGCCCCTTAAGGCAGCCGCGCTGGCCAATCAGCGCCCAGATATCGGAGCGTCAGCCGGGAATGGAGGCCGGGCCGAGTTCGGTTCCTGGCTGATGCCGTAACTTCTGATCGCTGGTATGATCCTCGTGCCACGCGCCAGCAAATACGCTCCCAAATCTGAGCTGAGCTGTTTCGACGAATCCAGAACGAAAGGTCAGTTCGATTCCAAGCAATGCGGCGACGGTGAGATTAGTATAGGTGCCATTTCAGTACAATTCATCGGACGTATCATCCTTTAATACATATATATATATATATATATATATATATATGCATTATTTTATGCACCACATAAGATATGCATATTATAAGATATTATGATGACACCAAACGACTGACTGCACCATTTCGCTGCAGTTGAAATCGCTCAGCAAATACAAGATCGCTGCTTTTAGGATATTAAAAAACGAACTGCTATAGCTTGTACCTTACAAAACCAGACTACTCACTTTAATGCGAAGTAAAGTACGCTCCTTAATATGCCAACGACGTTATGAAGCCCACTTTGTCGCTTGGCTTATTTCACTTTTGTGTGAAAAATAAGTAACTGACATGTTTAGAGTCGTATCTTACTTTATCAAACTGTTGGCAACGCCGAGAACCACCTGACATGAAAAAACTACTCACGTGTTCAAACGGCAGTCTCCTGCCAGAACGGCAGGCATTATTTCATAGATGCTATAATGAAGATTTATAGAACTGAACGCTGGAATATTCAATGCGGTTCAGTAAGCCCTACCAAGTTCAGCGTGCGAGACCGCCTGAATCCATAGACATTGTCGAATCATGTCAGACGGGGGTCTTGGCATAACACCATTCCACCGCCCCCTCCCCCTCCCCTCATGAAGGTACGAGCACGACTGGGTGAGCAAATGAATGAAACGCTCCCGATTATGAAGACAAATGATGCACGCATTCTTCTTGCATTTTCTATGTGCACATGAACCTGACTCCAACGTCTCTTCACATGCATGCTGTACGTACATACAAGCATGACTCCAAAGTATCGTGCCATGCATGCTTCGCCTATCCGCACAAGAGCCCGCTCCAACGTACGGTGGTTCCAGTGGCCACCAGCTTCTTAGCGGGGACATCCCAGATCCTGACGCTGTTGTCGTAGCCGCCGCTGTAGAGGTAGTTACCACGTGACGCCATTGCCGTGATGATCTTGGTGTGCCCCTGTTGACAGCCAGAACAGCAGCGGCTGACAGAAACCATGGACTGACGGCTGACAGATACATTGCGCCGACGGCTGACAGAAACCATGGACTGACGACTGACAGAAACCATGGACTGGCAACCGACAGAAACATTGGGCTGACGGCTGACACAAAACATGGGCTGACCGCTGACAGAAACCTTGGGCCGACGAATGACAGAAACCATGGACTGACGACCGACAGAAACCATGGGCTGACGGCTGACACAAACCATGGGCTGACGGCTGACAGAAACATTGGGCTGAAGGCTGACAGAAAACATGGGCTGACGGCTGACACAAACCATGGGCTGACGGCTGGCAGAAACCATGGGCTGACGGCTGACAGAAAACATGGGCTGACGGCTGGCAGAAACCATGGGCTGACGGCTGACAGAGAACATGGGCTGACGGCTGACAGAAAAAATGGGCTGACGGTCGACTGATGCTCACGGGCGGGCTGTGCTCAGCGGTGTTTTGCAGTCATTATTCCCAACTGCACGTTCTATTGAAATGTCTTCGACAAACGACATCACAGCAACAGTGACCTTCCACAGTTGTATTGTGCGAGTTCCAGATGCCGTGTAAACTGGGCCTCGACGGAGCGCAGGCCTGTAGACACTTGAGTCCGGCCTGACTCAGGACTCGCGCGGGATGACCTCGGAATGAATCACGACAGTGTTCGCGCCCCACGGACTCGTTATCCACAACCCCATCTAGCTCGGACCGATCTCAGATCCGGCCATGCTTACCTCAGACTGCCCTTGACCGAACGCAGGTTATCTCCAGATCGAGTCTTACTGAGCACGTACTCACCTTAGATTGACCTTGAGTACAGTTAAACAAATTTGCCTCAAGCTCGCAGAGCTAACCAATTTTGACCGAGGACCAATCCCAGACCACTCGGACTGACTCCAAACGGACAAGGAGTTGACTCAGACAGCCTCATATTGATCTCAAACCACATAAACTGACCTGATACCGACCTCTCTGACCCTAACACTGATTGACCATTGATTGACCATAACACTGCTTGACCATTAATTGGCCATAACGCTTATTAATCATTGACTTAACAAGTAGCAAACGAAGACTGACAAGACTAATCAAGCATAAAGAGACAGATTTTGACCAATTTGACTAAAAGATTGGATCAGGCCTCGAAGTGAATCGAACAGCGCCTCTTCCTGGCCCTGATTGCACCTAGACCTGATTGCACCTGATTGCATCCTGATTGCACCTAGACCGTCACTATGCCGCAGCCAGTTAACCTCAGACCGACTGACCACCCATATGGCGGCGGCCTTATGTGGCCTTGGCGGTATGGTGGCCTTGAGCCATCCCAGATTAACTTCAGACTGACCTCAAGCTGGCCAAGGTCCGGTTGTCCCTTCTCGTTGGCCTTGAGCTTGATCACCATGCCGGGCCGGTCGCAGAAGCAGAGCGTGTTGCCAACCAGCATCAGCGGCGGACGGCCCTCGAACGACGTCAGGATCACGAACTTCGTGTCGCCGGCCGATGTTTCTCCTGCCAGAACGAGCGCAGCATGCTCATCACTGTCAAGCAAGAAGTACCAGGAATGTTTTGATTCGCGAATGCATGCAGCGGGCTAAAAGTGAAAGGCGACGGTATACGCTGGCGCTGACACCGTATCCATGCCTAACGAAGGCACGATTACCGATCGCAATTTGGCCTAAGTCATATTTTTATACTCTAAAAAAATGGCTTCAAAATTTTGTTATCAAAAACATGTCAAACAACAAACAAAATGTCAAAAAGGGTTTTCAACGAGGGTATTTCTAAAACTTCAGTGCCTCCAGTCATTTTAAACCGGAAAACGAGTATTTCTAAAATTTTGGCGCCTCTGGTCAATTTAAACGAAAGATGACAACTTTCAAAAATAGCCGTCTTTCCTGCCTGGAGATACTACTACCAAAACGAGCGACACCATGTGACGGATTTCAACAATTTCAGATTACTCAAATAAGAAAACTTCTGGAAGCTTTCCTCAGGACATGCGTGCGTATTATTATTTCGATGTCCCATCGTATCCATTCATTGAAGGTGCGAGCCAACCTGCTCTTTGCATGCATTTCGAAATTAGGCCAGTGGAGTTTTTTTAGAGCCAATTGATAAATAGAGAGGTAAAATACTTAGAAATGTCCCCACAGTCCCAACTTGCGAAAGACAAGGCAACTGTGGTGGCTACACTCACCATTGGACTGATTTATTTGTGGACTGACACAGCCTCAAACGATAGCGGTCATCATGCTTCATTTGGTCTTCTCTGCCCTTGCTTTTGTTTACCATGTATGCATGAAAACAGTATTGTGTGCATGTGTATGTATGTATGTGTGTGCGTGTGTGCATGCATGTGTGTGTGTGTGTGTGTGTGCGTTGTGCATATTCAAGAGAGAGAGAGAGAAGAGAGAGAGAGAGAGAGAGAGAGAGAGAGAGAGAGAGAGAGAGAGAGAGAGAGAGAGAGAGAGAGAGAGAGAGAGAGAGAGAGAGAGAGAGAGAAGAGAGAGAGAGAGAGAGAGAGAGAGAGAGAAGAGAGAGAGAGAGAGAGAGAGAGAGAGAGAGAGAGAGAGAGAGAGAGAGAAGAGAGAGAGAGAGAGAGAGAGAGAGAGAGAGAGAGAGAAGAGAGAGAGAGAGAGAGAGAGAGAGAGAGAGAGAGAGAGAGAGAGAGAGAGAGAGAGAGAGAGAGAGAGAGAGAGAAGATGAGCGAGAGAGAGAGAGAGAGAGAGAGAGAGAGAGAGAGAGAGAGATAGAGAGAGAGGAAGAGAGAGAAGAGAGAGAGAGAGAGAGAGGAGAGAGAGAGAGAGAGAGAGGAGAGAGAAGAGAGAGAGGAGAGAGAGAGAGAGGAGAACGAGAGAAGGATAGGAGACGCCACGCCAGGGGCGAGGTCCGTTGGGGAGCGCTGCTCGCTGATTCCCCGTGCGATTTTTGTGCTCGCTGATTCCGCGTTGCGGTCCGGGGGGGAGAGGGGGGGGGGGGGGTTAACCCGCGGGCAAACTGTCGCAGTCCGGGGCGGCGGTATTTTTAGCCTCGGCCTGCGAAGCGGCTGGCGTGGCCGGCGGTACAGCGAAAGGGGATGGCGATCGGCGCCACCGACGGCTCGCCTTGCGTCCGTCCGGCCGGCCGATCCCGGGCCCGGCCGGACGTTGGCGGCGGCACAACAATGCGGTTGTCGGCACACATCGCGGCAGCCGCCCGGCGCCAGAGGATTGCGCGGCGACCGGTGCTCGTGTCAGAGGGCAGGGGCTCAGAATACGGCTGTCCGGTACCCGCGGCTGTGCTCGACGCCAGAGGGTGGACGGCGGGTGGTGGCCGTGTCAGAGGGCAGGGGTAAGAGTCCAGCTGCCCGGTACCCAGCGGCAGTTCTTGACGCCAGAGGGTGGACGGCGGCTAGTGGCCGTGTCAGAGGGCAGGGGTAAGAGTCCGGCTGCCCGGTACCCAGCGGCAGTTATCGACGCCAGAGGGTGAAGCGGTGACTGGTGGCCGTGCCAGAGGGCAGGGGTAAGAGTCCAGCTGTCTGGTGGCCTGCGGTAGTTCTCGACGCCAGAGGGTGAAGCGGCGGCTGGTGGCCGTGTCAGAGGGCAGGGGTAAGAGTCCTGGCTGCCCGGTAGCATGCGGTAGTTCTCGACGCCAGAGGGTGGACGGCGGCTGGTGGCCGTGTCAGAGTCCGGCTGCCCGAGACTCTGCGGCCGAGCCAAGGGAAACTGGAACCATTTGGGGCGCTGGAGACTGCTGCCATAGGCATTACAAGTAACTACAGGAAAAAAGGAAAGGGAATGTTACACATTTGAAGACGTTGATTGTAATGGCGAGGATACCAAGCACTACACCGGCTGAAAAATACAAGATTTATATTCTTAAGAACTGTTTTTTGTTTCTTTTTGGAACTGAACAAAAATATCGCAAAACATGGCACGCTATTGTTACATGTATGGTTAGCTTTTTACAACGATCAATGAGCGGTTGATTCTTGCAAGGCAACTAAGAGCATGCCTGCAAAAGACTTGTTTCAGTCATTATCGTCTTATGGGGCGCGGCAAGTCTTTTCCGAAACATCAAAGTGTTTAATATTGTCCGTACTGAGAAGGAGTAGAATGCCACGCGAAACCAATAGAAATGACAGATATACAGCATACTAACTTACATTGCGAACGGGACAAGGGAACGGGTAAAAGCGAGCTGTGTAAAAAAGCTTCGGTGAAGGTAATGTCCCACATTTGAAGATATTGAGGCAATCATCAGTTGCAAGGGGAAAACCTCATTTGTAACGACTGACAAAGGTGGTACTTTTTAAGTTGGTCGGGAGGGATGGGGGTTTCGTCAAAAAGGTTAACCCAGCCTGCCCAAAAAACTGATTTCTCTTCTGATTTTGCTCAGCTTGAGTTGCGTCCTCGATGTTATCCTTTTTACTGTGGACTCAACATTGTTTTCCTGCGGAGGAATGACTTCCCGTCTGAAATTCATGTGAGGTGCCTCTTTGTGGAAACTTAGGATGGGAGGCTAATTCACAGGAAAGCATCTTAGTAGATCTTTGTAAAGGATTGCTGATGACTACCGATGTAGCTGATCGCGTTGCGTAACCATAACAGTCACGATTTTGCGACAGATGCACTTGCCACTGCTGGGAAAACAAGCGTTAATTTTTATCTTGGTCTCCCTGCACTTTTAAAGCTGCCGCATAGTTGCAGTCAATTGTTTTTATCCTAATCCAGGCGTCGTCAGTTTAAAAAATTTGTCCAACATTTGCAGACTGGCTTAACATATGAAGGACTGGCCGACATAGCATATTATATAAAGTGTAATTCTTTATCTAAGCCAGGGTGCGTCAATGTTTTCCAAGTGACTTGCTCCACAAATAACGATTAGTCCGAAAGCCAAGCTGGCGCACAAAAAGCAAAACAGAATTTCGGAAATGTCCCTGTTTAGATTTAATGCCTGGGCCAGTGATGTCACAATAATGAGGCCCGTCGGGGAAAAAATGTAAAGTGAACGCGTAAGATTCGCTCAATTTGTTGCACATATAGAACCAGTAATACACAAGTTACTTTCAAAACACGGCTAATCGCTTAAACACCCAAGATATCGATTCTTGTATGACTAGCAATATGGTCCAGACGACCTTCCTTCTACGCCACTTACTAAACATGACTTCGGAGCAGGTGATGTCCTTGTCCCTGACGGTGAAGCAGATGCTGCCGGCCACAGCAATGTCCCACACCTCCTCCACGCAGTTGAGGGTGAACTGGCCGGCGCCGTCGGTGCCCCAGATCTTCACCTGCGGAGCACCAGACAACGCACTTGCAGAGAACGTGCGGCAGGTTACGTTGCCTGCGTGCAGTTGTCGCAACGGCTATTTGTACGCATTTTGTGCGCGTCTGTCGCCAGTTCGAATGTCGTGAGATGAATTATGATTCTGTTTATATTATATAAATGCATATTATCTAAGTACATAATGTATATTATTATATCCTTGTTGTTACAATAGATATGCGATAATAAGTCATCAAATGCGTACAAACGCATATATATATATATATATATATATATATATATATATATATATATATCCATTCGCTAAGACCAAGCCCTCTTGAGCTGTGACCTGTGACCAATGGCTTCACTGGCGATCAACAATCGGTGTTCATCTCTGAAGCTGTTTATGCGCTGTGCAATGGAGATCAAAAAATCCATACAGCCCGTTAATGTTTCTCGTAGCTCGTTTGTAATAACCGTCATCGTTTTACTGACATCGCATCAAGGAGGCAATTGGGCGGGCACTGCATGATGATTTCAATGCATATCACATGCATATAGAAGGTTACACCAGCGCTGCTAGTCGAGTATTAGGCCGTAGGCGGCTTACATCGATATGTGGGCTTATCGATTTGCTCGTGGACTTACTAGATCGAACATATTCTCAACTGTACACCGAGACCGAGAAGGGTGTTTGGTTGAGTGCCCGATTTGTCTCCGCCTACCAGCATACTTCTCGGCAAGGTTCCGACCTCCAGGCCGTGACCCCCGTTACGTAGTTGGGTTTTCACCGCCACGTGAGTGTGTGATGTGCCCACCCACACCCAGCATGCATCGATACTTTTTTACGCCGTTACCCAAGAACAGGTAACCAGGAGTGCCCCTCCCTCAATCTCAGCGACGCAGTAAACCGTACGTTAACACCAGAAAACATAAAGTCAAGTCGCGGCACTCCCAGCTAGGAAGATGGAACAAACGTAAAAAAGCAGGCGAAGAGGTGGAGCAGACCCGAAGGAATTGTGTTATGTGATAGGTAGGGAAAAACCATAGAAGAGAAGGCTTAAGTAGCCATTAGCCAAAGTCAGCTAATGACAGCCCGCTATAACCGCCCAATAATCTGCAACCGCTCAATTCACCGTGTTAGTAAGGGCTGTACAGTCACACAAGTCGGAGGGGGCAATTACCTGGTCATTTTTGTGCTGTGTTTTGAGCTGGATGTCCAGGGAGTCCACCCAGCTAAGCAGAGCTTGTAGCTGGGAGAACTATCGGAGCCAGCGCCGTGAATATGGGTATATGTGCATGACTTTATATCAGAAATTGACTATGAAACATGAAGGAGGTCAAATATGAAATGCGTTGGATATGTACAGCACAAAGGATGGCAATGTCTTCAAATATGTTGGTTACGTTAATATGTATTCACGAAATGTTTGCGGATGATGTTCTAACGATGGTTTTTGATACAGGGATATCAGCTATTCTTGGAAAATATGAAACCATAATGTCGTTCCACAGCTTAGGGCCAAGGCAAGATGCTGTTAATAGTCTATAATTACGATTAGAGAAAGGTTGGTCTAAATGTTTTGCTCGCCCCATATCCATGTCATTGGATTCGTAGAGAGTGTAAATTAAATCGAATGATGCAAGGAGCTGTGGAGTTAAAAATTTGTGCATCACAATTGACATTTGGGATTTAGCAATATCCGATAGTTTCAAAATTGTGTATCGTTTAAAGATTGGCTCCGAGCTTTGTGGAGGATACACATTTCCTATAAGACGCACAGCCTTTTTTGCAATTTGACTTGGCCCGTTTCCTGACTGCTGGCTGTCATCCGTGTACTGGTGCCTGTGTGCACTCATCACCCAGTCAGCTTCACCTTCAACCACATGCGTGGCCTGCAAGAACCTGATCATTGCCTGCCGCGTGACGTCACCACCCGACGCGCGGCCCGTCCCCGCGGCTCGACCGTGCCGCCGGGCCGCGCTCCTCCGGCTTTGACCTGTGACGTCACAGCGCCTCGGGCACCGCGTGGCGCGGCTGCCGGTTCGGCGAGCCGGCCGGCACAGCCGCTCCTGGCCAGTGGACGCGCCGGGTCACGGCGGCCGCGCGGCGGGGGCCGACGACCCCAGCGCCACGGGTGGAGGGGGCGCAGCGGTGGACGGAAGGCAACCGACGTCGGTCTACGTATCGGAACTCTTAACAGCCAAAGGTTTAGGCC
Organism: Pollicipes pollicipes; assembly: GCF_011947565.3. NCBI lineage: Eukaryota > Metazoa > Arthropoda > Thecostraca > Pollicipedomorpha > Pollicipedidae > Pollicipes > Pollicipes pollicipes. The sequence continues at coordinate 26,588,554 of NW_023596805.1, read as the reverse complement.
CAAGCTTCTAGAGGTCACCAGCGAACTTAAACGTCACGAATGCGACGTCATGCTCCTATCTGAGACGTGGCTGCGCCCCGCCATGCCCAGCCGGCTCGTCGTGCTCCCCGGGTGCTCCATCACCCGGATTGACCGCCCCAACGGGCGAGGCTACGGCGGCGTCGCTGCCATGACAAAAGCCAGCATCAAGGTGACCTTACTGCGTCTGTCTGCGTCTCAGACCCAGCGCAGTAAGCTGGTGTCACAGCGGGCGATGCTGACGCTCGAGCGGGGACGTCAGCTCATCTGCCCGCTGTACCGCCCGCCCCAGCACACAGTAGCTGCCTTGCAAGACTACTTCACGGACCTGGAGACCCAGATGCGGCGCGTGCTGATTGGCCACCCGGAAGTCCCGTTCGTCACATTTAGTGATCTGAACTGTGATTTTTGGAAGGACCACATTGGTCCAGAGTGTGGGCGGTTTTTTCTTTTTTCGTCACACCACTTTCTCTCTCTGGACCAGATCATGACCGTCCCGACTTTCTTCACTGGTTCTCTTTTAGATTTGCGCATCGTCCAAAACCGCCACCGTGACAACGTGCGCGAATGCCGTGCTAGCTTCTGTTACTGCCAAAGTAACTTCTGTTATTTTAGCCCGCATAAATTCCTAAGTCTGCTGGTGAATATTCCGAAACCTTCAGCTAAGCCTGTTGTTCTGTTCCGCTGCCTGAAACGCATCGGCATCGCTTCTTTTAACCACGATCTTCATCGAGCTGATTGTGGAAGTTCTTTCTACCCCGACGGTCGGTGATTAGTTGATCGCATTTTGACAGGTTTTTACCTATTGTTGACGCTCATCCCCCGTTCAAGACACATTCGTAAGACTCCACTGCTCTCCTACCTCCGCCGCCATTCGTGGTCTTATGGCCCGCCGCCAGGCCGCCTTCGCACGGTCAGGGAGAGAGAGTCGTGCGGGTCCGTGAAACAGTGAGCCGAGCCGTGCCGTTCGATCGCCGTCCGCAGCGGCCGGCATGGTGAGGATCCAGAGGGAGATCAACGAGCAGGGTCAAGGTTAAGGGTGGCTGGTGCACAAGGACGGTGTTAGTTCGGAGGAGAGACCGACAAACGATCGGACCAGACACGACAGCTGATCAGCTGAACGAGTTTTTTTTGGGTCTCAGTTGGCTCTCGTGTCACCGCAGAAAGAGATCCAAGCACCAGTCCCTGACTTAGCGACGCGCCTCACCCCGAGTCGGGGCTTGCTCGTTTGTGGTTCGCTTATTCAAATTCGGCTCCATACTCGGAGCTGATGGTTGGGTTACACCCGTTTGAGCATACGACTAGCCGTCAGTTGTTGCAGGGACCTCAGCCACGCTCGGTGGAATGACGAATGGAGGTGGCGTTGTGTGGTCGGTGTTTGGCCCTTTGCTCCTTGCGATTTGTGTGAATAATACCGCGATAGCAATAGGAATTAAGGTACTTGAATCCGGATTCTGGGACTTATTAACGGGAATGCCCGTTACAAGAGTGGGAATGTTGTGAAGAGTTGCACTTAGCTTACGTTAGGCTGCACCTAGAGTATTGTGTGCAGCCTTGGTCCCCATGCTTCCAAAGAGATAGCGATAGGCTGGAAATATTACAGCGGGTCGTACAACGGCAGCTTTACCAGTACCTATCATACAACCATCTCCTTGCATTCTCCCAGCACGGTTTCCGTCCGCGTCACCGACGGAAACCGAGTCAGTGTCCCCGACAACATTCTTGGCGCCACCTTTAGGGGAAGTCTTACTGCTGTGCCTTATTGGCTCTAGTAAATTTTTGACATCCTTGATCACCAAATTCGGATTCAGAAGCTGCAGATGCACGGTATTGAGTCCTCCTGGTTTGCCCCTTATCTTCAGGGGCACACCCAGATTGTGCGCCTAAATGATGGGTCGGGACGCAGATGTCACGGACACTTGCCAACAAAGATAAGTGTCTTCCAAGGTTTGACATTAGGTTCACTTCTTTTCACAGTTTTCTCGAATGACCAGTTTTTGTGCGCAGAAAAAGGCAAACGTATTTCAATATGCAGATGGCACCAGGTTTTGGTGAGCGGTCCGAAGAATGACCTAAGGGAAGTTATCTCTCGCATGGAGGCATCGCTTGCATCACCCAGCTGCTGTTTCCGTTCGCATGTCCTTAAGGTGGGCGCAACCAAAATGCAACTGATCACTTTTGGCAGTCGTCAAAATATACGTGCTATTCCGGACTTCACCGTAACTTTTCGTGACGCTGCGTTGCGACCGTATGCAGAGGTGAGGAACCTAGGTGTTGTTTTCGACAGCGACCTGTGCTGGCATTCACACGCGTTCGAGCTCAGCCGCCGGTGTATGGACGTGCTGGCAAGCCTGTTACACATGCGGCACTGTCTTCCAGATGACATCACTAAAACTGTGCCGACGGCGTTGGCGCTCACGTAGACCAGATATCGTCTCACGATTTACGACAATGGCACACGGAAAATTTTTGACAAAGTCCAAAAGATCCTAAACTTTGCTGCCAGAGGGATTTTTGGCCGACGTAGATTTGACCATGTGTCTGACCTGCGTGAGGCACTTCGTTGGATGTCACCTCGACACGTGGCTGAGTTTCCCGTAGTCATCCTGGCTCATAACGTGATCCTGCACGGCGAGCCTGATGTACTGAGGGCTATGCATATATATATATATATATATATATATATATATATATATATATAACATAATACATACATGTAATACATATATCATACGCATTGCATATATATATATATACATATATATATATATATAGTTATAGTTATAGTTATATGCATATATGCCTGTGTTAGACCGCGACACGCGTGCGCGACCCACTCGACGGGACAGACTCTTGCGCCTCCTTAGGCCGAGAACCGAAACTGACAGGAGGCGTTTTGGGTACCACGCGCCAGTATTGTATAATGCACTGCCAGCCGACATGAAACAAGCAACACAGCAGTGTTTCGCACGCGCAGTGAGAGCGCACCTGTTTGAACGCTAATGCTATTGGTGGCCAGTGAAAGAATGTCGGCGTGTTACACGTTTTGCTTTTTTACCTGCAGGTTCTTATCCCCTATACTTTTGACACAGGGCTGTAATAGCCATGCTCCATGTGGATGGCCCAGATTAACATCACATATGCTTATATACATACATACATCACTGATTGGGTGTTTTATGTCCTTGTGTATTACCAATACAAATCCCTCCAAAATAATGTTCCGGGTTGATTTTTTCAAGTTAGCCACTGATATATAGTGGCCGTGGCAAGACCAGAACTCGACGCATTTGTCGCTGACAGGCTGCCGTCCAAAGGCAAAAAGTTCATATGTTCATTTATAGCCATTTTGCGCTTTCTTATGACATCTGATTTGTCTTCTCATGCTGCATTCGGAGATCTAAACCAATAATTGAAATCTTCACACACTTTTAGATAAAAGAGTGGGCTAAAAATTTGTGAAAATTTCAACTGACTGCTTCAAATAACCGAAATCAGCATGAGTAGATGAATAAGGTGAAATAAAAATGTAAAATAGCCAAAAATTGACATATGGGGTGAGACCTTTGTTGCCTTTGGACAGCAGCGCGGTTGGTCTGGTTGAGTTGCCGCCGCGCCCGCCTTACCTTGCCACTCATGTCGCCCGAGTAGAGCCGATCCGGCGTGGGCAGCAGCTTCCTGACCTCATTGTCGTGACCGGTCAGCGTCTTCTTCAGTTCCAGAGTGTTGACGTCCCAGATCTTCACCAGACCATCATTACCTGATTACAGACACGACGCATCAGCGACGATGCATGGTATCAACACTTCCATGAGCATGACTAAAGGCCTGGAGCCAGGAGCGCAGCTCAAATTGTCTAATGGTGAGATTGGAGGCTGGAACACGGTTAGAGTGCATCACGCCGATTATTTGTTTTCTGCTAGGAGCCATCTATGATGAAATTATGGTAGGCCTGAGCGAGCCGCTCCTCACCTCCCCCCCCCCCCCATTGGGTGTCCCCCCCCCTCCCCTCATGGCTTCAGCTTCAGTTTTCTTTTGGCATGATCAGTTCAGAGTTGTTATGATGACAGCTACCACCCTTCAATACGCTGTCAGACTCGAATGACCTGGCTACGGGGTTTTCCCCGACTACCGACGCTCAGTAGAATATCAGGCTCTGATGACCAGGCTCTGGGGCTTCCTCGACTATTGCCCGTCAGTGCACTGTCAGGCTCTGATGACCAGGCCCTGAGGATTCATACGTGTCCGAGCTCAGCCGCCAGTGTACGGACGTGCTGACAGGCCCGTCCCATGCGCGGCACTGCCTCCCAGATGACGTCATCAAAACTTTAGCAACAGCGTTGGTGCTGACGCAGGTCAGATGCTGTTGCATTGTTTATGGTAATGACACGCAGAAACGCTTTGATAGCATCGAAAAGCTCTCGAAAACTTCGATACCAGAGAGGTTTTTGGCCGACGTAAATTTGACCACGTGCCTAACATGTGTGAGATACTTCGATGGATGTCGCCTCGATATGTGACGGGGCTCCAAATCACTTTGGCTGAAAAGGGGATGCTGCACGACAAGCCAGATATGCTTAGGTGCCTCTCTAGGCTGAGAACTGAGAGCGGTAGGAGAACCTTTCGTGTGCCACGTGCCAGCATTGTACAACGCACTGTCGGCCGACATCACACAGCTAACACAGCAGAGTTTTGTGCGTGCGGTGAGAGCGCGCTTGTTGAGCACTGATGCTTTTGATAGCCGGTGAATGAGTATCTTCAACATACGTTTTGTACTTGTATGTTTTTTATACTTTGTACTTTTCACACGGGACTGCAATAACCCGGGACTGGGACGGGAAAGACCTTCAGTTCCCGACTGTGGAAGGCGCTGTGTCCTCTAGCGTTCTATCTGTTGGGCCCCTGTTGGGGAAACATACGCTGTCAATTGGGGTCTGCTCCCCTTTGCTTGTCCTTCTACGCATCTGTCAGTATCGCTGGATAAAGCAACGAAAAAAACAGGCCCCTCGAAAAAGCGGGCCAAATCTGGCGAATACTTTGTGTTGGCGCGGACCTTCATCAAACTGTTGTTGGACTAACCAGTGGTGACCAGATCTCCATTAAAGATGCACATTGAGTTCACTGTGTTGTATTGCGCCTGTATTTCTTGATGTATGGTCAAGTCGGCGTTGTAAATCTGGAAAGGAAAGACATTTTAAGCGAGATGCATGGGTCGCATGTCGGGTTGGGGCACAAAAGGTCCAGTCTCCTGTCATGCCAGAAGTTGGCATGGAACTCCAGGCGTTGCACGGAGGGAAACGGGGGAACAGATGTCGTCATTCTCCCCTCGACACCACAACAATGAAAGAGAAAGTTTCTGTTCCAAAACTGCCCAGTGTGATGGCAACCGTCAGCTGCCCAGTGTGACGAGGTGCGATGGCAACCGTCAGGTGCCCAGTGTGATGAGGTGCGATGGCAACCGTCAGGTGCCCAGTGTGATGAGGTGTGATGGTAACTGTCAACAGCCCAGTGCGATGAGGTGCGGTGGTAACCGTCAGCTGCCCAGTGCGATGAGGTGCGATGGTAACCGTCAACAGCCCAGTGTGATGAGGTGCGGTGGTAACCGTCAGCTGCCCAGTGTGACGAGGTGCGATGGCAACCGTCAGGTGCCCAGTGTGACGAGGTGCGGTGGTAACCGTCAGCTGCCCAGTGTGACGAGGTGCGGTGGTAACCGTCAGCAGCCCAGTGCGATGAGGTGCGATGGTAACCGTCAGCTGCCCAGTGTGACGAGGTGCGATGGTAACCGTCAGCAGCCCAGTGTGACGAGGTGCAGTGGTAACCGTCAGCAGCCCAGTGCGATGAGGTGCGATGGTAACCGTCAGCTGCCCAGTGTGATGAGGTGCGGTGGTAACCGTCAGCTGCCCAGTGTGACGAGGTGCGGTGGTAACCGTCAGCAGCCCAGTGTGACGAGGTGCGATGGTAACCGTCAGCTGCCCAGTGTGACGAGGTCCGATGGTAACCGTCAGCAGCCCAGTGTGACGAGGTGCGGTGGTAACCGTCAGCAGCCCAGTGCGATGAGGTGCGATGGTAACCGTCAGCTGCCCAGTGTGATGAGGTGCGGTGGTAACCGTCAGCTGCCCAGTGCGATGAGGTGCGATGGTAACCGTCAGCTGCCCAGCGTGATGAGGTGCGGTGGTAACCGTCAGCAGCCCAGTGTGACGAGGTCCGATGGTAACCGTCAGCAGCCCAGTGTGACGAGGTGCGGTGGTAACCGTCAGCAGCCCAGTGTGACGAGGTGCGGTGTTAACCACCAGCTGCCCGGGGCGATGAGGTCCGATGGTAGCCGTCCGCTGTTGACCGTCAGCATCACAGCTGATCAAAAGCATGCAGCGGCGTTGTCCCTGACCGGCCAGTCAGCGACCAGCTCTTGGCACACCTTTGGCCAGCTGTTGACACACCTCTGGCCAGCTCTTGACACACCTCTGGCCAGCTCTCGACACATCTCTGGCCAGCTCTTGATACAAGTCTGGCCGGTTCTTGACACAACTCTGGCCAACTTTTAACACACCTCTGGCCAGCTCTTGACACACCCCTAGCCAGCTCTTGACATCTGGCCAGCTCCTGACACAACTCTGGCTAGTTCTTAACACACCTCTGGTCAGCTCTTGACACACCTCTGGCCAGCTCTTGACATACCCCTAGCCAGCTCTTGACATGCCAATGCCAGCTCTTGACATGTCTAGCACCACGCCTCTTGACACTGTTCAAAATATTTGCTTATATCTGTGTTCAAAACGGCTTATAAACAGTGCAGTAGCCGGTTTTACGAACGTCCTGTAACGGCCCTTTGCGAAAGCGCGTGGTCTCAACAAGACGGTGAGCACGTCCGAGCTCGTACCGAGACACGCGGGCGCGTGCACATCCCAGAGCGAGCGGACCAGACTCACTCTAGAAGTTGAAGTCCTTTCACATGGCGCCGTGTGGTCAAAGTTGGCCATCCACGAGTAAGTGGGCTACAGCCGACCACCCCCACCCCCCTCGCCCCCCTCCCCCTCCCCGCCCATCGTTCAGCGCACTATTCACGGCATGCAGCGCCCATAACCGTGCGGCCGTTGACCCGGTAAACCAACATGGGGAGAGACTGCGGGTCCCGTCAGTGACAGGCCAAAAATAGCCCCGGGCGATGCCGACCTGCCGCGAGCGGTCTCCTCGCGCCGGCCCCGCTCCTCCCCTCTCCCTCTCGAGGCGAAACAAAAGATCGGTGTGGCTGGGATGTTTGTGCCCAGCCGCTCCAACGGTGTCGGATGGAGGGTCACGGAAAAGTCCAGTGCTGCATGTGATGATATTTACCGACTCTCAGTCGGTTTCACTTGAGGGCAGTTTCAAGGGCAGACGGTAGTTGGAATTGCTTCAGCCTTAGAGATTCTTCCGGTGGGAGGTCAGACAATAATATCATCGATTGCTGTGTGTGTGTGTGCTTGTGTGTATAGTACGCTGTTGTTTTTTCACAAAAACTAAAAAGACTATGACAGCCGCAATAGATTTGCTTTGTTGTTGACCGCATGCAGCTGTTTGCGGCATGATTTCAAATCATACCTGAGTCTCGTAGCGATAAGGGACAAGGCTGATGACTACACCGATAGCTAAGACCAGTGCTGATCACACTCTTGATAAGGTGAGGTTGTCACAGGGATGTACGTTACTCAGGCGGAGCCACTTACGATGAGTTTGCCGCCCTCGGCGCCGGTGAAGAGCTTGCCGTTGTGGTAGACCATGGCGACCACATCTCCACTCTGCTTGGTCTCCTCCGTCACTGAGGCGACGATGTTCAGGCTCATGATGTCTGGAACACCGGCACCCTCGCATGTCAGAGGTAGCAGATGACTGTTGCCAAACTCATGCGCAAAATTTAGGTGACAGGACGCGTTTCCTAATTTTGCACACGATATATACTTTTTGGTTTGCCTAAACTCTAGGAAAACTAAAGGCCTCGACAGCCGCGTCAAAGTTGTAGCTAGGGAGTCGAAGGTGTCATACTTTGCAACCATTCAAAAGCGAATTAAAGTTGCAACTAACCCTTTATTTGGTTGCCGGTGTTCAATTCTGCTCTAGAGGTTATTTTGAATTTGGCATAACAACAGCTGGTATCGCTCACACTACCCAATATATATATATATATATATATATATATATATATATATATATATATATATATATATATATATCAATTCACACAATATCAAGATCACATATACGTGAGTAATCCGCTTAAATGTGAACAGTTTTTTTTGCCCTGACACTATTTATTATCCATGGAATATTGTGTGAAAGGTATGGTGTGAAATGATTAAATTGTGGCGTATTGCTAGATTGTGGTGTATGGTGTGAACATATTAAAATTACCGTGAAGTCACCAGAACGATGAAAACACGACATCGAAAGTGAAATGTCCAACGTGTTTTTCAATGTACAATGAGAGTCCACAATCATATATTAGAAGGCCCGTTCCGTTGGCCCGAAGGCCCGTTGTTCGAGTCCCCACTGCCGACCGTGGAGCCCTCTATCCCCTTTCAGCCAAGGTGTCCTTAAGCCGAAGTGAAGTCTGCCAATTATTGGACCACCCGCGGCGATAAGGAATAGTGTTGTGTCAATGAGGGCTCCTGCATCGATCCGGTGCCAACTGCCCGGGTCAGAAGGTCTGCCGCGTCAGGAAGGAGACCGATTCATGATGCATTCCTCTAAGGCCCGCTGGATCGACCATGGGACCCCGCCCTCGTGCCACCAGAATAGCAGCTGCAGCTGCAACCTGACCCGCCCCGGCTAACTAAGGATCTAGCCCGCAGAGGCCCGCTAATGTGCTCACTCCCTAGTGTTCTACACACGAGGCCCCTTACACGTAAAAAGGTGAGAGGTCTCACTGATGTTTAATGAAGTGGATCGAAATTAGGTCAGACATGAAAAAGACCAATCCACGTTTGCCTAAGAACGTCCATCCTCCAGCAGAATCGACTCGTGAGACAAATTACTTGAACAAGATTTGAGCCCACCTGCTCGCAATCTTACGAGCAAGAATAGAAATAGCCGAGGTTGCAGTCGCAGCGAAACTGAACGGTGCTGGCCACTGCAGGTAACTCAGAACGTCGGGCGCCGGGCGCGCGAGCACGACCGGCGTGAAATACTTCCTAAATTGTGAAATACTTTTGTGAAATAATTCGGAATCAATTTTGAAAACCAGTCAAAATTAATTCGCGCCGTTCAAAGAGAGGACTGTAGCGTATATTTACCGTTTGTGATCTTGGTGCAGCTTTTTAAATAAAAAAAATTGTTTAGAGCAGCCAGAAAAACAACGATTCTGCCAGTTCCACCATCAGATGCAAGCACTAGTTGTTGCGTAAAAATACAAATGCAAAAATGCGGTGCCACCCTTATTATGAACATACAAACACGCAGATAGAACATACGTTTGGAATTCTGTCTAAACGTAGGAACTGATACTCTAGAGCGTTCAAATACTCTTTATGCAGATGTATCATCATTTTCATCCGCCCGTTGGCGCCATGTTACCACGGGGGCGACGTGTGCGGTCTGGAGGCTGCAACACCAGGGGTAGGTTGCTTTTTAGGGCTTGCGAGGGCGCATGCCCGTGATTTCACTCACTTATCAATTATGACTCAATGTTGAGGATTCCATGACGAGCGTTTGTTGGTCATGTAATAATCGTTTAAGGAGTCCTCGATATTTCTGTAAAATCCATAAAAATATAATAGCGCCTCTGAGCTTTAGCGGCTTTGAAAGCTTCCAGTGAACTGATGCAACTTAAATAGTGGCTACGGTATATTTCATACAGTTATTTACCGTCCCCTTTCATCAGCTTATTAAAGGGAGTGTTCCACATTTGTATGGGGCTTTGAACTGAAAAAGCTATACTGAAGATCATTCGGTGCAGTTCACAGCCCGCCATTCTTAAGATCTGAACCATTCTAGTTTCTGAGCTGCACGTACGCGTAGATGTGCACGCCATTTGGAGAAGACTATTTCGTTTCTTAGGCATCCATGACGTCATGATAATGTCGTGCAAGTCCTGCCATTCCGTTGGCAATGCGGCGATCAAGGCCAGAAAAAATAATTGTCGAGTCGGTCATATTTGGCGTTCGCGAGAGCAATTTTTAGATACAACGGCCGTTAGTTGGCTCTAGTTCAAGGTTGTGCAAGGTAAGATGTCACAATCAAAGAATGCGGGCTTTGTCTACTGCGTTCTTTTTTCGACGGTCATTCCACTTTCTCTCTCTCTCTCCCTTTCTCTCTCTCTCTCCCTCCCTCTCTGTCTCTTCCTCTCTCTCTCTCGCGTTCAGACATCTCCCGCGCTGTCCTATCTCCCACCCTGAGCTCGGTGTGCCTGCTCTGTGTCCTGACCGGGCCGCGCGTGCCCGCAGCCGCCGCCGCTCACCTGCTGTACGGCGCCTCTCTCGTCACCAGTGGCAGCTGCTGTCGGGGCTGGTCCGTCCGTCTCTGGCTAGCGACGGGGCGTGAGTGTCGCCGGCGCCGGCGCCTGTCAGCTCTCGCGTGTCGGTACGTACCGAACGCATCATTTCGGGAAGGATGAAGCGTATTTTAGGCAGGCCCGCGCTCTTTTTTGACGCCGCCGTCTGCCAGAGCAGCGAGGAGCCCAGGTCGAGTGAATCCGGGCCTGTCGCGACGAAAGCGGGCTGAGATTGAATGCGTCAACAGGACGCGGCGCCGAACGGGCTGCCTTAAGGACTGAGCGAGAGATTCTGCAACGGGATTAGAGGACTAGGGCCAGTCGCACTCAAATGTACTCACTCCCTCGACGCCATCATTCACATATGTGTTGTGTGAAACTGACTGTCTCATATTTGCCGTGGAGCAAAACAACTGAGCGAGAGACTCTGCAATGGGATTAGAGGACTAGGGCCAGTCGCACTCATACGTACTCCAGAACAGCTGCAGCTGGCGGTGCACACTGGTCCAGAATAGCTGCAGCTGGCGGTGCACACTGGTCCTGAACAGCTGCAGCTGGCGGTGCACACTGGTCCCGAACAGCTGCAGCTGGCGGTGCACACTGGTCCAGAACATGCGAACGTTGGCGCGTTCGGGCTCCACGGGGCCGTTATTTCAACTCCGAGAAACTTGAGGCCCAGTGGCAGCCGTGTCTGCGGGGACCCTGAGGGCAGCAGATAAGCACAGATTGTGTGTCAATGTGATAAGCATAGCTTACGTCACACTCCGGTCTCCGAATACTGCGCCTTGATGGAAAATTGTAGGCACCCGTACCTTAAAAACTGGCAGCATCTGCTTTTGACTAGTTTCCTCACACCGGCTAACAAGCACTTTGGAACGCAAATGCGAACTTGGAAGCAAACGCCTGTTGGACTACTGTCGTCATGTCACAAGATCGCGCGGGAAGAAATGTTTCCGTCACATATGGCTGCCAGCACCGTACAAAGCCGTGCTGAGGCGGGGTAGAACGCCTCACATTTGGATGGCCTTGGAAGTCGGCCGTGGTCGTAATGGCTTGGTGTTATGCAGCGGAGCTTGAGCCGTCAGGACCTGGCACTGTGGCGCGGCCGGTCAGTTCTGCCCATATGTGGAGTTGGTGCCATCAGGACCTGGCACTGTGGGGCGGCCGGTCAGTTATACCCGTCAGCGGAGTTTGTACCCTCAGGACCTGGCACTGTGGCGCGGCCGGTCAGTTCTGCCCATATGTGGAGTTGGTGCCATCGGGACCTGGCACTGTGGCGCGGCCGGTCAGTTATACCCGTCAGCGGAGTTTGTACCCTCAGGACCTGGCACTGTGGCGCGGCCGGTCTGTTCTGCCCGTCTGTGCAGTTTTTGCTGTCAGCACCTGGCACTGTGGCGCGGCCGGTCACTTCTACCCGTCAGCGGAGTTAGTGCTGTCAGGACGGGGTACTGTGGCGCGGCCGGTCAGTTCTACCCGCCTCGCTTAGACCCAAGCCGGCCGCATTTTGGCCAAAAATTTGTGAAACAACGAGAAACGTGCGAGGCTGCTGACACCCGACAGAACAGTTATTTCTGGTCTGCGGTGTCTCAATATATGATGCAGTTATGTGCACTAGTGAATCAATTTATGGACTGAATCGTCCAAATCTGATCCATCTCATTTACTGTCCCTTCGTGCAGTGACTCAGGCTGGATCAGGATAACCTGAACGTACCTTTTTGGCGCGTGAGCAGCGCCGGCCAGTTGCGGAGTGCCATAGCAACGCATGAAAAGTAAAAACATGGCAAAATGTCGCTAACAAAAATCGTGAGCAGAGTATTGCAGAGGATTCAAAGGGCAGAGACAACCAATCGCATGAGATCATGCGCGCCTGGATATAGCTGGCATGGCAAAAGATCAATCGTAAGGGAAAAAATCGCCCAAGATGAAGGCGGCTATGGAAAATTATCCTAAGGCATAAAGCTCATGAGGGAGAAAGGCTACATGCCAAAACGATTACACAGGATAGGAATCATGCTGCGTAAAGGTACCGGCAATAGCTCGCGCTGGAAAAGAAGGCGCGGCGTAAGTGGCGTATGGCTGACTTCGTCTCCTAGGTAAAAGTCCGTCGGAGGGCACAGTAGCCAGCGCTGGGCGAAAGACAACAAACACGTGTTCATCCAAACAATTACGGAACTCATTTCAGATTATATACAAATCGGACTTCACGGCTGACAGCTTTCATGCACTAATTTTGACTTACAATCATCTGGAATTTGAACATAATCCATGCCAATTTTTCCTCTGACAACATTCGTCAGGCATCATATATGGTAAACGATGCGTTACATACCAGCTGATTTCTTTGATCTTTTGCAACACGGGCAACATTCATTACGATTTGTGTTCTGACGATTCTTACACTTAATGATGTTTTCCTTACAACCTCTTCCATGGGCTCTTTGCTCATGATAATTCATTAAAGGATATTGTGCCTTTCAAACTTTTCATTTTGAGCTTTTTCATTATATCAGTCGTCATGACTGTGACGATTGTCCGTCCCGATGGCTCAGTTGGTCAGAGCGCTTGCCTTCCGATTCACCCACCCGTGGCGGGGTGGGTTAGAGTCGCTTTAGGCGCTCGCTATTTGCCCTTGACGGGTGTGGCCTGCGGCAGGCGGCAGCGGTCGCGCCAAAGGTCAATTGACGTCAGAGGGCAGGACGGACCGTGCCGAACGACACGCTAAACTTTCGCCACAAAATTCTGTCGTTGCTGGGAATTGCGCGATCGGATATTAGGGGTCAGGGCTCACACAACAGGCACCGCTTAATGTGGGCTCTGATCCCAGAAATCCATCCATTCAAAGGGTTTGGACCAAATCTTTAACAAAAATCCTGTATCCTGCAATCGAGTCCATTTACTGTAGCGCAGTTGGCTGCAGAGGCCTGACAGTGCGATAAGTTTTGCCTCGGGGAAAATCATACTTGTGATAGCTCCGGTCACTGTCCTCGGGAAGAAGAAGAAGAAGAAGTGTTTTTGGGACACGCTGGCCGACCGGCCGGAGCTTGTGTTCCACAGCAACAGAATGTCAGCTGATTGATGCTTCTTTGGTGGATAGCGTCCTGGGAAAGAGTCTGGAGTCCGTTGATTCTCCGTTGCGGTGTTCCGTGTTCCACTTTTGCAATTTGATGACCCCTGCGAGGGGCCTGTGAATTAAAACTCCGCTGGAATTTCTGTGAAAGGTTGTCAATACAACGTATCCAAATAGTCGATAACAGTGTATAATTATGTATTTGAATCGCCACAGCCGCACTTCACGCCCTCATGTCTTGCCTAAGTCTTACGAGCATTGTGACACGTTCTAGGCGTAGCCACCGCAGTCGTGGGAGTGATGGCTGCTGGGTAGCGGTGCAAGTAAGGCAGCACCGAGCATCCCTACCCAGCGGGCAAGTAGTTGGGCCTGGCAGTGCAATGTTTACAAAATCGACACGCATTGGCAAAGCCACAAACCCACACATTAGGGTACACAAAGAAGCTTCGCTGCTTGGCGGTCTTCGCAGTACCACTCGCTGCTAGAGGAGCACTGGACACAACAGTGCACCCATATTCCAGAAGTTTTTTTATTTTAACAATATATTTTCATCACTCGGATTCTTTGCTTGCATGTGTGATGGGCTACCAATGTTATATGCGAAATAAAAACTACGGGCACGTACTGGCAGTGATGTCATGCAAAACAATGAGTCCAAGGCTCCGTGTCCAATTCAGAGCAGCAGTTTACATGGTGCATATCATCGGTGTCCTTCGTTTACATCCGACCGGTGGCTTCACCATCTATCGGTCACACAGTGAGCCGCGGACTCAGCAAAAAAAGCAGCTTTGACTGGTTCGGATCAGAGGCGGACACGAATCGGCCAGTCGGAGGATCGCCAGCGTTCCCACGCGCGTCAGCTGCGCTCGGGAGGCGAGGCCGCTTCACTGGCGACGCATCTGGACGATGTTGCCACCGCCGAGGCCGGCGAAAATGGCGCCATCGTCTCCCACAGCCAGCGAGTGTACGGGATTGTTCACCTGGGGGTGGGACGAAAATTTGAACACGTGGTGCGCGTGACAGAAAGATATAAATAAATCGCCAATCTAGGTAACAGGTCGATGGCAAAAGTCCTTTTAAGGCCAGCAGAGACGTTCTGAAATTCACAATTTTTTATCGGTGAAACTGAAAACAAGGAAGCCGAGGTGGACGAAAAAAAATGATACGCTTCATATGCCAACACAATTTATCACTCTAACAAGGAGCAGAACACAAAACGGCTAGTCACGTGTCTGATGTTTTGATGCGTACGAGTCGTGTGCAACGAGGCCAAAGACGTTCTGAGGAAAATCCGCACACTTTACCATATACCCTACCGCATGAAGAGATGAAGGAAACAGAAACAGTGAGCTCAAGATTTAGGTCGGTCCCAGAGGAACGGTCGGTGGAACGGAGGAACGGTGATACATAACTATATCATCTACTTTGGATTTCTGCAAACTTTCCATCTCGTGGGGCGGAAACAGGACCTTACCGTGGTTCCCGTGGCGGTTTGCTTAAACGAGCCAGCGTCCCACATCTTCACCAGGCCATCGTACCCGCTGCTGTAGATCATGTTGTCAACAACCACCATGGCGTTGATAATCTTGCTGTGACCCTGCGAACAGCACGCCGTCTTAGCGTGGCTGCAGGGGCTCACTCGGGTTGGGGGATGCGTCGGTGCGGCAACTATGGGGCACGGCGGGTACCGAACGCCGAACTCCCAGCCCAACTGTCTCAGAATTCAACATTGGCACTATGGGCGTTGGCTGGCCAGACCATCAACCCCGGTTGTGCGCCATTGCCATCAAGCCTCAGCCGTGGCATCATCTTCGCACACCGTTGTATACCAGCGGCGACTTCAGCACGGGCCAGAATGTGCAGCCAGAGGGGGGGGGGGGGGGAGGAACGCTGAGATCTTCAAGGCGGTTCGTTCTGTGCAACACTTTAGGTGTGATGTTGAACTCCGAAACACAGGGACCTCTTGCCTCCCCCGCGGCACGCACGCTGCGGTGAAGTCCAGGCTTGTCATAATTTTTTAGCGATTTTGATAAGAGTGGACTTAGTGACAGCGTGTTATGTGCGAACTAGGTCTGAACGTCACTCCATGCCTTTTGCTGTCCTAGCCAAGCAACAACTGTCATTTCGCAGCCGATTCCAACAAGACAAATAGGACTCTGCGGCCGTGGCCGACCTGCGGAACTGTGCGTGGCCAAGCTGTGTCAGCGGACCCGGTGGGAGCCGTGAGTGACCAGGCTATTCCAGTAGACTAGGTGGGAGCCGTGCGTGACTAGACTGTGTCAGCAGACCAGGTGGGAGCCGTGCGTGACCAGTCTGGTGGGAGCCGTGCATGACCAGGCTGTGTCAGCAGATCAGGTGGGAGCCGTGCGTGACCAAACTGTGTCAACGGACCAGGTGGGAGCCGTGCGTGACCAGGCTGTGTCAGTAGACCATGTGGGAGCCGTGCGTGACCAGTCCGGTGGGAGCCGTGCATGACCAGTCTGCGTCAGTGGACCCGGTGGGGGCCGTGCGTGACCCGTCTGCGGACCGGGCCGCGGCCACATGAGCTCGCTGTTGCGCAGCTCTGCGGGCTGTCCGACGGCTCACCTCCAGCTGAGCCACGTCCTTGTGTCCGCTGCGGTTCTCCTTCACCAGGATTTTGGTGCCCTCGCGGCTGCAGTACAATATCTTGTCGTTGGCGATGCACAGGGGACCACGACCCTCGAACGTGTCCAGGATCACGAACTTGGTCTCGCCCGCAACATCCATCTCCTCTGCAAGCAGGAACGCCAGTTCGTGAATATCACAACACACCCCTTGCTGCTGCTATCATTGATTGCAATGTTTCGCACCGATCGTAGGAAAGAAACTGAAACACAACCGGTCTGTTGTCGGTAAAGCCCTGGGTCGGCGGAGCCCTGTTCTTAAGTTAGCCGGTCATTCCTGGGGCCTGAGGAGCAGGTCACTGTCATCTGCGGAGCATTGTGTCCAGGACACTGCCTCGCCGTTGATTACGGGTATGGGATGCAGCGCTCACTGAAGCCGATCTCTGTGGTAGAAAGCTCTGCACTTACTGAAGCCGATCTCTGTGGTAGAAAGCTCTGCACTTACTGAAGCCGATCTCTGTGGTAGAAATCCCTGCACTCACTGAAGCCGATCTCTGTGGTAGAGAGCCCTGCACTTACTGAAGCCGATCTCTGTGCAGGTGACGTCGTTGCTGCGCGCTGTGTAGATGATGTTATTGGCAAAGGCCATGGACCACACTTCCTCGACGCAGCTCAGGGTGAAGAGCAGCTTGTAGTCGGCTGACCAGATCTTCACCTGCAGCGGCCCACAGAGGCGGAGTGTTAGCGGGGTCATCTGTGATACACCTTGCCATGTGCCGGTATAGGCCTGCTGAGAGGGTCAGGTCTGACCACCTCTGTACCTGTTAAGCGTGGCAAACGTCTGCATGCATGCATGGCATGATGTCAGTTCGAAAAGTATTTTTTTCTTATTAATCTGTACGTAGGGTTTCCAATCTAAGTAAAGGGGAATGAAGGGACATGCCCATGAAGTAATGAGTATGTACTTTGAAAGCTTGCTACACACACAACATAGAGCGCTACCGTTAAGCACGCTTCATCAACTGTTTTGGGTGATTGCTAGTATATTCTAAACATTCGTACTCAGCGCTTAACTGTGTGAAGATTTTGAAATTAAAGGCTTCTCCATGAACAGCTTACTGAAAAACCCTAACCACCGACTAGATGGCGCGGCAAGTTCATGCGCATGTTAACGTAGGTGGGGTGCTCGGCGTTCAATTCTGACTTCGGTAGACTCCACCCTGACCGGCTCCTGCCCGGGAGATGGCAGCGGCTAGGGCGTGATCGCCCCGTCACGGGTGAACGCTGCGTCAATGAGCGCCTGCGCCTGACAGTGGACGACTGAAGACGTGCTACCCAACATCAGCATCTGCCAGTCACAAGTGCCCTTACGCTATAACTGAAGTCAAACTTCACATACTGACGCGCATACTGGGGCCATTCTGAAACGCCCAAGCTGAAGGCAAGGCTTACCTTGCCGTTCATATCTCCAGAGAACAGCTTTCCGTCTCGGGCCTGCAGCACGCGCACTTCATTTTCGTGTCCCTCCAGCGTCTTCTTGGCCTCCAGGGTGGTGGCGTCCCATACCTTGATCAAGCCGTCGTTGCCTGCGGGCGGTGACGGAGCCGTGACCGCCGAGCCAAGACAGACAATGTGACCTGTTTGAACAACGTTGGCTTGCTGTTGGAGGGTGGAAGTGCGTCTGTCGAAACTTTGCTTTGTGGTTTTGTTACCGCCTAAAGTCGAGAGCATATGGCTGCGGGTTTTGTGACGTCATGTGAGTGCTCGTTAAGCAGAGAACATCACTTTAAGGTCGAAGTATAATTATCAATATCCGTAGGCTAATTAGCTGTTTTCAAGCCCGACTGCAACGCCAATTAAAAAATAGCTTAGACTTTCCATTCGAAAAAAGCCGCCCTCGTGAAGTTCTTCCGTCGGACGTCTTGTTGTCTACCATCCAAACTTCTTGTTCAGCAATATTTAATTTGGCGTTGTCCACCTATGACTGGAGTTCGGTAAATTGTAGAACAGGTGCCGCTGTACAATTTACGATGTGATTACGTTGAACGACTGAGGAGGCGAAACAACTCCAGAAAACCGCTGTTGAGCTTCATGCCATTGATGAGTTCATTATTTATTTACTCGGGCTCTACTAACCTGTTGTGACCAGGTCATTGTTGAAGATGCACAGGTCATTGATGGTGTTGAATTGAGCCTGCAGAACCTTGTGCACTGTCAGGTCCGGATTGTAGACCTGCAAAAGCACACTGATATATCAGCTGGTCTTGTGGGTCACACCCCCTGGACACACCGCGCAGCTTCGCAACAGCGTGAGTCCGTGTGTGACTTATCAACGGGATGTCAAAATAGCCACGACCTCCAGTGCAGCGTGGCTGGTTTCAGCGCAGCCGCGGTGCCACCGATCGGATCGTCGAACGGCCGTGTACGCCGGCACAGTAGACCACCTCAGGGGCGCTTAACGCGCTGCCACGGATGCGTTTCTGACTAGCGGCCGCAAGATCCAGCCTGCAATCTCATTGGTGGACCCAATAGCATGAATATTTATCATAGGTCTATGAGTGTCTGAACCCGTGGCTATTTCACAAGTTGGCGCTAGCCCTGAGCCGACACTGGCAATCGTCCACCCCTGTAGCGGCCTGGTGGCCGGCGCGGCCGCGGCGGGCCGGCCACCGGCTGTCACTCGGAGGGCTTCCGCACCGGCAGGTACGCCGCCCACAGACGCTAGGTGGTGGTAACCCCTCTCCCCGCGGCAGACGGTAACACTGCTACATTTATAGCCCTCTGTTTGGAGAGAGAGAGCGGAGCGGGGTAGCTGTCGGGTGCTGGTGGTGTAAACCGGCACCATAGCGGACCGACGGACCGGGACCCCGCCAGCTGCCGGCTGCCGGTGGTGTAAGCCGGCCCCATAGCGGACCGACGGACCGGGACCCCGCCAGCTGCCGGCTGCCGGTGGCATAAGCTGGCACCATAACGGACCGGCGGACCGGGACCCCGCCAGCTGCCGGCTACCGGTGGTGTAAGCCGGCCCCATAGCGGACCGGCGGACCGGGACCCCGCCAGCTGCCGGCTGCCGGTGGTGTAAGCCGGCCCCATAGCGGACCGACGGACCGGGACCCCGCCAGCTGCCGGCTGCCGGTGGCATAAGCTGGCACCATAACGGACCGGCGGACCGGGACCCTGCCAACTGTGGCCAGGCAGCACAAATAGCTGCTTAGATCATGACATTTGAACCTTTTTTATTGGACCGCTCAATCGAAAATCGCTCCACTGAAAAAACGGACTGAAATTGTTTGAAAATCGGCGTGCATGACGAGATTCTTATTTCTGAAACGTTGCGGTCTGTGTTATAAAGTTCGGTGACCTTTCCCATTTACCTTTTGTTGATGAAAACGTTGCAGATTTCAATATTGTAATGCAAGAGCACACTTTTACCACTAATTTGCCTACACAGCCTTGCTAATAGCCAATTCGTTTAGTACGGAAAGCATTGGCAGGTAACATCATTTGTTTATTTTGAACCGTTTACAGAAACTCAACAGCCTGCGCGAAGCCAAATGCGTCCAGGCCGAGTACAATGACAAAGCAATGGTGTGCGAAGTAAAGACACTGGCCTAGGTGTCATGTTCAAAGGAGCTCGTCACACAGCACTGTTTTTACATCATTTGGAAGGCACGAACGGCAGTATTCTAAGGGCCTTAGCGTGCTAATTTTTACTGCAACAGAAGACTAAGGTGAGCGTTCTGGGGCTTGGCAGAGCAACTAAGGTACGCACGCCCCGACAGCTGTTGGAAGATCTCGTGTTGTTCACTTACCACCAGGCGACCACCCTCGGCGCCTGTGAAGAGCTTGCCGTTGTGGAAGGCCATGACGACCACATCGCCGCTCTGCTTGTCCTCCTCCAGCACTGTGCGAACCAGTCCCAGAGACATCTGCAGCAGGCGTCGCACGAGTCACGGGGCGCTAGGCCACCCGCAGATACATCAGGGAACATCGCAAAGATATCCAGCGGAGACAGCAGACCAGCGTGTTTACAGATATTCACAGATCATCCCTTTACTGAAAGAAAAGGGTCTGTCTCAAGGCGTATGCACAAGGCGGAGCGCCAGAGATGGTATGGTGAATGAGTAGTTGGAATTAAACGAAAAATGGGCTGGGTAGACTAAATCATTGAGAAGTTAAAAAGGCGCATCATAATCACACGGACACTGAAAGCGGAAATGGTGCTAAAAGAGGAGAAATGGGGATTCAAAAAGATAACCTTACTAGAGAAGAATGGTACGATGTGAGATATTTCACCACCATGAGATGTACGTTCATGTCTACTCGAGATTTTATCAGAAGTGCACTTCACTCGCGAGAACGCGCTTAATCTCGGCACCTCCCCGCCCCACTGTGACTGTCCTGCCGGGAATGCTGCGCATGTGTTGTGGCTATCCTGTGCCATGTTGTTGTTGACGGCCCTGGGCGGCGAGCAGCGCGAGCGGCGCGGCCAGCCCAAATTACTGGCGGAAGGCTCGTGAATCAGCTGCTTGGTGTGCCTCTGCTGACCTTCTGCTGGCCTGTCCACGACAGCCGGCCAAGTTACTACGCACGCCGTTGCCAAAGACAACAGCTGCCGAGGGGACTGCACCACCAGCTGAGCACGCGCGGCCTTGTGTTGCGACTTTTTGGTGCTGTGTTGTTGCCCGAGTCAAACGCCCAAAACGTGCCCGCTTGGTGCACTGGCCAGCGCCCTCTTTCTTCGATGAAAAGCAAGTATTTGATGTGATAAAGCTGTTAACGCTACTTCGCGGATTATCGTTATACTCACGAAACTGAACTACCCATAACTTCCCAAGCAACGCTTTAAACAGCGCTCAGCATTTGGTTACCATAGTTACCTCATACATCTCGAAAAATTGTGGGAACTCTTTGCGGTGGAAGTAAATGTCGAAAAACACAATCGTTAGAAAGTTAAGCGAATAGAACAACAAGGCCAACAATTTTCAAGAACGTCGCTATCTCAAATGTACAGTCAGGCCGACGATACAAGGGTCAAAATAGATACATAATCTACCAGCGTTTGACGTGACTCTACCATATTCCTTATACCAAAGGCCCTGGCATCCAATACGGATGAGTCCGAGTCTAACACTAAAACATCCATTACCAACTACCCCGCGGGGCGCACCCCCATCGCCAACGCAGACTCACCTTCACCGGTTATAAGAAGCGCTTCGGTCAGCTCTGGCTTGCGCTCGTCTCGTTGGCCCTCTGCCGTCCGTCGGAAGCCCTCTGCAGCTTCTGTCGCAGGGTCCCAGCCGCGCGCTGCACTGTCAGGCGGCAGTGGAGGCGCTATTTTATACCCGGTCTCCACCGGCGTCCCGCCCAGCGCTCCGGATATTTTGAACCCGGTCCGGAATCATCCCGACTCGTCCGAAACGCAACAGTTGGGTGGGGGGGGGGGGAGGGGGGCATGGGGCGGCGGGGCGGGCAGTGTGGAGGGGGGGGGGGGGGCATCTACAGCACCAGTGTATGGTGCTGACGATAGCTGTAATGATACGGCTACGGTACCCGCTGCGTGGCCCGCATT
Source organism: Pollicipes pollicipes (assembly GCF_011947565.3). Lineage (NCBI taxonomy): Eukaryota > Metazoa > Arthropoda > Thecostraca > Pollicipedomorpha > Pollicipedidae > Pollicipes > Pollicipes pollicipes. Next base: position 26,566,851 of record NW_023596805.1, on the reverse strand, counting down.
CCTTGGTTGGACGTTGTTTAAGCTGTCAAGAAAGTGATGTCAAATTAAATTTGAACAATTGTTCAGCGCATTAGCGAGAAACGTTATTCACATATATAAGACAGTGGTACTAGCCTTATTCCTCGGAGAAAAACTAGGAGAATGGAGATGTAGTTTGGTTGATATTTCGGCAACATGCCTTTATCAGAACAATAGCAGAAGTAAATTCAAAATGGGCAGTTTTAAATTCACTTCTGCTATTGTGGCGATAAAGGCATGCTGCCGAAATATCAGCCCAACTCTCCACTCTCCGGTTTTTTCTCCGAGGAATAAGACTATTTTTACGGTCTTATCTACGCAAATGTGAATAGCCTTGTGCCCAGTTTCAAGGTGAACATGAATGCTGAACTATTCCAAAAGTTCTCACTTTAATTGCTTTGATATTTAACGTTTTACCGACCAGGATGCTTCAGTTCTTTTTTGACTGCTGTTAACTCCTATCGTCTATTGTTAACCCCGCCTGGTGCTGCACGCATTCCACTTATGCCATTTTGGGTATCATAAAATGCTCGAGAAAACCGTATCCGCTTTTCAGGAATAGGTGAAGCAAGGAAACATAACTCCGTTTTAGTTCCAGCGGACAGAAAAGACCGCAGCATCAAGAATATGTTCAGCAAGGGACTCTCCACCCACAGCACATTTACAATCTTAATGGCATTCGAGATCGATTCAGACGGCATGTATGAAAAAACGATTATCCAATTATTTATTGTTCCTTGGAGCAAATGATAAGTCAGTGGTTCACACTGCAATGGTTTTCCTCTCACAAGATTTCACCGCGTTATTTTTCATGACACCATTCTGTGCTCCTTCAGACCCTTGGTAACTGTGGGTCCAACTTTGCTCTTGAAAGGGCGAGCGTGCGTAGCTCCGCCTTGTGTGGGCCCCTGGCGGAAGTTGGCGCAGCAAGCTGGGCTATTAAAAACTCTGATCGTAAATCCATTCACGTCAAAAATTTGACTAAATCTATGTTTCCGTGCATATATACTACGATGTCCTCAGGCGTAAGCCCTAGTAGAGGTGGGAAACAAAACGTCTACGCCTGTCTACCCGTTTGTTCTAGCACAAGCCACGGAGTACTTTTGGATTCTTGCTTCGCCAAATCTCAATTTTTCCCTTGCCCCAAACACGAAGCACAGTTTTACAGGAGTGTCAAGTTGAGAAATGCGTTACGTGAGTGCGAATTTTGGTGAGGGCTTATCTCTATTCAGCGGAGAACAGCGGAGAGGAGAGCAGAGAGTGATTGTCCCCAACATTTCGGGGGGTGGGGGCAGGCAGGTGTCAGCCAGCAGGGCAGTTTGCTATCTCTTCTGTCTGTAGATGGTGCCCATAGCCCTCGCAGCCAGACCGCGTACTGCCATTTTCTTGTCCTTCCTCGGGAATGCTTAGCTTTCACAATTCGGTATAAATGCCTGAAATGTCTGTGCTGACTTTCCCAATAATGTTCGCAAGCAAAAATCGAAAGAGGCAAGTGTCTAGGTTTTCGTAGTGGATCTTTGTACATTTAAGCTAAATGAAGACAGTTGCGTGGTTCATAAAGCTTGCGGTTTAAGCGTAGGTTCGTCTTTAAGGGAGTAAAGCTAGAAAACACAGGCATGCTACGAAGCATTGAGCTTGCCTATATCGGGCTATATGGATATATATATATATATATATATATATATATATATATATATGTATACATGGATTTTCAATATGCTCACGATGCTGGTTTCCTGCCGTTTTCAGGGAAGTCCTTTGCCTGCCAAGATATATTTCAGGCATGTGAAAATCAGTTAATGAGAAAAAAGTGGAACGGAATGACGCCAACTAGCCAATCCGAATCTAGATAGAAGATTACGTTCAAATAACTATGCATCCTTTTTGTATCGGCCCTTTTGTTTGCCTACGGCTTTGATGCGAAATGTGAAGAACTCTTAGGTGGGGACCTTTAGCATTAGTTTCTTTGGTCCAAATACCTTTCCAAATTTTGCCAGAGTTATCACAATGTCGCCGAGCACTGTATACAGGCGCAATAGGAACTGCTCCATAGGTGCATTTACATAGCATTTTAGGAATATTGCCAGATTAGCCCAAACTTCGGCAAGATAAGCACGCGAGCTGGCCAGCGTTAATGTGGTGTCTTCAAGTCACCCACGTCGTGTCCAGATGTCTTAGATTAGCAGCACCCTCTCAACAAAGGCTGAGCCCACCAGTCTCACTCGCGATCGAAGAGACGCATCATAACCGAACAGACATCCGCCAGCTCGGTACGAGCACCGATGCAGACGTTTCAAAGCTTCTCATTGCATTGGACCGAGTTGGACAGGAGGTGACGCTTTGTTTGATTCCCTGTCATGTCGGTATCCTTGGAAACGGGCTGGCTGACTCAGGCGTAAACCCGCATCACGTGCACCACGTGCACTCGTATTGCTTCCTCCAGCTCGAAGTGGTTATCCTGTCATCTTCCCATTCTTACAACGCAAGCGGCAGCTCTGTTGGGATAATTAAACAAATAAGACGTTGAGTCTACAAAAGCTGAATTATTCCTAATGGTTTTCCAGCTTCCACGAGGCGAGGCGCGAACAGGTTGTACTCTGCAGGCCGCGTATTGACGACACGGACGAGACTCGCCTTGCTGAGTGGCGGTGACAGACCTTGATGTCCACGCTGCCCCGCGTCCATCACCGTGCATCACGTGGTTAGGTTGTGTCCACTTTTCGTTCGGGAGGGTTCGCGTTACTTCAGGCGAAATGCTACGTCCGTTACGTTAAGCGATATTCTAGTGCGGGTATTCTATTATCTTACTCGCAATTGCTTGATGGTGGCCAGCTGTCTTCATGCCTTGTAGAAATCAGATTTTGCTGTATATCCTCGACTCGTTAATTAAAAAGCAATGCCACTGGTGCAACGTGAATTCTGCAGTCGGCACACCCTGAGACCCTAATTAACAACAACACGAGTACCGTAAGATTGATAATACCGCGTCTGGTTCGAGCTTGATAATACCGCGTCTGGTCGCACTCCGCGACTCCGCGTCTCCGTTCCGAGACTGCGGCCCGGCCCAGTAACCTCAGTCGCCCGATTCACTGGTCTCAGTGGCCCGGTCCGGCGGCTTCAGTCGCCCGGTCCAGTGGCCTCAGTCGCCCGGTCCAGTGCCCTCAGTTGCTCGGTCCAGTGGCCTCAGTTGCTCGGTCCAGTGGCCTCAGTCGCTCGGTCCAGTGGCCTCAGTCGCTCGGTCCAGTGGCCTCAGTTGCTCGGTCCAGTGGCCTCAGTCGCTCCGTCCGGTGGACTCGGTCGCCCGGTCCGGTGACCTCAGTCGTCCGGACTTGTGGCCTCAGTCGATTTCTCCACCCCTGCCTCCAGCTCACTTCGTGTTCACCACAGTCACACCAGCGATCTCGCGCCAGCATGGAACGGTACCCACAAATAGTAGGACAACGTCACTTTAGCTGTAATGATCGGCTGTAAACCGGGTGACCAGGGCGCATAACCCGTCGCCAAGTATTGTGCATCACATGCGCGTACGGGTATTGCAGGCGGCCCATGCGCATTTGCGAATCGTGCTTGCTATCACAGACTACAAGGCCGATCTAATTTAAAGGGGGTTTCATGCCTCGGGAAAACCGACAACACATGTCGTATGCTTTGCTATTGGATAGTGCTGGATCTGGGGCAGCCGTAACTACTTGCCTAATGGTCAAATTTGCGGTTGTTTGCGTTTGCACACAAAACCACCTTGACAAAATACAGAGTACAGATATTATGTGCAAAATACAATATAAGTCTCAGCGACTGTTTATTGTGCGTTTCAGCGAGCCAAGGGAGCGCTTTGTAACGTCACGTACATCGATAACTGAACCTGTGCCTTCGCTGCAGACTGTGTGCTGCCCGTGAGAGGTGGCGCCCCTGCGATTGACTTCCTCGCCAGGCCGCCGGTCGAGGCCAGCGTGTCGGCCGGCAGCATCGCCAGCTGGCCTGGCTCCCAGTCAGCTGGCGTCGCCGGTCTCGTGGGAACACCTCTAGATAAGCCCGACATGATAAGGTAATCATGAGCACCGCTGTTGATGAATGTTGCCCGTGAAGCCTGTCACAATTAGCTCTGCGAGCTACTAGAATCAGACATTCGGCCGAACAAAACACCTAAAGCGCATAATTCGCAGGGAAACGCAAGAATGAGCAAGAAGCGCGAAAGCGCATAACGTATAAAACATGAGTTTCAGTATGTAAGAACCTCCTCGTGGCATTACGGCATGTGACAACTCCCTCATGGCATGCTGGCATGGAGTGGCAACTTCCTCGTGGCATTCCGGCATGTGACAACTCCCTCATGGCATGCTGGCATGGGGTGGCAACTTCCTCGTGGAATTCCCGCATGTGACAACTCCCTCATGGCATGCTGGCATGGAGTGGCAACTTCCTCGTGGCATTCCGGCATGTGTCAACTCCCTCATGGCATGCCGGCATGGGGTGGCAACTTCCCCGTGGCATTCCGGCATGTGTCAACTCCCTCATGGCATGCTGGCATGGGGTGGCAACTTCCTCGTGGCATTCCGGCATGTGTCAACTCCCTCATGGCATGCCTGCATAGAGTGGCAACTTCCCCGTGGCATTCCGGCATGTGTCAACTCCCTCATGGCATGCTGGCATGGAGTGGCAACTTCCTCGTGGCATTCCGGCATGTGTCAACTCCCTCATGACATGCCGGCATGGGGTGGCCATTTCCTCATGACATCCCGGTATGTGTCAACTCCCCCATGGCATGCCGGCATGGGGTGGCAATTTCCTCATGACATCCCGGTATGTGTCAGCTCCCTCATAGCATGCCGGCATGGGGTGGCAACTTCCTCGTGGTATTCCGCCGTGTGTCAACTCCCTCATGGCATGCCGGCATGGAGTGGCAACTCCCCCGCCGGAATACGAGGCATTGCGCTTGCCATTGCCTTTCGAGCATTGCGCAAACGGCTGTGGCGCTGTGTGAAGATATTCTTTCTTGAATCCTTCCCCCATAGCTTTTCAACCGTAGCAGAGCCTCTGTTAAACAATGTCAGAAGCTCTCATTTCCAATGAGTGTCTTGGCTTTCCTTGCCTTCACGTACCTTAAATTTCCGTACCTCTTTTACCAGCCTACCTCAAAGTTGTGGAGAGTAGCTATGACCCAGAAGCAAGGCCCTTATTTTGTTTCCGCTGCTGCTTTCTTTTGCACTATCTGATGGATTGTCGAAGATCTACGCTGCATATCTTTAATTATGTTCCGCTTAGTGGCCGTGGAATGCACCGATGTGCGGTGCATTATTATGCCAGAGTTGGCGGGCTTGATACGGAACTGTGTCTAACCTTGCGGGATGTTCCACATTTCTGCCGTCACTAGTGCGTCCAAATGTGATACCCCCTTCCGTCTCAGTGTGGACCATAGACAGAGTTAAATTGGGATGCTGAGTTTTCATGACCCTAAAAGTTGTTCAAGGCCACGGTGCCTGTGCGTCCACACTTCGGCAAAATCATCGGGGTATTTGACTAAGAAAGTTCGTTTGAATGGACAAGGTGGCAAGGGCCTGGGCACATCTTTTATTTTCGCCTATCTTGTATTATGTATATGAAATGTTCCTCGCAGCTGCTCCGAACAGCTGACGAGTTAGTGTTGCCTATTGTCCTGTACACAGCTATCTTGTATTATGTATATGGAATGTTCCTCGCAGCTGCTCCGAACAGCTGACGAGTTAGTGTTGCCTATTGTCCTGTACACAGCTATCTTCGTATTATGTATATGAAAAGTTCCTCGCAGCTGCTCCGAACAGCTGACGAGTTAGTGTTGCCTATTGTCCTGTACACAGCTATCTTGTATTATGTATACGAAATTTCCTCGCAGCTGCTCCGAACAGCTGGCGAGTTAATGTTGCCTATTGTCCTGTACACAGCTATCTTGTATTATGTATACGAAATGTTCCTCGCAGCTGCTCCGAACAGCTGACGAGTTAGTGTTGCCTATTGTCCTGTACACAGCTATCTTATATTATGTATACGAAATTTCCTCGCAGCTGCTCCGAACAGCTGGCGAGTTAGTGTTGCCTACTGTCCTGTACACAGCTATCTTGTATTATGTATACGAAATGTTCCTCGCAGCTGCTCCGAACAGCTGACGAGTTAATGTTGCCAATTGTCCTGTACACAGCTATATAAAATGTCAATTACGTGTCGTTCGTGCTTTGTGCGCGATGTCGGCATTGTCTTAAATAAACGGCAATATCTAGTTCATGTTTCCGCCAACTTTATCTTGCGTCGCTGCGGTCCTCCAACGAGCAAAGGTATGTCCTACATTCGAACCTTGGTACGCTTCTGGGCAAAAACAAAAAGATGGTTGGTGTGGGTATCAAGATCTATGTTTAGACATACTTTACGGGTAAAGGTTGTTATGCTTATCATCAGATGGGGTGTCAGGTTCATGTAATGGTCTTTTGAATCGTTACATCACCAGACGAAAACTGACCACCATATTATCAACACAGCACTAGCTGGTCAAGATGGACCAGTCAAGTCAAATCAAGAGTAATGGCCATTAATGAGACATACATGAGCGGGCTACGAATCATTTTCGTTGGGCTAAAATTATCCGACGCAAAGATGATCACCAACTTTTCCTGTCCATGGTTTCCCCGTGATTTACGTCTGCGTTCTGGTGCAGTGGTTTCCGTATCTTGTGTTGAGCGTTGACACTATATCCTACTGATACGCGGTCTCGGAAAGCCAATTTAAATTTTTACCTCGCCTTTTTCCAGGTTGACTTTAGGTCACCGCTCTGTTTAACCTGAAAAATGTAGGGGCTAAATCAAACACTAGTGGGCATCAGATTCAGCTCATTATCGTGATTCCTCAAACGACAGAGCATGGATATCGCTTACGCTCCGCACCAGTAAGGCCACGCCGTCTATATATTCTGACAGAATGTGTCATGCCCCTCCACCGTCCCACGAAGCACACAGAGCTAACTTTGCCGCACGGCACCGATGCCTCCGCCGCGAGATAATCTGATTCTTTAGCATAACGACGTTTAACATATCGTTACTTCTGAGTACAGGCACGTGGGCTGGTATCTTTCTGCGAAATCCTTAAAGTCTCTATAAACGCAGAAATCATGCAAAGCGTATATCACAGTTCGTTGTGAAAATGTTACGCACCCGTTATGATGCTAACACGATGAAACCTGCGCATTCGTTTTCAATCTCGGACCTACTATACGACAAATATTCCATGAACTGCACGTCATTGGCAGTCAAGACCTCCACCATCCCACGTGGGTTCCATAGTTCGCAGGATTTACCTGACGTGGGGTTCCTCATTTGGGTTGTACCATTTGTGCCGCTGAAACTGACACGTTATAGGGCTCAACCAATCCCGTCGTTTTCAGTGATTGTATGCGTTTGGCATTTGCGTTATTAACGACCTATCATGTGTAACAATATCTTACGGCATCTTGTATACGATATCGATCGATATCGTTGCTGTATATATATTATGCAATAAAGTTGATATAATACAATATGAACAAACTGATATTCATGTGACAGAAATGCAATCCAGCGCACGTGGAACAAGAATGATTTTCTGTTGAGCATACATCCCGATGTCTCCATTAGATTCCTCTCATGATATTTATCCCATGCTCCATTCTTTCCCCTTCAATGGAAATAGCGCGTTAAGGGCTTGAAGTCCGGGCCGTTTATTATTAGTTTGTTAGTTATTGGGGTTTAATGGCGCGTCAACCGCAGTGGTCATTTGTATCCATCAAGCTGTTCATTGCGCCGTTTTATTGCCAAGCGCAATAAACAAGTAAAAACTTGACCTTGGAGCGCTCCAACGGATCACAGTGCATGAAAAGAAACGGTACTATTGTAGTCGCACACCTGATAACTAATCCTGCATCCCTACCCCGCGCGCCAACGCTCACCCCAACACGTACAACCGCCACGTCGTGCCAAAGGCATCCCGACTCACGGTTGCGTCAGGAACTACGAAGCTCTTCTGCGGGAGAAGCGTGGGGCGGGGGTCAACCCCGGCGAGGAGGCCGCGGCCGTCGCTGTCACAGTCCCAGGTGGGAGCGTCGGGCCCGTGCCAGGATTGCATCAGAGCGGCAGGGGCGTGCCGGCCGGCCCAGCCAAGTCCACGTCGCCCAGCGCCGCCCGCCGGGCCGCCCGCCGAGTCACCTGCACCACGCGGCCGGCGCTGCGCCAGGACGCTTGGTTTGAGCACGCGGCGCGTGACCTCCATCATCGCTTACCCGACCGCGAAACTTGTGGAAAAGCTCAGGTCGGGGCGACTGGAGACCGACTGGTTGGTCGATAGCGAATGAAAGACACTTATTCCTCGACTACAATGTCCAGCGCTCGACGAGAGAAGAGAGCTCAGTTGTTACTGAGTTATTTGGTTATTCGGGGGAGCAGTGATTACCTAAAATCCCACAGCGAGTACTTTTATTCCACTGATTTATCGAATTTATCTCAAATCCCAGCGCCCGTCTTTTCAGACAGCAAATTTGGATCTCACACACTTTTAAATTGAAACTTGGAAGAGAGAGATATATGTATATATATTTATATATGTGTTATATATATATATATGTATATATATATATATATTCATATATGTGTGTGTGTTTCTGTGTCTGTATCCTTTCCAGAATATTTTCCTTTAAGTATGTTTGATAACAAACAAACGCTGATTACGCATTAACAAACTTCTTGATGCATCGTTGGAGATTTCAGGCTTTCCGCTTATCAGTATCGTCAAGGTGAAAGGTTTTCGTTGAAAATAACTCATATGTCCGTTGATATTTGCACACTCTGACATTTTGGGACCTCGTGGGGGAAATGTAAGTGATGTATGAAAAAGTTTTTAGTTTTTAGGGACAAAATTGGCGCATTCCTGCCTTGAGGGAGAGATGCGACCTATGATGACGTTTTTGGAGAAAATATCCCCACGGGTGAATGAGCAACGCTAGCAAGTCTAAAAAAATTAATGTCATTCAGATATTAGGCAACTAGAGAACATCCCGCTAAAAAACTAAAGTAAAGATCAATTTAGTTCAGCGGCGTAAATTGACATCAAGGTGCAGGTGGAAATAAGATAAAGAGAACTTTGTTTAGAAAAGTTGCTCGGACAAGAACGCGACCCCATTATAGCGCACTACTAACGAATGTGGTATTCAACTATCGCTTGGACTTTACCAGGCTTAGGTAAAACTCATCTAGACCATTGACGTGCGATGACCTACACCCAAAACACTTCTGGTATATCCGAAGTTAGTATGGGTTAAGGCACTGAATGCATCAGAGGGATGGTGTGAAATGCTCTGAAGATATTCCAAAACATATCGCGGGTTGGATACTCCCTTCCATTAAGGAGAGCGATCAAATGCTTTGAATATATGGAGAAGCCAGAGTACAAGGCTAGCCAATTTGCCTTTCGGACTGGGACACAGCTGAATGACCATGGGAGCCCAACCAGAATGTGAAACGAAACTTCAGAGGCTACTTGTTTGCGCATTCGGATTTCTGTCCGCTATGATCAAACCCAAATCTGATCGCAGGCTGCCAATGGCCATGTCAACAGTGTCAGGGTTTACTTGATGTGTTCCCAAGGTCAGGGCCACTAGCACGAATGGTTTATTCAATGTCAGTCACACCTAACGTGTAGGTAGTACGTCGTGAAGCCCGCAACGGGCCGAGCTCAATGCTAATATTGGCACGGAATCCTGGACCCAAAACTTCAGAAGCCCACCATAACAGTTGACGCTAGGGGCTGCATCACTGTGTCAATAAAGCTCTACGTTGAACTATCTGTCAAATTATGTCATGGTACGGTAAGACTCATTGCACAGCCAATGACAACCGGTTTGACGGAAAAGCCTTGTCGGGACAGAATCGGAGTTACCAAGGCATAATGCGTGGTGATAGGAGTGGTACTTGCCTTCGTAAAATGTGACCACATATTATCTGAATAGTCCTCTGCAGTTCAATGTAGTTATTCGTAAAGGACTTTTTGTAATTGTAAGCTGTTGGGGGCTTGAGTTTTCTTCAGTTCTGAGGCTTGGATTGCCTACACGTATTTCACGTTTTCAGCATGTTTTTCTTCGAAGTCTACTTGAAGCTACTCAGTAACGTAAAATGGTGTGATTGATTTCAGTTTGGACCCCGAACTATTCTGCAAAGTTCACTGACATTGATAAGAACGCAGCGAACCCAAAAGACCGAAGTAGATGCGGTTACACTGGGTGAATTGAAGATCCTGACTTGTATCAATGCATACCTACGTAAGCGGCACGTGTTGAAGATCCTGACGTTATCAATGCATACCTGCGCAACGACTTATTACCAACGTAGTAAACTGCTGTCTGCAACTAGTAGCCACGCTTAGTGGAATATTCCACTCTGCACCAGTCAGCACGGCCGCTACCCCAGCCAGTCTTTCGAGCTGCCCAAGATAAGTGGATTGCTTCACTCCGCTATTCTGCGGAGTGGCCCTTGAAGACTTCCTATTTACGTTGGCGCCGGGGCCATTTCGCAACACATCAGAACGCAGGCTCCTTCGGGCCGTCATCAAGCGCAGCACGAGCCTCGCTGGCTTGGTGCCTATTTCCGCGGTAGTGTTGCTTCACCCAGCGTGGCCGCCGTGGCGCCCCGCCGACGAGCCTAGACCGGCTTGGTTCCGCGGCTCAGCCGGGCCCTCATTGACGGGCCTCGCTCGGTCTTGTGGCTCGGACACGCCGGCGGGCCCTCAGTGACGGGCTTCGCTCGGTCCTGCGGCTCGGGCGCGCCGGCCGGGCCTTCATTGGCGGGCCTCACTCGGTCCTGTGGATTAGGCGCACCAGCCAGGTGGGGCCAGACGCACGGCAGAGATGCCACCGCCGGCGTCGCAGGCCTCGCTCCTGGCTCGCCTGTATGGCTGTAGACAGAAACACTGTATATGTGGTGCACGGAGGCCCCAACAGAGGGCAGACGGAGCCGTCCGTGATCTCACCGGAACGCATTTAGGTCATGCTGAAAAAAATGGAGTGACAGGTCAGATCACCGAATTTTACGTTGTCTATGGCAGCACAAAACAACCAAGAAAATCAAAAGAAAAAAGAAAAACAAAAGAAAAAAGAAAACAAACGAGAAAAGAACACATTAGCAGGCTCTCCAAAGCCTTAGGCGTGAATTGAGTTCCTCAGTCATTTTTTCAGAGTAAAAGTGTCCGTAGCAGAAGACTGACGGATGCGAAAGCACGGCAGCCCCACAGACAACCACCACACTTGCAAATAACTGCCATCTTTCATCTTTTCATCTAATTAATCATCAAGTTGTATATTAATAGTAAAGAAGATTTTACCAAAGATAACTTGTTTTTGTGTGCAGAATGTACTTATTTCAACCCTACAATTAGGAGCACCACCTCTAAGAATGCATGTACTCTGTGAGGGCAGATGCCAGACCTTTATCAATATTACTTCGAACCTGGCAGATGAGTGCTGTGGCCTGTCAGGCACCTCACTGCCGTGAGTATTCTTCCCAGGACAAGCTATCACATATTGAGGAACTTCAAAAGAAACGTGCGGTCTGATCCCAGAATGTTATCAAACCAGAATGTTCAGAAGATGTTTTTAAAAACACATGATGCAGAAAACAAAGAATGAGTCGGTATCTCGACCGGCCCGAAAGCCTGCGATTTTCCATAATCTTACGTGAGGCAATATTGCTAAAGTCAGGTGTTACCCACAAGTAAAGAAAATCACTTAGAACTGACAGCAAGACAGGTGGGAACTCAGTGAAAAATGCCGCTGGTGGGATGGGAGCCGCCGACCCCCGAGGGGTCGTGGTAGAGAGTCTTTTTTATATAAATTTGATCCGAACCCTCGGAATGGATGGATTTCTGGGATCAGCGCTCACGCTAAGCAGTGCTTGTGGTGTGAGCCCTGACCCCCACCATCCGATTGCGCAATTCCAGGCAACGGCAGAACTCAGAGGCGAAAGCTTAACGTGCCGCAATGCTCGGCACGGTCCGTCCTGCCCTCTGGCGTCAACTGACCTTTAGCGCGACCGCTGGCACCGGCCGCAGGCCATACCTGTCAAGGGCCAATAGCGAGTGCCCTAAAGCGACTCGAAGAATGGGGGCCATTGCACCCACGGAGGACTGCATTCTCGAAAATCGGGCTTCTTCACATCTGGCAACCTCGCAAAAGTGCTGCAAAATAGTTTCCACTCCAAAGCAAGTTTTCAAGAAAAACCATACTATGACTTCTATCAACCCACAGTGTGCCATGACCGTGTTGCCGCGAAAGCAGAGGTGCCGCAGATGGCGAAATTTGCCGCAAGGAGCACGTGACATAAGCATATAATAGACGTATCCTCTTCATTCGTCATCATGACAAGCGGAGGGAGGGAGCACTTTTTAATCTCGACCTGGCTACCCGTCACTGCGGTCGAAGAATGCAAGATCTGCTAACGGAAGAAAGATATCTTTTCTTCTCTAAGAAAAAACCTCCGGCCTCTAGCAGTGTCCTAGTGAGGACGCACGGCGACGATAACTGCCAAGACCTGCGTGGAAGGCTGAGAGGTAGTGCCAAAGATTGAGAAGTAGTGCCAAATATTATGAGTCCCTGAGTTTTGGGTGCTAAAAGATGCTGAGTTGCGTGCCGAACCGCATGCGATGTGCTGCACGCTGGGGAAGCCCAGGCTGTGTGCACTGAATGGATATGTTGAGCGCGGTTAATCTTCTACACCATCTGCAAGTTACATTTATGGGATGGTAGGAAACGATAATACGTGAATGTCTATGTACATTTCAGCTTTTTGACAAATTTCATGCTCGCATGTTGCTTTTGAGCACACACCTCCAGCGGTGATTGGATAACGTGCAAACCGTAACAATGATTGCGTCATCTTACTTCCAAAAGATGAACTTAATAAGGGCTTGCGCTGTCGACACTGTTAACACTAACACTAACGTGGCAGAACCGATGCATCGAGTTTAGGCAGCGGCAAAACATGACACTGATCTCTGATTGGCCGTCGTCCAGAGGGCAAAGCGGACGAATGAGAGCGTGTTTTACGCGCGAGCGGGACGATGAGTTACAGAAACATTGGGTGGTATTTTGCACACTTTTGGGGCAACGATGGGTTGTGGGGATTGGATAAGGGACATTGAATATATATGCCAACAGGTATTGATTGTATGATTGGGTTATGGCGGATGGGGCGGTATTTTACGAGCGAATGGGATGGCGATGGGCTATGATGGGATGGGCGACATTGGCTGGTGACCTAGGGCGAAGCGAAGGGCGGGAATAGGAGCAGGAGTAGAGGTAAGATTGGGAGTAGATGCACGACTGGTGATCAGTAGGTGTATTAAAAGAGGTCGGAGCTGGTGTTGGAGTAGGGTTAAGAGTATGTCTAGGAGCATGGGTCGGAGTGGGTTTAGGAGTTGGAACACGGTTAGGGGCAGATGCGGGCTAGTTGCAGAAGTATGTGTCGTAGGGATAGGAAGTATGAGTGGGAGTAGGAGTAGGAGTAGACGTAAGCGTAGGAGCAGGAACAGAAGTATGGATATGGGGTAGAGTAGTTACTATGGTTCATTTGTAGATACCTTTGTCTATGTATACTTGATGTACAAGAAACGAACCGTGGCGTTCAAGGCTGGTTTAAACAACGGACGTTTACAAAGGGAGTATCTACTTTACCATCAGAGAAGCAGTCAGGGAAGTCAGAGGAGCAGCATGGTGAATGAAACGATATTATAGCACATGCATTGAAAGCACATTTAGCCGTGCTGACGGATGGGGCCGTCGGCAGCATGTTCTAGTCGGAGTAACACACATATGTGTCTTACTCCAGAGCAGGGGTACAGCTACTTGCTCCTTACGTTGAAGTGTTAACCCATGCAAACGTAACTTCCCCTCACTCTGCTCTTTTTCATATGTTTTGTAGTCTTAACGGCGATGGCTTCTTCCTTTGAAAAGCACCGCTGTTCTGGGTTTCACACCACCTCTACAATAATTCCGGGACAAACGGACGCATATTTTTGGGACGATGCGTCGTTTGGTCGGAAGGAATCGAAGGCCGTTTGATTTTTGATGATGTGCGCAGTAACTCTCCGAATCTGACAAAGGGGTGTAATCCCCCCCCCCCCCCCCAGCACACACACACAGCATAACATGGTCTTTGCGTGCCGTATTTGAGACATTAAGGTTGAAACGGAAACTCGCGCCTCTAATCTCCTGACCAGAGTGTTTATCTCACACTGGCCCTAAGGACATTGCGGCAAGACGGGGCCAGCTCCGCGTCACCCTGTGACAGACAAACGTCAGAGGGCCACTCATAGGCGTAGGAACGTTTCAAAAAGTGGGAGGGGGGGGGGCAAGCTCAGGGTGTACTTCAGGAACTTTTTCTGGAAAGCGAGCCCGATGCCCAGGGAGGGAAGGGGTTAGGATTGGAGGTTGTTATTGCTCTTTATTCAAATATCATGGATGCCTTGCTAGATATACGTCTAGAGCTGGTTATCACTGGTGCACAATCTTGCCTGCTCGACTCGTCTGTTATTTGGCAAATAAGGCTATCCGGCTTCCCAAGATTATTCGTCTATTTTAACATTGCCTTTCCTGGGAAGGCGAAATTCCACGAACGGGTAGGTATCTTGGGTCATTGAGGAAGCATCTGCCTCCAAAGTGTAGATGACAAAATGCGGCCTCGATATAGGCTGGCGAGAACTTTGAAAGTGGATCGATGACTCACAGTGCGACAGATTTGTCATGCGCCTTCATTTCGCTGACTGCTTTTCAAGAGATAAGAGTTGCGGCAGCATTTTAGACAGAAACAAATTCAGGAGCTTGAAACTGCCAGAAACAATGTGAAAAGCCATGAAACTGGAGATTCTCTTTTAAGAACCAAACCACATCATAAGACCTATCGGCCATATGTTCCTTATCTGTGCCTTGTTGCTGTCCGCCGTCGGTGGCCATTGCCCTGGCCCGAATGTCTCCTGCATGACTGGCTGTGAAGTGATCGTATGGTTGCCTTGTTGCATACTTTTGGATCAGCGTTACCACTACATGGTGCATGAAACACGTGTTGGACACCTGCAACAGTATCTTATTTTCTAATTATCTTCCCTCACAGCACACCATCGCAGAAAAATAGCCTCCGAGAAGCTGTATGTTTGGGGTATGAATTGGCCCAACAGACGCTTCATTGCCCATCATGCAGCCCATACGACTTGATTTGCTTCTGTGTGTAAGCACGAGCGTAGCCAGAGCCTTGCCAAGGAGGAACATAAGGTTGACAAAAGCCCATCTTATGGTGATTCCCTCTAAATCCCCGGATGTAGCTTTACTTGTTAACAAATGGCACGGTTTTCTTCGCTTTATTGTTATTTTTACCTCGTAACCAGAACAGAATCCAGGAGCTACCGTGAGCTCAATTCTGTTTGCATTCTGAGGTCAACAAACTGCATAAAGCAGGCGTTGAATAACTGCATGGGAGAAATCACCAGCGCTCTTAATGCACAATGTTTAGTTGACTCTTTCCAAACCGACAGATTTCAGAAGATTATCAATTTGTTTTTCTGGGCTCTTCAGACATTGAGGGCATCGCGAAGGTTAATTATAGATCAATATGTTTGACCCAAATTTGAAGACGAAAATCTGATTGCTGGTCGAGTGGCCAACGATGTATATTAACGTGGCCAAGCCATGTTTGTCTGGAAATGTTCTTCATTCAGTCAGAATCGATTAGTGATACAATTAATGAACCGTATTTTTTAACATGCGCGCTCACAAATCTTAGCAACAAAAACCTCGACACCAGGCGTTGCAGTCTTCATAATCTGCGGAGCGTTAGCTCAGTAGCTAATATTTAACCGTGGTCCACCAGTGGACGAAAATGATGACGCTTCTGAAATGATTACCTTTTAACACTTGAAACAACTGGTGATACAAGTTATGTGACGTAATTCTGAGCATGCGCACTCGAAAATTTTAGAAACACAAGCGTCGACCCAAGGCGCTGCAGTCTCCGTAGGCCGTGAAGCACCGGCCCAGCAGGGAATATTAAGTTGTGGCCAACGGGTGGACGAAAATGACGACGCTTCTGAAAAAGTATCCTTGAACGCTTCATGACATCAGATCTCGTATTTAGAAGGCAGCATGAGCGCATGTTTCAAGTGTGCAATTTTTAGACTGACGAAAAAAATGAAGCACCACGAAGTGGGGCTGGAATCTGGTGGTTGAACTGGAAGAGTAAAAGAAAAATATCTATTGTTCGTGTTTTCGCAGTATTTATCTGTCCAGAAGACAGACCAACAAGGCACCCGCCACCTGGTGGCACTTGCAGTGGCCGAAACTTTTCGGTTTTACGGAGATTGCAACCCAGACCATCTTTGTCCTTGCTCTCGAGTTTGCGGGCGGGCATGTTCACGCCTTTTGATATAATTTGTTTCAAGAATATATTCTGAAGAAATGAATGTTCTCAGGCAAACATGAGATGACCTTGCTCGTTTTTTTACAAATTTATTTCGAGCCGTGGTATTCAACAATAATTAGAGCCCCACTCTCCTCAACACTAATGAGACCCCTTACTTCCTTCCGGGCAAGTAGAACACCAGGGTACATTATCGTTTCCGGTCAAGGGCTGAAGAGCCATTCCGTCCCATCGCGAAGCGTCTTCTGGCTATCATTCTGGTGGCACGGGGCGGGATCTTGTGGTCGATCTGGAGGCCATTATAAGGATATATCGTATCACATTGTCCCCATCCCTGACACGGGAAGCCTCAGATCAGCACAGGAACCCTCATTGACGCAACAACATCCCTGATCACCGCAGGTAGTCCAATAATTGTCACATGGACTCCAGTTCCGTGTTGTTCTGTGCTCTTCAGAGATATTGAGTTCTCCCTGACAGTAGATTGTAGATGAAATAGGGCTCCTAATTTTATTAACATGGCTATCCCATATTCGTCTTAAAATGCTCAAGATCCTGCCAAAGCTGCTACTGATAAGAAAACTATGCAATACGGTGTTGAACATGTCTGCTCGCAAGTCATAGCAATAGCAGCCTCGACGCCCAGCGTTGCAGTCTCCATGCCGTGCGGCGTCGGCCCTGCGGCCGTAACACTAAGCGATGGCCAATGAGCGAACGAAAAAGATGACGCATCTTTAGGGAGATGACTGGTGAACTAGGTAAATCGGCATGCATGTTTAACTTAGTGCAAAAGTAGGCCAAATGCAACCTCAATCTGAAAAGTGGCGGGCCAGCCCATTGCTGCCCCCTCCCCCTTCACCTTGAGAAGTTGGGGGGGGGGGCATGGCTCCCTTGCCCTTTCCCCCCCCCCCCCCCTGTTCCTACGCCCATGGTGCCACTGGCATCAACAAAAGAGACAGGCATGTTGGCCTGGCATAGGCTCAAAGCACACCTTTTTACTTCCGCCGCTAGATGCCACTAGGATCGCTGCGCTCGCTTCTAAGATCGGCGGCCAACCATCTCAAGCGTTGCTCACTGTGGACGCGTGCCCCACCAGGCAGCGAGAGCACCCATATAGGTTGCGCTGGCATCACAACCCTCACAACCGAACTCTATTATATGAATAGACCGCGCAAATGGGAGGTTGATGCAGAATCGAAAATATAATAGAATGCCATTTGAAATTTGACGCCGTGCCTGTGCAAACCACCGCTCCAGCCGGCCCACCAACATAGCGGTACGCTGTCGAGGGATCGACCAAGTCAAATGGAAGCCAAAATGTGACAAGCATGTTGTATCGGGAGCTGAAAGCCTCATATCAGCGCCAACGAATGCAGACAGTCGGAATCTCTCTGCTTGATCATTTACATTTTACAGAATCGCGGTATATCCGCATGTCTCCACGTGTAGGTAGGCCGTCGTTGGCTCTGCGTTGTCAATGGGTGATTTGAACAGAAGTGTTCATATCGGCCAATACAAAATTTCCATCGCCGTCCGATAGTGCTCCCAAAAATGCATTGCGCATTGCGTGCGCAAGGTTGAAACTTAAGCGCGCCAAAGTAGAAATAGTCAAATTTAGGCGCCCTATCTCATAGGCGTAGGAACGTCTCAAAAAGTGCGAGTGGCCAAGATCAGGGCATACTTCAGCAACTTGTTCTGGAAAGCGAGCCCGATGACCGGGGGGGGGGGGGGGGGGGTTAGGGATGGAGGTTATTATCGCCCTTTATTCACATGTCATGGCTGCTATGCTAAATATGCATTTAGAGCTGTTTCTCACCGGTGCACGATTTTTCCTATTCGACTCATCTGTCATTTGGCAAATGAAGCTATCTACCCAAGCTACCCAAGATTATTCGTCCATTTTAACATTGTCTTTCCTGGGGAGGCAAAATTCCACGAACGGGTGGGCATTTAGGGTCATTGAGGAAGCATCTGCCTCCACAGTGTAGATGCCAAAATACGGCCTGGATATAAGCTGGTGAGAATTTTGAAAGTGAATCGATGTCTCACAGTGCGACACATTTTTCATGCGCCTTCATTTTGCTGACTGCTTTTCAAGAGATAAGAGGTGTAGCAGCGTTTTCGGCGGAAACAAATTCAGGAGCTTGAAACTGCCAGAAACAATGCGAAAAAGTCATAAAACTGAATGTTCTCCTTTAAGAGCCAAGCCACTTCATAAGGCCCATCTGCCATATGTCCCTTATCTGGGCCCTGCTACTGTCCGCCGTCGGTGGCCACTGCCCTGGCCCGGATGTCTCCTGCGTGACTGGCTGCGAACTGATCGCATGGCTGCTTTGTTGCATGCTTTTGGATCAGCGTTAATACTACATGGTGTATGAAACATGTGCTGGCCACCCGCAACAGCATCTTTTTTTGAATGATCTTCCCTTACATCACACCATCTCAGAAAAATAGCCTCCGGGAAGCTGTCTGCCTTGGGTATGCATTGGCCCAACGGACACTTCATTGTCCATCATGCGACGTATTCGACTTGATCTGCTTTTGTGTGCAGCCAGGGGCGTAGCCAGGATCTTGCCAAAGAGGAACACAAGGTCGACAAGAGCCTGTCTTATAGTGATCCCTCCAAATACCCCCGGATAAAGCTTACTTGTTAACAAGTGACACGGTTTTCTTCGTTTTATTGCTATTTTTTCCTCGTAAGCAGAACAGAAAAGGGGAGCTACCGTGAACTCAATTCTGTTCAGTCAGAATCCATTAGTAAACAATTTATGTAGCGTGTTTTTTAACATGCGCACCCGCAAATCTTAGCAACAAAACCCGACAGCAGGCGTTGCAGTCTCCATAGTCGGCTGAGCGCCAGCCCAATAGCTAACTCTTAGCCGTAGCCCACCGGTGGACGAAAATGGTGACGCTTCTGAAATTATTACCTTTAAAACTTAAATGGACTAACACAGGATATGTGACACAGTTTTGAGCATGCGCACGCAAAAATCTCAGAAACACAAGCGTCGGCCCCAGGCGTTGCAGTCTCCGTAGGCCGCGCAGCGTCGGCCTAGCAGCTATTGCTTAGTTGTGGCCGACGGGTGGACGAACATGACGACGCTTCTGAAAGAGCGACCTTGAACGCTTCATGACATCATATTTTACATACAGAGGGCAGTCTGAGCGCATATTTTACATGTGCAATTTTTACACTGATGAAGAGAACGGATTGGTCCTTAAAGCACCGTGAAGTGGGGATGGAATCTGGTGGTTGAACTGGAAGAGTGAAATTAGAATCTCTATTTTTCGTGTTTTTGCAGTATTTATCTATTCAGAAGACAGGCTAACATGGTGCCCGCCGTCTGGTGGCATTTGCAATGGCTGAAGCTTTTCGGTTTTAGGGAGATTACAGCCCAGACCATCCCTGTCCTTGCTCTCGAGGTTGCGGGCGGGCATGCTCAAGCCTTTTGATGTAATTTGCTTCAATAATATATTCTGAAGAAATGAACGTCTTCAGGCAAACATGGCATGACCATGCTCGTTTTCTTTAAGCCCTTTTTGACCCACCCTATGGAAAAATAATGAGACCCCCACTCTGCACAACAATAATGAAAGCCCTTATTTCCTTCTGGGCAAGGGGCCTTTTGAGTAGAACACCAGGGGTACATTACCGTTTCCGGTCAAGGGCTGAACGGCCATTCCGTCCCATTGCGAGTGTCTTCTGGCTGTCATTCTGTTGACGCGGGGCGGGATGTCCTGGTCGACCCGCAGGCCATTATAAGGAAATATCGCATTGTTCCCATCCCTGACACGGGAGGCCTTCTGACCCGCGCAGTTAGCCCCGGATCAGCACAGGAACCCTCACTGATGCAACAACATCCCTGATCACCGCAGGTAGTCTAACAATTGTCACATAGACTCCAGCTCCGTGTTTTTATGTGTTCTTCAGATATATTGAGTTCTCCCTGACCCGTAGATTGTAAATGAAATGGGGTTCCTAATTTGTATCAACATGGGTAACCCATGTTCGTCTTAAAACGCCCAATATCTTATCAGAACTAATTACTCATAAGAAAACTGCGTAATATGGCTTGAACATGCGCGTTCGCAAGTCAAAGCAACAACAGCCTCGACGCCCGGCGTTGCAGTCTCCATGCCGTGCGGCGCGGCCTTGCGGCCGTAACACTAAGCGATGGCTAACAAGCAAACGAAAAAGATAACGCATCTTTAGGGAGATGCCTGGTAAACTAGTTAAATCGGCATGCATGTTTAATGTAGTGCAAAAGTAAGCCAAATACAACCTTAATCTGAAAAGCCGGGGGGACAGTTAACATTGCTGATCCCCCACACTTTGAAAATTGGAGGGGGCATGGCCCCCTGGCCCCCCTGTTCCTACGCCAATGCCCTGTCTTTACAACTCATCGCTTCGGTTGGCCCTCAAGCGTTGAATGATAGGCCGTCGGGGATCAACCGAACAAAATTGAAGCCCAAATCCGACGAGTGTGTTATGCTGGCAACTAAAGGCTTTTTTACCAATGCTATGGGATGCTCATAGTCACAGTCTTCTGGTTCGATTACCATCATTATTTCGCGGGATGGCATTGACTATACGCGCAGGCCGGCCGCCGTTACCTCTGCGTTGTCATGCGGTGATTTGAACTAACCAGGTTATGTCTTCCAATGCGGAATTTGCATCGCTGGCCAATAGGGTTCTATAATAGCATAAAAGAGCTCCATAATAATAATAATAGGGTTCCATAAATAGCATCGTTAGCGCAAGGTTGTACAATCCGCGCACACCTAGGTGTACTTCAAACTTTCGCTAGCCATCCGGACTTGAATTGAAGTCAAATAAAACAAAGTTCACGTGACTAGGCAGGTATCGCTCAAATATTCAAACGGTATGTGGTAACCGACCTTGCGACAAAGGTAAGATTCTAGGTCTTTGGATTTCTGCAAAGGCAAATTGTGCTGAGGAGAATCTAAGTCCAACAACACGTGGCATTGTAGAAATTTTGAACGCGTGGGCACAAAGCCATCTGTGACATAACAGATGCCTTTGAAGACATGAAGACATGAAAACATAGCAATCTGATGACTCTGTGGTACTGGCCGTTGATGACTGTATACATGCGCCATCAAATGCACACGACGCCAATCTTCGTGTTTAAATATAAGTATTTTTCCCGGGTCGCCGTGTTTTGACAATTGCACTACGCTGAGCCCAGCCGTCGTTGGCCCAGTACCTTCAAAGTGTGATTTAAACAACAAGTTCATGCATTCCCATTCAAGATTCACATTGCTGGCGACAGTGTTCGCGACAGTGACATTGTCAGTGCAAGGTTGCACCTACGCGTGCAAGTAAAAATATTTAGAATTCAACGTTGTGTCTGAATGATTGACTTCCCCATCAGGCTCATATGCACTCAGTGATACACTTTAGGGGGGGGGGGTCAACCGAATAAAATCGAAATCGACCATCGATGAGCCCGTTGTACTGGCAACCGGGCACCCTATATTCTATGAAAGGCACGCGGCCGCAATCTTGGAGCTGAGCTATAAATGTTGTGAAGGGAAACCTTCATCTGGTGAGCGGCGGAAGCGGCGAAGTGTGCGCAAGGGGCGAGGAACAGCGAAAGCAGAAACGTTTTTGGCGAGAGCAGTGTCGGGGAGGGAGAAACGGCGAGGGGACGCGTTGCTTGGAGGGCAGGGTGCCGCGCTGTGTACGCTGTTGGAGGCCAACAGGAGTGACGTGCTGCGTGGCCCAAATACATGGCATTTTTTAGATCCGCTAGCTGGTTCTTACAGACGTTCTCGCGGAATGCCCATCACTCTACGTACCGGCTGGCCGCTGTCAGCTTTTCTCTGGCGAGGAATAATGTGAACAAAAAAGTCATATCTGTACATGCCAGATTTCCACTGACGGCCGATAGTGCTCTCCTTAGAACATCGTTACATCTTGCGCGTGAAGTCAGAGAAACAAATTCGCAACCGAAATGTGGCGAGTGTGCTGTACTAGTTGCTGATAGCCCTATACAAAAGCTATTGAATGCACGCACTTGCAACCTCCGAGTTTGGTTAAAAGTGTCTTTCCCAGGCGGCCGTATTTTGGCCACCATGATGCGCGCAGGCAGACCAGCATTAGATGAAGGCGGTCAAAGGTTGATTGGAATGACAAGGTCACGTTGCGACGCCCTAGGAAAGGACAGGCAATAATTTTTAGGTTAAGCTAGTTACAGGCAAAGGAAATTTTTTTTTATGTTTTCAGCCACAGGAAAGCTGAATGATGCGCCTTTGGGGAGGGCGGCGACCGAATAAAAACGAAATCAAAATTCTAGGGAAAAGTGTTTTATAGCCCTTAAGTGGCGTAATCGAATGCACAGTCACAATATTTGGGTTTGATGCAAATGCTTGCTTTGGCCTCGACATCATTAATATGCGCTGTGGATATCTCCCCTCTATCACTCTGCAGTAGCGTTATCCAATGCGCCTAAAGTGGCGTTATCAAATGCAGACGGCTGCAATCTTCGGGTTCAATTACCACTGTTTGCATGTTCCCGGTATCACTGATACCGCTGTACGTACAGGCCGGCTGCGGTTAGTTGTGCACAGTGGAGGGGTGATGCGAACAAAATTGGTCATGTTGGCCAGTGAAAAATATGCATTGTAGGCCGATCTTGCTGCCGCAATAGCATCCTGTGTGCAAGGTTACACTTTCCGCGCACAAGGTTATGTATTATATATGCGGCGGGCCTTCAAGCATTAAGTGAAACGCTGTCGGCAGGCTGACTGACTCAAGTCGAAAATAAAATCTGACGGACGTGATGGACTGGCATCCGATAGCCCTGCACCAGTGGCATCAAAATAAAATGGTCTTATTCTTCGGGTTTGATTGTAAACATTTGTTTCCCGTGCCGCCGTCTCACTCTACGTCAGTCTGGACGCCGTTAACTCCGTGCCGTCACGGGGTGACGTCAGAAAAGGTTATGTTGGCCGATGCTAGACTTACATTGCCGTCGGGTCTTGCTTCCACAGTGGCATGGCTAGCGCAAGGTTGAACATTACGCGCACAAGTAAATATATTTAAAACTTGGCGCTATATCCGTGCAATTCGCCCATCCACCAGGCTCACAAGCGCTTAATGATACGCTTTCGGGAGGTCGGCCTGAAAAATCGAAACCAAAATTCGACAAGCCTATTGTATTGTTGGCCGAACATTCTATGCCAGCGCGATTAAATTGCACACAGCTGAAATCTTCAAGTTTGATTATTGTAAGTGTTTTTCCCGGCTGGTCGTTTTATGGCCATCATTTTACGTACCGGCCGGCCGCCGTTACGTGAGTGTTGTGAAAGGCTCATGATGTGAAAAAGTGAACAAAAAAGGTCATGTCGGCCGATGAGAAACTGACATTCCCGGCTGATGGTGCTCCCACAAAAGCGCCGCATGTACGAGGCTGCACTTGCCACGCACATGTTATAATATTTTAAACTGGACGCCGTATCTTGCTAATCACCGCTCTGACGTGCCTTCAAGCAAAGCACGTCAGGGGTCAACCGAATAAGATCGAAACCAAATTCTGACGAGTTGATTGCATTGCCAGCTGATTGCTATACGAAAACGCTATGAAAAGGGCACAGTCGCAGTCTTCGGGTTTGCTAGCATTTTTCAATGACTACCGTATTATGGCGCGATTGCACGTACAGGCCGGCCGCCGATACATAACGTCGTGACCGGGTGATTTCAAAAAGGTCATGTCTTTCGAAGGAAGATTTACATTGCAGGCCGATAGTGCTCCCTTGATGACATTGTTAGTGCAAAGTTGAACTTTCCGCATAAAAGTAAAAGCATTGTAAATCGGACGCCGTATTTATGCAAATTACCTCTTCGGCAGGCTTACAAGCACTGAGCGATACGTCTTCGACAGTTTCCAGGCCGCGCTATTATGGACATCACTGTATATGCGGACCAATCGGCGTCAGTTTTGCGCAACGAAGGCGTGACTGAACAAGAACGGTCATGTCAGCCGATAACAAATTTGTATCGTCGGCCGACAGTGCTCTCAGAATAACACCGCGTGCGCAAGGCTGCACTTCCCGTACACAAGTAAAAATATTTCCAGTTGGACGCCGCATCTTTACAAATCACCGCTCCGACCAAGGCCGGCTCCGACGAATCCTGAAGCATCGGGTGATGCCCTGTAAGAGGGCCGACCGGGCAAAATAGAAGCAAAGTTATGACGAGTTTGTTGTACTGGGAGCTGACAGCCCTATACCAGCTCTTTTGAAATAATAGCGTTCCATTATTGGGATTTGATTACAAGTATTGCAATGCTACTGATTTAGTCCGGGAGACCCTATTTCCGTCCACCGTATTATGATTATCACCTGACGTGACATCCTGACGATGTTAGTTGTCCGTCGTGAATGAGAGCTCAACGAAAGAGATCATGTCGGTAGACGTAGGTAAATCTAGATTTATTTTGCCGGCCGATAGTGTTCCCACAATGACACTGTATGCGCAAGATTGCACATGCCGCGCACAAGGAAATTTATTTCAAACTTGACGCCGTATGTGTGCAAGGATTGTGTGTTACGCTTTCGATCGAATAAAATCGGATCCAAAATCTGACGAATGGATTGTCCTGACAGCGGATAGCTCCACACCCCTATAGCTCTATATAGCCTTATACCAGCCTTCAGGTTCAGTTGTAGATATTTTTCTCCGGCTGTTGATGCGCGGCCATCGCCATATGTTAACGCCAGCCGCCGTCACCCCTCCTCTGTTTGTGTGATTTGAACAGAAAAAGGTCATGCGTTCCTATGCGAGCTTTGCATTGCTAACCTTTAGTGCTTCCACCATACCGTCGTTAGTGCATGGCTGCATCTTTCGCGCACAGATAAAATTGTTTTCAACTGGACGCCGTATCTGCGCAAAACATCCTCCAGCCGGTCAGCCAGTGTTAAGTGATATGGTGTTCAGGGGTTGATTGAATAACATCCAAACAAAAATCTGACGCGCTAGTGGTACCGTCAGCTAATACCTGATACCAGCGCTATTGATTGTACACAGTTACAATCTTCGAGCTGGATTTCTGGTATTTTCCCTGGACACGGTATTATGGACATTACTCTACGTGCAGGGCGGCTTGCGATAGTTCTGCGCCGTGAAGCTGTGTGAACAAAAAAGTCATGTCCGACAATGCGAGATTTACATTGCTTGCCGGTGGTGCTCCCAAAATATCATTGTTAGCGAAAGGTTACACCTTCTGCGCACAGGAAAAAATCATTTCAAAGTGGACGCTGTGTGTGTACAAATCACCGCTGCAGCTGACCCACCACCAGTGAGTGATGCGATGCTGTGAGGTCGACGAAATAAAATCGAAACTAAAATCTGACGAGTGTGTTGAACCGACACCTTGTAACCCTATACCAGCGCCTTCGAATGCACACAATAGCAACCTTGGAGTTTGATTACATGCTTTTTTCCTGAGACGTCGCATCATGCCATCACTTTGCGTGCCATCATTCATTCATCATGCCATCATTCTGGTCGCAAGTCGTTAACTTTGCGTCGTCAAGCGGTGATTTGAACAAAAGGGGTAATTTTGGCCGATGATGGATTTACATGCCCGTCGCTAGTGGTCCCACATTAGCACGACGTGCGCAAGGTTGCACTTTCCACGCAAAAGTAAAAACGTTTTAAATCGGACGTCGTGTCTGTGGAAGTTGCTGCTGCAGCCAGCCCACCGGCAGTGTTGAGTGTTACGCGGTTGAGGGACGACCGAATAGGAGCGAAAAACAAAGTCTTACAAATGTGTTGTACTGATGGCGGAAAGCTCTATACTAGTGGTATCAAAGGCATACTGTCGTTGCTTTTGGCTTTGATAATAGGCAGTATGGTATAATGGCCATCACTCCACGTGTAGGGCGGCCGCCGTTAGCTGTGCGCGGTTGAGGGGTGATTTTAACAAATAGAGTCATGTCTACCGGTCTAGATGTACGGTTCCGGGCGATAGGGCTCCCACCATATCATCTTTCACGCATGTCTGCACTTTCCGTGTAGAAATAAAAGTGTTTAATATTGGACTCTACATCTTTACAAATGCACACTCCGGCCGACCCTCAATCATTGAGGGATGCGCTGTCGGGGTGTCGACTGAATAAAATGGAAATCAAAGTCTGACGAGTGTTTTTTACTGGCAGCTAATAACCTTATAATGAACAAATGTTGTGTCTGTAATCGCCAGTCATCCATTAATAATCATCGTTTAACTCATTCATCCCTTAAGAATCAACAGATGAACGTATTACGCTGCACGCAGAGCTGAGAACGCTGGGCGCGCACTTCCTATTCTCACCGCACGGGTCATTGGGAACGATCTCAAGGGTCAGTGACCTGACGAGATGTGAGGCTCAAACCTGGAGTGTAGGTGTGGGAAGGCTGAAAATTAACCTGGTCAAAATTGCATTACGATGCGCGCAGCGGCACGGAATATGCCTATTTTGTAAGGGAAGCCTGCCCTCTGTTGCGCAGGACTGCTGCAAATGTTGTAGATGTCTAGGAACGGGAGACGTGGTTGCAAACGATTGCCTGATAACTAGGTGTTCAGAACACGCGGTCAAATTCGTGACGGAGAGAATGTTTTTTCTGTGTTTGTCGGTTGTTAACCCACAATCTCTTAGCACACGATTTCCAATCATGACTCCCTGAACGCCTCTCCATGCTGGGAGCGGCCAGATTGGTCCCTCGGCTAAAAAGGATGAATTAATGCGGTTATGGTCACCGTGTTCCCTGTCGTGTACCTTTTCCATCGGTAGTCTGTTTTATGGTTTTCTGCCTGCGAGTGACGTCCTAGTAGAGGAAAATTACCTGAATGTGGGTACAGCGATGAAAAATCGTGATTTTCCTGGCCACTGTACCAAAACTACGCACCGCTGCAGTGCGCCAATGACACCAACGACGTCCTCTGTGTCTCGCACAGCGATTGGAGCATTGGTAGATCGTGTCAGGTTAACTTGTAACTTTCCAGAACGGGTGCAAGGGGTTAGTGTTCGCACAATGAAAATCAGTTACTTTTAGCCGTTCTTTGACCGCATATGATAGATTCCGTTTGAGGTGAAGCAAACTGATGTTTTGGATAGCATTAAGCACGAAGGATGACCGGAGGGTGACTTTCAGCTGAAGAAGGGCATTTATGGCCACTGACCTCATATACCTGTGCCCCGGGACTTCATTCAGCGTGACCCGGGGACGTCAGCTGACCCAACCCGCACACTGATAGTGGCGGTTGGTTCACTTGTTGTCATCCTTTCGTCTTTATCCCTGTCGTGAGTTACACTTACGTAACCTGACATGAACCGCGGCAGGTGTGTGTGTGTGTGTGTGTGTGTGTGTGTGTGTGTGTGTGTGTGTGTGTGTGTGTGTGTGTGTGTGTGTGTGTGTGTGTGTGTGTGTGTGTGTGTGTGTGTGTGTGTGTGTGTGTGTGTGTGTGTGTATATGTACGTGTTTGTGTATGCATATCATTTTCGTGATATCAGCTGTTAAATATTCATTGCGGAATGAATGTTTAATACCGTCTGACATTGCCTCGGCCTTACTCGCGAAGCGTCAGATTTGACGTTATCAGTATTTCGCACACATCAAGATGGATCCGTAAGGTAAAACAGCCTGCTTGAAGTTGGGTAGTAACAACCTGCAGTTTCCTTGATGACTACAAAAGCCTGCTAGATAGCATCCTTTACCTACATGACAAGGCTTCCCGGAATCCCACCTTTCTTTGTCCCCAATTCAAGCGGCAGGCCGAGCAGGAGGTCAAACTCTGCAGCAGGGAAATCTTTTGAAATTGGTGCTATAGCTACTATCGTGGTCCCACTGTACTGCTCATCACGTTGTAGGGGAAGATGCTCTGTTGTTACTAACTGCGGCCAGACGGGTCAGACGTTCGCCAGCCCTCTGTTGCCTCACGGACTAGGTCGGCTGTTGGGTTCCGCTCACATTAATGTTTCATCCAGTACAGTTTGGTGCATGCCTCTCCTAACACATCGGGTCGTTCTTCTCGCAGCACTTTTTTATAACTTGCTTTTACTGTGCGGTTCACAGAGTAATGGGCGGAAGACGAAGAAAGAAGCGGCACCGCGTGTTACAAGGCCACCGGAACGGGAATCAACTCATGCAAGTCAAGTAAAAAATGTGTCAGACTCGAGTTAAAACTGATGTTGATTGTTCGCAGCAAAACATGCAGGATGTACCGAAATATCAGCGCCTTTTATGCTTTGCGTAGACATCACTCATAAACGTCGCTTAAAGTCCCGATTTTCCGTTGTGACCCGACTTGTCAGCCTAACGTGGCCGATTTAGAAGCCCACTTATATGGGCAATTTAGAATATACATTCCAAAAGAATGCATATTTCAAGAAACGCACATTCATCTTTACTGTGCCCACATGCGCCGGTCCAAGTTCGCGTGGATTGAATCTTCTCTGAGGTAATGTTCCAATGGTAACGAGAACTTCTTGCTGCTTTCTTGAAAGCAGCAAGAACTTTCTCTTGAAAGCTATGAGCTATTCCTGCGCTTCGAGGCGATGAAAGGTTTAAAATTTTTTAGCGCTGCACTACCTTCCATTTAGTAAAACTGAGTAGTCTGAATAATCAGAAGACCCAGGTTGGCTTTCCGCTTCGGCGAGCTAGGTGTCACTCATCACCTTTTGAGCAGACAGATGTGTTATTCCATTTCATCGAACTGCCGCTTAACGTTTGTTTGATAAACGGTAGCTGCTGTCAGATTGTCTGATGTCATTGTCAGATGTCAGAAATCGTGATTGCACTGCTGATGTATAGGAATGAAGGCACTCTGTCAACATACCTTCCATAGCCACCATCATCCACGGCATTCCTCTGTTGCCAGCTATCAACCGCTCAGATGACACGCCCCAGTGGTCCGTAAGCAGATATTGGCATATGATTCACTCTTGAACACTCCAACAGCATGGGTTTATTTACAAGTGCATGCCACTGTGGCTTGGTGAGATGCCATCGGTTAGCAAAGATTCACAGTTGCGGTGGCGTGTGAGTAGAAACTCCAATGTGGGCTTAGAAACTAAAAAAATAATAGAAATTCCGATATGCTTGTAAAACATTCGGGTCACCGAACCTTACGACAAACTCAAGACGCCATTTTGAAATTGGCCACATTCAGTGGCGTAGCTAAGGGGTGCTTTTGGGTCACTGTAAGGGTTCTAACGCACCAGAAACGTGCCTCCGTTGCTGAAAGAGCTCCCTTTTACTCAATTCTCCACCTCTAAGGCGATATCCTAGTTACGCCACTGTCTACGTTTCACTTGGAGTGATCCGTGGTTTGTCAAAAATGATACGGTAAAATGTCATCAGCTCAGTCCCATTCAGCATTCCTGACGTTTGCGTACTGACATAATATGTCACACAAAGTCTAAGCAGTAGTATACACTACGCAGAACGGAAGGATGTGCAAACATGTCTATCGAACGCGAGGTATGTGCCATTGATCCACGCCTTTATCCTTATGGGCGTCTTGGATATTCCATTTTCGACGATTTGCTAGAAGCTTCGTACACGCTTTGCTCGTATTTTATTCGGGACTTAAACCCAGCCGACCCGATTACAACGGTTGGAAGTGTCAAGTACATGAGGCGGCAATTTTTTTCATCAATGGAAAACTTCAGGAGGTTTGGTCTACCATTTAAATGCCCCTAGAGAGTGAGCTTGCTGACATTTGTATTCACTTGAGCCTTAGAATAGGACGAACTGATTGTGGTTGCTTGTGGAACTCGTATTTGGAGCATAGCTTATCATAGGCAGTGCCGGATGACTGTGGGGCGTGGACTTTACATAACGCACTGATCGAATGTATTACACGCTTTCTTCAGATAGTCATGCATTATTACACTGCTGAATTATATATATATATATATATATATATATATATATATATATACATATATATATATATGTACTTATGCATATGCATATACACACATATATACATGTACTCATGCATATGCATATATACACATATATATGTGCTTATGCATATGCATATACACACACACATATATATGTGTATATATATATATATATATATATATATATATATATAGATCATATATATTTGTATATATATAACTATATATATATAACTATGTATATATATATATATATATATATATATATATATATATATATATATATATATATATGTAACTATATATATATATATATAGTTACAGATCAGCAGTGCTATGTATATATATATATATATATACATATATATATATATATATACATGCATATACACACATATATCACAGACTTAATAACCACCGACTCGGGTAGTTATGCCTTTACAGGCATTCAGACTCCCTAGCTTTGTTATTTCGTGGGACGTGATTTCAAAGCATCTGTTTCAGCTTTGTGCATTCCAGATCCGGGGACTACCGCCGTAGTTGATAGTGATAGCTCTTGGCGAGTAGATCCTGCACTTGTTTCCATGACTGTCGCTGTGCCCGCATTACCGTATCGACCCCTGGGTGTCGGCGCGCGTGGCCTGGTTTCGGTCTTTGTTCCCTGCCATCGGAGCGACGGAGCGTTTCTTGCCGCTTTTTTGGACAAAAACAGGGTCACCAAAAAGTGAGGACGTTGGCGGCAGTGGCTGCCTGATGACGCAGCGGGATATAAAAACCTCCTCAGAGTGTCTGACCCAGTCTGCCCTGACAGGGGGCATCGAGCGGCAGGGAGTCGTCGGCCAAAACTCGACCCATTGGCCAGAAACTGGGAGTCGTCGGCCAGAAGTGATCGAGATCGTTCAGAGAGCAACAGAGTGAAACGATGAGGACAGACGCTGACGGTGCCTAGTCATGCTGTCGAGCTATTCTGTCAACATTAACGATGGAGCTTATGCTGAGCAGTAACGTTTGATCAGCAGTGCTATTTCGAACGTGGCAGAGGAAATTGACAAGTCTGTAGTCAACGACCATCAAAACAAGCTCTATCTCTCAAACCCAGCCACTTTCATCGACATCAGGGATAAAATGAAAGACATTCGAATGCGGTAACGCAGAGTGTCGTCCATAAATTACGTTACACTTGGATGGGCGGGGTTCTGGAGGAGCATAACGGAAACGTAACAAAGGAAGGGGGGGGAGATGTGAGAGAGCGTGACGTTACGCTTAGGTGCGGTGTAACCCATGCTAGAAAATGTTACAGGCAAATAAAAGTCCTAACGCGCGATACCTTTGGCTGCCCCTCATGATAGGAAGCATACCCTTTATATATTACGTATCACTAGCTAAACTCGGGACGTTACAGACGCTACTCTTTTGGAACGTTACACTAGCACAGCGTAACGAGGGAGGGAGGGGTTCCCCCAGCCTAGTCAGTGCGTAACAAGAGGGGATGGTGCCTTGAAAATTGCTAAAAAAAATGCATAGGGTAATTTATGAACGGCCCCTAGAACAGGATCATCGACTGGAGTTTAACTGCTAGTTTATACAGAAACACTGGACAAATTTCAGAAAGTCTTGATTCCAAAATATATACCCACGGAATGAAATATCATGATCTGTGCAAAAATGAGCATGTGACTGAGGCAGCTGTCTTAGATGACCACATCAACAAGCGCTTTGTGCCCATTTGCTCCACGGCTGCTTCTGAGGCGTCTCCGGAGTGGAGGACCACATGGAATGGGCCCGGGATGCTTTCGATCAGAAAACCACTCCAGATGTGAACGGAATCATCTGTCCCGGAGCGGATTTGATGCAGACTGGCAGCATCTGTCAGCAGCGTGACTGATAATGCTGTGGTGGATAACACATTCCGAACTCTACAGCGCGTCAACTAGGGCGGAGCATGTTCGAAGAAATTTATATTTACAGGCAGGCAGGCAGGTTACAGGCCCTTACATGCTGCCATGAGGTGTCACACCACGTTTCAGTTCCGGGAATGTAGGTTTGATCATCTGATCACTTTTTTACATGTGCCTTGCGCCTCATAGCCATTACTCATGTACGCAGCCAGGAGAAACTTGGCTGAAAAACACATAAAACCATATCCAATACATATTTATTATGCTCAGGCTGCTTTGACGTTCCCAACAAAGAGGCGGGAACAGAAATTACCGATGTTGCAAAATTCCACGAGGGCACAGAAACACACTAGTTCACGCTAGAATTGGCATGTTGTGTGAGTAAGGCGTCGTGGCACCACATCCATAATCACGTACTTGGCCCCGCGAGAACGTTGTGAATGACGGCGTGAGATCCACGCGCTAAAGAACCTTGACATGCTTCTCATCAAGAGCAGCATATAGCCGCCCCGGCCAACAGCTGCGACAGTTCTCATCGGCCCCACTGACGTGAATCGTCAGATCCCGGCCATGTTGCCTGACCCTGAGAATGTCCCGGTCGCCCTGCACGTCCGCTAGTCGCAACGATTCAGAGAAGACGTGCAACGCCTGAGGACATTGATTCACGTGTAATCTCTCCTTGGCGTACGTCCAATCACCACCGGAAGTGCTAGTCGCACCTGGCGAGCGAACGATCCCAAGCTGTAAAAATGACAGCCTCAGCAGTCTTAGTTTATCGACAAAGTTCTCTGTACTCGGACAAGCAGGTTCTCTTTGCAACCTGTGCCCATATTTGAAGCCTGTTCTCTTAAAACTCCAGAGTATGACAGTTAGGCGTTTTCATGCTGCGGACAACAGCCGGTGGGCGATTATTTGCAAAGAGCATTGCACAGCTGTGCTGCCTGATACCTTTGCAGGCGCGTCGCTTACTTTCAGAGCTTCTGTTAAACGTACGGTGAGGGCAGCGGCGCTGTGTGAGCTTCGTGACGAAATATGACGAGGTCTGATGCCATTTTGTGCCTGTGGAATATGTTACGTATTTTGTGCTGGGTGTCTTAACGTGCCCTCTTTCCTTTAAACTGTGACACAACATTCAAAATAGTCATATTATGCCAACAGTGCTCTTTATGACAATACACTATGATTACAGATTGAAATTCAGTAAGATGGCCACCGAGCCCCGACTGGAGCGCAGCCTATGCATCTGAGGCGGTAACCGATGCATGACAGCGCTGTATCAAGTCGTCCAAGCCGATCAGTGACTGGCTTGTCGCATCCATGGGCCGTTGCACACTCGCAATTGTCACGCTCTTGTTGCAGCCAACGAAACTAAGCCCCGTAGACCGCCATGATCAGGCACTCGAGCCGGCCAGTCAGGAGTCTGCAGGAACCCACGGTTTACCTCGGCTAGTCGGGAGTCTGTAGGGACCCATGGTCTACCTTCGGCCAGTCAGGAGTCCGCAGGGACCCATGGTCTGCCGTCGGCCAGTCAGGAGTCTGTAGGGACCCATGGTCTACCTTCGGCCAGTCAGGAGTCGGTAGGGGCCCTTGTCTACCGTCGGCCAGTCAGGAGTCTAAAGGGACCCATGGACCGCTGTCGGCAGTCTGTCGAGCCGGCCAGTCAGGATTCTGCAGTGACCCATGGTTCGCCGTCGGTAGGCTCTCTAGCCGGCCAGTCAGGAGTCTGCAGGGACTCATGGTCCGCCGTCGGCCAGTCAGGAGTCTGCAAGGACCCATGGTCTACTGTCGGCCAGTCAGGAGTCTGCAGGGACCCATGATCTACCGTCGGCCAGCCAGGAGTCCGTAGGGACCCATGGACCGCTGTCGGCAGCCTGTCGAGCCGGCCAGTCAGGTCTGTAGTCTCTAGGGACCCATGGACCGCCATTGGGAGGCTCTCGAGGCGGCCAGTCAGATGAATAGTCCTCGGCTTGGTCAAGCATATAGTCTGCCTCAGCCTCTACGCCATCTGAACGACATTTGTCCACTTGTCCAACGATAGCCTTTCCCTCCCTGAAGTACGCTGGTCATGGATACGCCCCTTTCTCTCCCCGGAGCATACTGGTTTTGAATACATTCCGTATGCTCCCTCCCGAAGCACGCTGGTCCTGGATGTACTATGTGCTTTTCATGTCGTTAGGTCCGGAGACCACGCCAGGCCCTCCAACCGCACCGTCCAGCCCCCAGCGTCCTGGTAATATTAAAGCCAGGGAGCGCGCTGTCCACCAGCAGCTCTACGGCATGCTTTCCCGCAGCCATGAATCACCAACCGAGCGCGGTTTCCGGAGCGGGCGCTTATCGGAAGATGCGCTGACCTTTGCTTCCGACTCGACCACATCCGTTCGCCGACATCCTCCGACAGATATCGTTGTTTGGCTTCCTCGGCGTCAGCATGTGCTCGTACGTGAAGACGATTATGTAGAAGCATAGCCCCGGACCCCTCACTGGGCTACTCAGTTGATGATATGTGTTGCAACATCCCCAATATCACACACAAATAACTAATGACTCCCAACGGTAGTTTTACCAAATAGCTTTCTAGTGCTGATTGTGTAACATGCCCACACATTGAGCGCTAATTCGTTGGTATATTTACATGCGGTGCGTTTTTTGCCACCTATTGCAATATTGGATGCGAATCTTAAATCATCGGTGATGCTAGGACATAATGCTTATGCAAAGCTTAGTCAGTGGTGACAAATATTTTTTTATTGTTCTCCGGGCGTTGTTGTATTTACTTTCACAGGGCCTTAGCCCCCCCCCCCCCCCCACCCCCCACCGCAACCCAAAGCTGTCTTGAGTCCCCCAATGCTCTTCTGAGCCCCCTCAATGCGTATAAGCAAAGAGGGAGTACAGGGCCAAACAATACAGAACAATGATCTAAACTGTTGGTATGCTAGGTAGTACGCCCCTTAACAGCCACTTTTGGTATCAAGTTAATTTTGTATCAAATAGTATCCTGAAGGTAGGCAACATTTCTTTGTTTGTCATTCTAACTCCTTCATATGTGAAATCAGTCTACAAGTGATGGACAAGGGCATATTCTCGGTGCAGAACCAACACGAGAGACGGACAGTTTTGTTCTTGGGCGGACGACCAGTGCTGATATCGCGCTGTCATCTGGGTTGCAGCGACTTCCTCCGCTGCCTTACACGGATGCATTGATGTGTCACCTAGCTAGGTGACGTCATGTTGGTAGATGACGTCACCTACACGGACTACCATACGCTTATCGGTTCTCACCAATGCAAGCTTGGCATCAGCGCCTGTGCCTCTGCCTGTGACGGTGCATGCGTTTATGTGCGCGTACGTGCGTGCGTGCGTGCGTGCGTGCGTGCGTGCGCACGCGCGCATGACGGAGACATTGTGGCTCTTAAGGTGTTCTTTCCCACACATGGTCAGAAATGTGGTGCTGAGCTCCTCAAAGTTGGGAGGACTTGTCCTGCGCTCCCCTGTGGCGTGGACAGTGATGAATCTCAGGGAGTCACAGGGGTTCTTCTTGATTGCTTACATACCCTTAGCATGCATTCGAGAGAACTTTTCGTGTATTGCGTTGTCATTTCTAGGATTATTATGATTATGTAGCTCGTGCATGAGGATACCCCGCGCACAATGCCGGACGGCGCCCGCGCACGCGCCTCAGCCGGTTGGTGACCGCCTTTGCCACGGCAGGCAGTGCCCAGTGGCTGATCAGCTATCACGCAGCGACGGGCAGGCAGTGTCCAGTGGCTGATCAGCTATAACGCAGCGACGGGCAGGCAGTGTCCAGTGGCTGATCAGCTATCACACAGCGACGGGCAGGCAGTGTCCAGTGGCTGATCAGCTATCACGCAGCGACGGGCAGGCAGTGTCCAGTGGTTGATCAGCTACCATGCAGCGACAGGCAGCCAGTGTTCAGTGGCTGATCAGCTATCACGCAGCGACAGGCGGGCAGTGTCCAGTGGCTGATCAGCTACAGCGTACGACCTCGCCAAGCGAAGAGACCTGCCATTGTAGGGGAACCAATGAAAGAGCGCTCCTCTCATCCGCGGTCGCCATTGGACTTTGGTGAGGAATGCGTACAATTTTTTAACTAACCACCACGATCTCGAATTAAATATTTGTGTGATTAGATTCCACCACATTTTTACATTGAAATTGCATGCATAGTTGGCTGTCGCACCTCGCGGCTGACATCTCATATTTCTTCTCGGCTTCAAGGTACCAAATGTACTTTGATAGAACCTGCGACAGTCTGGTACCTTTATCATGTAAGCCCCATCATTCCAACGCAAACTCCAGTAGGCCAAAATCAACGGTGCCATAAGACTATGCAAAAGTGACAAGTAGAATTGTGTTCATCTTGCGGTATTTGTCGGGGCTAAAATACTGCTATCTGGGAACATCACGTTCACTTGATTCAGAAAGCAAACTTTGAAAAGCTATTAGGATAGCCACACCGGATCTCTTTGCCGATCTGCAGCCAAGGTCACGACAGAATCTCTAAGCATCAGTCTGCCGTCTCAGCAGAGGCGACAGCGCGCGTGTCGCGGCCAAGTCACCGTCGCGGCCGTTTCGCAGACACTTCGCCACAGGCGCCTGTCGAAACAGAAACCGCGTCACTTACGGTGCACTGGGAGTTTCCCAGGTCGCCCCGTCACGCCCCCCCCCCCGCAGGTCGTCCCGTCACGAAGCATGTCGCTGCGCTTCACGGTTCTCACTTGAGAGCCTTCCAGCGTCTCAGGTCGATCTTCACCGGCCTGAGCTCGGTCCTGCCATGTTCGATCTCATTATGGCTCCCAAAATTGACGGCCCGGCGCACTGTTAGCCTGAGAACGTGTCCTCTGTCAGTCCTCTGTCAGCCTGGCGAACATTGACGCTGCTCCAATGTCACCGGTACAGCAGGTCTCAGAGCAGACCTGACATCACCACCGGCAAACACCAGACGCTACTCCACTGTCTCCGCCAGCTCCTTGGGACAATAAACGGTGGCCCAATATAAAGCAACATCCTACAGGCCAGGGACCGGATGCGCGCGTGGACCGGATGTTTCGCGCTGGCAGCGCTGCCGAGGCGCCGTCGGACCAGAGGATGGTCTGCTGCCAGACCTGCTGCATTCGCCACACTGAGTGCCGGTGAAGTCGTAAATGTGTCAGATATAGCTGCCAAGATGGCTGCCTTCGGTAGAAGCGTTTGGGGGAGGGGACGCGGGGCAGACCATGCAAAAAGGCACCTAGAAATCAGAAAATTATCCGATGTCATGTTCCCACGTTTTGGAAGACGGCCACCGTCGACAGCATACTCATTATTCTAAAACTAAATAGCAACGGAGAATGCGGCGACGGACTTACGTCAGATCGCGGTAGCGAGGGCAGCAGGAGTGGTAAAACTTGTGGACTTGACGGATAAAGTCGATGAAAACATATTTATTTTCACGCGGCGCTTGGTGCCAAAAATGCTTTTGACCGGAAGGTTTGACGACGACCACGGCAAAATATTACGGCGCGCATCCCACAAGCTGGCATGGGGGGGGGGGCCTCTTATGTGCTCAGCGTGACACAAATATGAAACAAATTATATTTGTTTTCTTCAAACCGTTCTGTGATTCCATCTTTCCGTGACCCCGATGCACCCTTCATCCAGAAAGCCCCCACAACCTCTTGTGAAGCATTTGCGCAGATGCCCTCAACTCACTCCGAGCCCGACCCAGAACCCTATACATTGCTTCTTTCTTTCCAGGCAACAAAGAAACCCAGTTTAATCTTGTACGCACACGCCGCAACAGCGCAGCGAAAGGTGCCCACCAGGCAATGGATGTCGCGCCGGGCCTGGAGCGATGTATGG
Organism: Pollicipes pollicipes; assembly: GCF_011947565.3. Classification (NCBI taxonomy): domain Eukaryota; kingdom Metazoa; phylum Arthropoda; class Thecostraca; order Pollicipedomorpha; family Pollicipedidae; genus Pollicipes; species Pollicipes pollicipes. The sequence continues at coordinate 26,528,711 of NW_023596805.1, read as the reverse complement.
TGGACAGTATCATGATAGTTGGGTTCGAAGCACACACGTTATTTCCACAAAGGGCCATGACCTGAAGGTGGCTCGCATGTGTGACGTCATCCCCCAGTGCCGCCTGCGACCGGTTGCAGTTCTGCCACGTACTCAGCAGCCCTGGCTGCCGAGATCCTACACGGCTTTTTTGCGGTTGAGAATAGCAAATCCAGCCGTAGATCAAGCTTGAACGTGAGGCCACGGCAAGTCCCCAGGGTGGAAGAAGACTGCTTTTGGAGTTAGGCCATTCCATCCTCTAGCGCCGGTGTGTGTGCAGTCTTCGCAGCAGCAATTATCCTGGCAATATTTGAATACCACCGCATAAATGAACGGTTTGGTTATGTGCATGATATTGGCAATTATCCTGGCAATAGTTGAATGGCATTGCATAAAGGTACGTTTTGGTTGTGTGCATGATATTGTAAAGTGCGGTGATATAAGAGGTTTTCGATGATACGCCGATCTCTGATGACGCTAGCGGGCGCGCACGTCATCGCCATTTCACGTCGCAGGTATCGCGCCACGCTGCTGGTGACGACTCCGTCCGCAGAAATTCGGCCGGCGACAAAAAGCACATTTTTGCCACCCCTACAGGGCAGATAAAAGCGTGACACCAGCCGCTGACGTAGGTGGGGTTCGTTCTGCGTCGCACCTCCTACGGATGATCTCAGCAGTGTCCGGCCAAAGGATATGTCAGCCATTTGCGACGCAGTCGATGCCACCTTCCTGTTATCCCGCGTGGAATGCACGCCGTGTCTTAAGCTGGTATAAGTAGGACAAAAATTCTACAGAGGCGTGTTCGTCAGTTTATCGCGGCCAATATCCAACAAAAATCCTGGCGAATTTTGCGGTCAGTCCCCACAGCAGTAAACCTTCACAAATGAACTTATTTTAGCGCTCGAAATTCCGGCGACCATCCAGACCGTAGGTGATTTCTGTTGCTCGCTTCCAACTGCACTGTCTGAAGCTCGGCGTCCACTCAGGTCCTGATCACTACTGTAATGCTCCGCCGGAACGCTGTCATGTTGCTTCGTTTCTGCCCAAGCATGAAATAGCTCGTACACCCGGGTAGAATTTGGATAAGCGTCATAAACATGCGGGCCCTGTGAGAAATAAATAAAAAACGCCTGCTGATGAAGCGATGCTCAAGCAATGTCCTGCTTAGTTTTTTGGCAAAAGTTTTCCGTTACTGTGAATATAAGAGTCGGTGAATCTCAGACACCGAAAGTCAGGTGGTCAGCTGGCTCCGACCGACGTCTTTTTGGAAATTTCCTCCTTTTCAGTTTATGTTTAAGCTTATTAAATGGTACCATTTTTGCTAAAGACTGCGTGTTGGGTGTAGGACAACCATCCAATCTCTCCGGTAAGATGTTCTTGGTTTTTGATAGGCTTCACTGTGAAATAATAAACACGAGAAGGCAGTGCAGAGTCATATTTTCTTTCTGCCACTGCTTCCGGGGATAGTTAATATACGTTATGCTGTCGTGTCTTAAAGAAGGAACTGCCGTGCGTTCACCAAAAATAGTACTAAAAACGCAACGCGTGGCAGGCAATGCATCAAATTCGGATTTGCCACACATGATGCCACTCTCATATGAGACGATAAGAATGATCCAAAGCTATATCCTTTTTCCACCGGAGATAGCAAATCAGATGGCACTTGCTGAAGCACGCTACGTGCATAAGTAAGCTGTCAAATGTCGAAGGAAACTGCTGGTAGGACGTCTTCTCAGCCTGCTACAAAATGCTGCAAGTGCGTCACTAAGCTGTGTACTGCATGCCGTTTCGTCAGACCCTGAAAACGGCGCATCATCTGTCGCCCCGGCGAACAATGTCCAAATCCAGTGGAGCTGCCCACCCTCGGCTACCCGGAGTCTGCAGTGCTAAACTTGTGTGAAACTCAGCCTCCTCTCACTCGTAAAATACCACCTAGGAAAGTAGGCTTATGATGTTTAGGTTTCCTCCATTTTGATAACACTTATCGCGTGGGGGAGGGCTAAATCAACATTTAGCGTTCAGGTTCCTCTCAAAGAAGACCAATTAACACCCCGAGGTGGCACGCACCGACTGGAAAAGCAACAGCACAATCAATTGGATGGTAGGAAGAGCGTAAGCAAACGGAACAGCCCGCCCAGCTTTGGTTTGTTGGTGTGCCGGCTACGATGCATGTGGAATGTGATCATCATCCTTTTAATGCATGCCGCCGCACTGGTGAAGGCTTCCGATCAAATCAATTGCAATTAGCTAAGGAACCACATGCTCTTGTATCATGATCATCAGACAGGAGGTTGAATTAGACTTCTACTTTCAGTGAGCAGACTTGGTTGAAATGCACTTAAGAATTTCTCAATAATTCTCAGAACCAGTCATCGCCGAGCTTGACAATGCTCGTAATAAATAACTGGAACCGATTGAACGCTTCCAACAGTCTGTGTGTCGGACTCGTCCGGCCCATTTCGCTGTATCTGAGGCGGCCCATTCCGCGCGAGCAGGATCCAACACAAGCCTGACTGCGCGAACAATCTGCCACGCCAGATAAATTCGAAAGCACACCGCACTCAATTACCGGTTTTGGCTGCCGCCGCACGAATCGGCGCATGTGCCCACGGGCCCGGCCTTGGGCACAACGGAGACCGCTGCCACGAATGCGGGCAGCCGCCCAATCAGACCCAAGGTCAGCACGTCCCACAATGGACCTTGGAACATGGCGCATGGCGCACGTAGAGCCGCGGCCCCCACCCGTGCTCGAGCGGCGCGCAACGCTCTTGGCATCAGCCCAGATACAGGTGCCAGAGATCGGTACTGTGTGCGAACCGTTCGTTCTCTGGCTTTCGTTAACGGAAGGGTTTCTCGCATTTAAATGAGATTTTGAATTGAGATGGACATCTTGGACCTTTCGGTGCTGTTCGCAATCCTGTCCTTCATAAGACCTAATCCCCTCTAGTTTCTGGGCTACACGCCCGCCAGAATTGGGAAAGGCATATCGAAAAGAGTATTTCAGTCCCCTTGGCATTCCTGACGTCATAATAACGCCACTCAAATCCCGCCGCTCCATAAGCCACGCGGTGATCAAGGCCAAAAAACAGTTGTTGAAACGTTCCCATCCGGCGTTCGCGAGCGCAATTTCCACACATATCAGTCGTCAACTGGCTCTCAATGTTGTCACGGTACGATGACGTAATCCTACCATGACGCATTGAGCATATTCACTAGCATATTCACTAAACGGAGAATCATACTGTCTAGAGCAGTCCTTTCCAGTTATAACATATACCAATACTTAGAAGTGAGCTTGCTTAATAACATCTAACGCTTGTTTTGATGGCCTTAAATGTAAAACATTTCTCTGAACGAACAAGACACGTCGTTTCCATCAAATTCAATCACGAAGCAGTGTTGGCGGAGTTGGGCTTACGGGCAGCTTTGCTTACCCAGCTGTCATGCTACGCGGGCGTCTGTTCAGACAATGCACACAGCGACCGACGCGTCCGCGCGAAGGGACGGTCTCCGTTGTAACAACAAAAGTGTTTCCATGTGTAGTCTCTCCCCATCCAATCCAGGGCAAAAATGCTCTGGCGGAAAGAGCGTCTGGGGCTTGATCGTCGGAGGAAAGCAGCCTATGTGTGTGGCAATGATGAGATGTAGCAGCAACCCAACCAAAAACAAAAAGCAATGTTTTTATGACAAGCCTCATTCAAACGGTGAGCAATGCAAAGTTCGCATTCCACGAAAAGTGTGCCCGCAATCTGTTGCCGTTACACACACGAAAAGTGTGCACACAATCTGCTGCCTTGACACACCACAAACATCGAACAATAACGGCCATACAAAGGGCGTACTGCATCTCTTCTTTCCATGGTATCAAATCCCCGCTCTGCACTCCGGAGCCTGTCCCCACGTCCAGGCTATATCGGGGATCGCTCCCACGTCTAGGCTAAACACCACACTGACCGGGCTAGTCCGCCTTGATACGCTTATTCCGCTTTCCCAATATCTTCATCATGTCCTTGGACATGAAGTACGGTTTCTCCTCAGTGCCATCGTTGCGCTCCAGGTCCTCCAGGAAGCACAGGAACAGCGTGTCTACGGCCATGTTGTACACGCTGAAGAAGAGACTGCTGATGAAGAAGCATCCGATAGCAATCGTCACGATGGGCAGCCAGCTGTAGTGCGTGTTCGGCACGAACTTGTCCAGACCCCGGATCGGAATGCGATGGTCCAGGAAAAAGAACGACGCTACAGTGATCCCTACGGTGATAACCGCCTTGCCGAGGAAGAGAAGAAAGTCACAGACAGCATCCACCGCCACCACACGCAACACGTTCCTCATTATCAGCAGAAACGCGTCCTTGGCTGACGAGCAGAAGTTGGTTCCGTACGTCGCCGTCATGATGTAGGCGTTGCGGTTTATGAATCGCATGAACTTTTCCAGGCACCACATGCAGCAGCGACAGCAGCAGAGGACGGCGCGCGCCACGCTGCTGCCCGGGTGCCGCTTGCACTTCTTGTAGATGTACTCCAGGGTCACCCGAACGACGCGGATGATGGCTATGATGAGTGAGCCGAATGCGAGGGTACCCATGTGGTACCGAAAAGTGCGGGACGTGCTGTCCATCAGCGGCGTCTTGGGCAGGTCCTTCGACTTGTCGAACGTCCAATACCAGGAGGAGAACGTGCCGGCCAGCACCATTTCCCCGAACGCCGACAGGAAGAACAACGTCCAGAACAGAGCGAAGATATTGTAGGCGTGTAGGTACGGGATCACCTGAAACTTCTCGTACTGCACGAAGCGGCACTCGGCCTCCGGGCACTGCACGCGGCACGTGCTCTCGAACGTGTCCGGCTCGCAGGTGGCGTTGAAGCTATAACCTGCGCAGGTGTTGCGACAGCGGGCCGGCAAGTTGGACACCAGGTAGCGCGCGCGGCCCATGGAGGCGATGTACAGCGCCAGCGTGGTGAAGAGCGCCACGGCGCACAGCTGCAGCAGCCAGGGCAGCAGCGGGAACGCCAGCGTCGACAGCGTCGACGTCACGGCACGGCTCGCCTGGTCAATGACCTCGATGGCCACGCGCAGCCGCTTGCAGAGGATCAGCACCACCAGCAGCAGAATCACGCACAGCACGCACAGCACGATGAAGAAGATAAGCCACGTCTGCCGCAGCTGCAGGAACGAGTCGAAGCCCTTGGTGAAGGCATCGAGCGGGTTTATTTTGGCGTCACTGCCCGGCACACCGGACAGCTGCCGGTAGCGAATGAAGGTGTACACGCAGCCGCACACGAGGGCGGCGAGCGTGCCCAGCAGAGCCGTCCAGATCATGAAGCCGGCCACGTAGCGCATCAGCAGGATCCACAGCAGCGAGATCAGCATGCAGGCGACGAGGGCGATGACGATCACCCACCACGAGCTGCGGTAGTCGCTGAACGCCTCCGTACCTGCAGCAGACGAGACGTCATGAGACCCGGGGTCGCACGAAACGCGGTCAACGTTGCGTCTATAATGGTCAAAACATAGGGAATGGCTGAGGTCCACGACGAGTTGAGTGGGTTGCATGCAACATGACCCGGTTACCGCTTCCCGCAATGCTGCTGCGAACAACACTAACACTGCGCGATGCCTGAGCGGTGTTCAACATACCATTGCGCTACAGGTGAAAGGAAAAAAAAAGAAACGCGGCTGGCGAACCCGACCATTTTAACGTCGGGTGTTTTTGTGCACATTTATCGCAGGTGTTTTGGAGGGGTGTAGACTAGATAGACTATCCTAAACCTACAGGCTAGCAAGCGTGCTGAAAAACCGCACGGCTGTCGACACGCGCGGACGGCGAAGGTCGGGACTTGACGGTCTTTCAGAAGTGAAAATTAACAAAATACGTTTTTCAAACGTGTAGATTAAAACAATTATCATTTTTGAGAGACCAAAACTTCACATTATTGGCTAAAACGCAATGCATAACTGGTCGAAGCAATATCGCTCCAGAACTGGTCGAAGTAACAACGCTTGAGCTGAACAGTATGAAGGAAACATACATCTACTAGCTGAACAAGACAAGTGCATCATAAGGAGTTTCGCAACGTTCAAGCAACGAATATCATGCTCATCACTGCTTTAGGTAACACACTTATTGAAAATGGTGCAATCCGGCTTCCTCAGCCAAAACAACGAGGCAGTACCGCCTGTAGATTGACCGAAAGCAGCACGAAAAAACAGTGGTGACTTAAAACATGTTTTAGACATTAAAAATGGCTAAAATATATTGTGCAGTAACAGTAAATGTCTTGTTACACACCCAGGTTCAATGCAGCATTTTATGCACCACATAACACGAAGAAACGTAAAGAACGTGAGAACTTCATGACGTGAAGAAAGCCGTTCTCCAAATATACCGGTGCATGTGCTCAAACCCGGTCCCTAAATAAACCTCGGTGTGATCTACGAAATAGAGGCCGAAAAGCCCTGTAATGGACTTTATGTCGTCATCCTTACTTAGATCACCGCTCGATCAAATACCATCGGCCAGCCCAGAACGCCGAAATGACTCAAGTGTCTCGCGGATGACACACCCTCAACACGCATGCTAGGATGCTGTGTTCGCCATCTTCACTTTTGACTTCTATGCGTGGCTACAGGTGCATTTATTAGCTACTATATCTACCATACTTTCTCCTTGCACGTTGTGAAAACGAAGTGTGGCTTGTTTGTTTAACGACATGGAAGCTTCAGCCATGATTGACTAAGCGCGCCAAATCCACGACCGCTCAAAAAAATGCACACCACTGAAGCCTGCCACGTATCATCCACCTCCTCGGCGACTCGCGCATTTTAGTATTTGAAAGGAATGAATTGAACTGAAAGAATTGAACACTAATCTGAAAGAACCGAAACCATGAAACAACACTTGCAAATCATTGTTCCTAATATGGCTGCTCCCTCAGTGAGCTTTAATTTTGTCGCATCACATACATTTGCGAGAAATGTCGTGACGCCGTTCTCAGCTGATGCAGGATGCAATCCCGGCGAATTATAGGCTAACATTGCTGCCAGTAGCTAACAAAGTGACGAACCCGGTTGGCTGCTTACCTCGGTAGCTACGTACTTGGTAGTTCGGCAGACATGCCGACGATTATTATTTTTAATATTGAATGTCAATGCGTAATTTATCTCAAGATGGGGAATGATTCGCCACGTCCAATACTTATTTCTGGCGTAAGTATATGTAGATGTTTGGTAATGACTATGTCTTCCGTTTTACTGTAATTAGCGACGAAGTAACGTATTATGCGTTCGGTGCTGCTACCAACAAAAAATCGCGGTCCTTTTTGAAGAGTACGTCTCTGCGGGGCGAGTCTTCAGATTGGGCACGAGGGCCGAGAACGGTTTTCATAATACCTGAGTTTGGCAGTTTCAGTGTCGACCGGGCAGGCAAGCGTAAAATCCCGTATACAATATCCCATTGCCAGGGACATTTGGACATGGCAGCTCCCAGGAAAATACGCCCCCCCCCCCCCCCCCCCCACCCCACAAAATTTATGGCGTGCATCAATGTGCCCGTGCCTTAATGTTAAAGTTCACAATGTCAGAGAGATAGGAAAAAAATTCAAAGATGGGGAATATCTGACATTGAGGAAATAGTCAGAATTGCATGCGTAACTCGGTTTTCAGTGGAAATTCGGAGCCCTTTCCCTCCCCAACATTGTAAAATCCTGCGTACGCCCCTGACCATGACAGCGCGTTGCTGCTGACTGAAAACTATGACGAGACATCCTCGCATGTGAAGCTGGCTATGTCGTCATTAACCATTAACATTGCTAAAGAAGTGCCGCCGTGCACAGCTGCACAAGGAAACGAAGACGTCCCGAACAGCCTTCAAGGTGAAGTCAATTATCCCCACTTGAGGGCATCAGCACGGTCACATCACCATGCCCAACGAAGCGCTTCAGCTCCCACGCAATGCCGAACAGAGGCCTGGAGCTCTGAGGCGTCGCTCACAGCTGTGCAGGTGCTGATGTGACCAAAAGAAGGAAAAATGCGTTCAAAAGTAGGCCGAAGGGTGTCACGTGCTATTTGTTTGGCTGTCTGAGCGCTTAGGTCCCTCCACACGATAGTTGCGCAGGACAAAGATAACGCGTCGAAATATCAGATCCGAGCAATTCTCACACTATTAGGACTCATAATTCGGACAAAATGGTGGTAACTCAAGTAGGGTTTGGCACGCTTAAGATGCCGTCGTGAACATCATGTTCAGGGACATTTTAGGTTACGCCACGAAAAAGGAGAACTAATCAGTTTTAGGCAATTTTGACATTTACCCAACTCCTTTCTTGACCGCTACGCTCTCTTCAGGCTGCAAAAATACCTCAAAGTTGTGGCCTCAACACGGGTCCCAGGGGAGTTGGGCATCACGTGGTGATACACAACGGCAGCGCTGTAGACAGTGTACAGAGCACAAAGCCGACAATATTTGAAGTGTTCGGAAGTTAATTAAGTCAAAACTTCCGTACAGGATCACAGTGTACTGGTTTTCCTACGAAAAATAAAACAAACCGACGTTTTTAGTGAGCTCATATCTTTTAATGACCTGGTCTCTGCAAAGTTCCTTGGAGCGCGTGGGACCAGGTGAGCATTTCAAGCAGCTGCCAAGCGTCCATGGACGGATGACTTAGCCGTTGTTCATAATGAAAACCGACATTGGCTTCCCTAAGCGCGAGCAGCAGACGCCAATCAAATGCTTCCTGACCCAAAAACTAGACCGAGAAGTGCACGAAGTCCAACCTAAAACTCATGGTATTTATGACAATTTATGCGCGAAATCTTCTTGCTTCATGCCTTTGTTTGACTGGGCAGGAAATATTTTCAGGAGGAAACGGCAACTTATCCTGTAGTGCAGCTACGCTACGGAATGTCGTTTCATACACCGTGCACTCCGGCTGACAACCACAGTGCCAGGGGAGCCTCGCTCCTGCACGCTCGCCACCGCTGCCGTGGGCGTACCGGGCCGTTACTCACCCTACCGCCATGCCAGCGGATACACGTCAGGCGCCGGTGGGCGGCAATCCCCGGCCAATCACGCTGGGAAACCTCCCACTGACGGGCCGGGGGAGCGGGGGAGGGGGAGGGGTGTCGGTGTAGGGCCTCACTCAACGCAAGTTCTCCTTATTACCCAGTTGGCTCGAACTCCACTGGACCACGAACCATACGTGTGTTTCCATCCCCTCCAGTCCTCAGAGCGCAGCGTTGCCCCCGATCTTATCCGTTTCCCGTAAAACTGAGCCGAATCTCACCCACCCCTGACCAGGCAATCGCTGAATCCCATTTACCCCTGACCGGGCAATCACCGAATCCCGTCCACCCCTTATCAGGCAATCACCGAGTCCTACCCACCCCTGACCACGCAATCATCAAATCCCATCAATCCCTGGCCAGGCAGCCACCGAGCGTCATCTGCCCCTGACCAGGCACTCACCAAATCCCATCCAACCCTGACCAGGCAACCGCCGAGTCCCGTCCATCCCTGATCAGGCAATCATCGAATCCCATCCATCCCTGACCACGCAATCACCGAATCCCATCCACCCCTGACCAGACAATCATCGAATCCCGTCCACTCTTGAAGAGACTCAGCATTCCTCAACGGTCTCGACCAGACCGGATGGGGCCCCGTCGTTCCGGCCCAGAACGCAAACCACACAAAAATCCCACCCGTTGCTTCCAGACCGAATTATTACGCCCGTCCTGGAACAGGCCAGTTCATATCCCATCCGTTTCTGACCAGACCAGACCAAATTAATTGCGTATGTCCATGACTAAATGGATCGAAACCCATCCTCATTGGACTGGGTTGAGCCGGACCCTTTTCTGAAGGGAACGTGACACACGTCATCACGCCCCTTTTATGAGCCGAACCCGACGCGCCCACCAGATCACATTCCACTCGTTCGCCGCACCGAGACGGCAGTCAGCGCCGTCTGGCTCCGCTCCGTCGCAGGGCCGTACCGAATCCTTTGAGGCTGACGAAGACGCCCATCCGCTCGGCGCCCTTGTACACCGACTCCACCGTCACGTCCATCTGCCGGCCGTCGGCGTCCGTCACCTTGCCGTCCGACACGTCGGTCAGGCCGAGGTTGGGCACGCAGCGGCCGAGCACGGTCGCGCTGCGCAGCGTGTAGGGCGCGCAATCGTCTGTGTCGCGCAGCAGGCTTCGACACGAGCGCCGCGTGTCGGTGGCGTCCACGCCGGGCCGGCAGGTGAGCCGGCGCCGCGCCTCCGGCGTGCACAGCCGCTCGTCCAGCGCGTACGGCAGCGCCAGCACGCTCTCCTGCGGGCAGCGGGCCACGCACACCTGCGGCGTCGGGCAGCCGGCGATCAGCACCAGCGGCGACGAGCACTGGCTGATGTCGAAGTACAGCAGGAACGGCCGGTCGGCCACCTCCGCGTCGCGGCCGCACTTGCGCCCGTCAGAGTCGGTGGGGAACACGAGGATCTCCGGATCGCCGTAGAAGATGGCGTACGCCGCCACCAGCGCCCAGCCCACAAGGAACACGAAGAAGAGGATGGCGCACAAGATGTCCGTGCACGAGCGTTTCTTGACCGGGCCGTGAAAGGATGGGTCGTATGTACGCGGCTGGCCATAACCGGCCACGCCGCCCGGCGCCGCAGTCTCGATGCCCGTCATGGCCGCGTCCCTTTCACTGACCAGCCATTGCACGGAGGCTCAGCCAAAGGCCTAGTCGGTCTCCGGCACGCACACTCGCACTCACACACCCATACACACGCCACAGAACGCTACGCGGCCGCCCGCCACTAGAGCTCCTATCCGCTTGTAAACAAAGACGGTTATGAGCCGACACGGTCGCGGCTGCACTGACGTCACCCTGCGGAGGCGTGCCATTGGTCTAGAGATTGTGTTTCAAGGTCGCCCGGCGGCACTGCCTGGGATAACGCCGAGGCAAGGCAACATGTCCCGTTCCCGGGCAAGCGCGGGCATGGGCCACATGACTGACGGATTGCCGCCAGCAAGGCTACGCTGGGGAGGGTGGAAGCGGTGCGAGTGGTACTGCCTGGAGCGGTGCGACTGACGCAAGGGCGGATCCAGGGTTCCATCAAAGAATGGGCACCCCATATTGTGAGACCACTGAAGTTTGTTCTCACTGTTGGCCCAACTAAAAAGTCGTCCGCTCCGATAGGGACCCCCCCCCCCCCCCTCTCCCACCCCGGTGATCGATGCGCCCTTCCCCTGTAAGGTTTTGGTGGATAACTTCCTAGTATGTCGTGCAATCGCGCCTTCTTTTTCAGCAGCTTGTGGGGCATCCATTGTGTGTATTTTACGACACTAGAAACGTCTCCCTCGCACTTAAAGTTTTGTAGAAGCGGCGATTTATTAAAAAACACGGTGGCAGGGGCGCATCCAGCTGCTCAATCTGGAGGGGGGACAACAAGAGGCCACCAAAGGTTGACTTTTCATTGCAGCGATGCACATTTCCATAGACTGCATTGCTTGATCAGCCTGGCAAGATAAGAGTTGACGGCTGACAACAATCACCTGTTCTGAGGAGGCTGTACCCTCTGTATACGAGACAATTTTTTCTAATTTTTGTTTCCGCTCATTCTACATCGGAAACAAGTGTGCTCTGTATATAGTAATTGACATGGTGTGAAGTTAGTGCACGCCCTGGCAGTATTGTTCTCAGTGGCCCCAAACTGCAGTAAAACGGCGTTTAACCGCTGACTTATGTTATCTTTTCAAAACACTCAGCAAAAAGTGGGGCAACCGTCGCCATCGCCATTACCACCATTATTACCGCCGTCGGCCGGTGACCTTGTCACGGAGCCAGCTGATGCAACTGTCCCAGTGCTACCAAATGCTCGCGGCCGCACGCTTCGCCAAAGATTATAACTATTTTTAAATGACTGCCGTAGTTTCGCCAACACGCCCTGGCAGGCCGTGCACATTCAATAATGCGCCGCCAGAGGGGCACACCATTAACACACGTGACATCACCCGGTGATCATGTCACGGGGTCATTTGATAGTTCGCCCACAACGCCACGAAACACGCGCGGTGGCATCCCGCAGGTACGGTTGTCGGATGTTGTTTAAATAGCCGCCGTAGTTTTTCCTGCAGTCCCGCCGCCCGCCCGCGTTCAGTAACGCGCTGTTAGCGCGTTGTGTGTTCCAATAACACAGCGGCCGTCCACTGATGGCCAGTTTGCGACGCCAGTTCTCTTAACACTCCTGCAGTGCTATTAAATGCACATGGCTGCACCACATTATTACTTTCAAAGCGTTGCCGTTACTTTGAAATCTAGGGCATGTTCGTGGCGTACCAAAAATGCTGTATTCTACGCGATGTCACATAGGATATTTACCGGAAGTGTCCACATCCTAACAATGGGGCCTGCTCAGCCATTTCCGTTTCACATCGATCAAGGATCTGAAAAGGCGTCTGGCAAATATTTTTCACTTATTATTTCAAACTCTGCACGCCCGGAAAATATTATGTGTGGCGGCACGACATGCAGTTCCAGAGGCGTCTCCTCCCAAGCACGATTTTGTTAGATCAGCTGTTGGCATTGTTATAGTGCTGCCAAACGCAAACGGGCACCCGCTCTGCGCCCGATTAAAAGTATTTGTAATGGTTGCCATATTTTCACCACCTGCCTCCGGTCGGTCGCCTCCATTCAAAAATGCGCTGTCAGCAGGTCATGTCAATGTAATAATTGCGTTATTATTATGACCACGTTTGGGCACCAGTTAATAGCTCTCCAACAGTGCTATCAAAAGCACGCTATTGAATCCCCTGTGCAAGATTACAAGTGTGTTCTTAATCGCTGCCGTATTTTGCCCACCGCGCTCCAGCCGGCCGACCGCATTCAGTGATGAGCTGTTGGTGAGGCATACTAAAGCACTTAAATGCAACGCACAAGGTCACCTCTCCCGTTCACGATTCAAAGCAGATTTAATGACTGCCTTAATTTAGCCGCCACGCTCCTGCTGGCCGCAGGCATTCAGTGATGCAATGTCACGGAATCATACCGATAAAGTACGTGAATTTGGCCAACGATCACTTCATTGTGCGAGCCTTTAGCAGCGCTATGCAACGTTCAGCTTTTCACCCTCCGTGCAAGATTGCATGCATTACCATCGTTCGGAAGGTTGCCGTGTTTAGAAACGCGCTGTCAGGAAGCCATCTCTCAAAGAAAGTGTTGTTGGCTGATGGCCATCTTACGATGACAGTAGAAAGACTCTTTTAGTGCTATCGAATTGGGACTGTCGCACCCACTCCGCAAAAAATATTTAAAGACTGCTATACCTTAACAAATCCGCTTATTTATTTCACGACCGGTTGTCTGCATTCAGTAATTCGCTGTCAATCTTCATACGAAAAAAGGTGGCTTTGGCCGAGCACGATGCTACCGTGCCTGCTGATAGTCCTGGCACAATGCTACCGTGCCTGCTGATAGTCCTGACACAATGTTTCACAATGCTTCCAAACATACATGGATGCTGCCTCTGCGTACAATTATAATTGTTTGAAATGGCTTAAGTATGTGTTGCTTATGCCTCCCCCAAAAAAAGTATATGCATGGTTTTAAGTATGAGCACGATTTTCAGTATACAAATGCAAGCATCTGCAACAGTTTCACCAGCACATTGCGGCAGCCAGCTGGGCACGTTCAGTAATGTGCTGTCAGCGAGTCATACCAAGAAAGCGGGTGCCGTCGGCTGATGACCGGGTTTCATTGTCAGTCAATAGCCCTGTCATGATGCCATCGAATGTACACGGTTCCACCCTCGGCACAAGATGACAATTATGCCGAAAAGTCTACCGTAATGTAACCAATCACCGCTGCGACGAACCGCCCGCATTACGTGATGCGTTGTCTGAGGGTCATGCGAATAGAACGTGTGCAGCCACCCTGCGCCCACGCAACGATGCACGTCGATTGACCTTCTACAGAGCTAGCAAGTGCTGTCGGGGTCAAATATTTATAAAATGCGCGCCTTCGGCTAAAAACCACGTTATGGTGTCAGTGCATAGCTATTCCGCAATACTATCAAACGCACGCATTGGACCATCCGTGTAATTTAAAAACATTTTTTTATAACTGCCGTAGTTTCGTCACCATGCTTTGGACAGCCACACTCATTGTATAATATGCTTTCAAGAATTCGCGCCTATAACATACGTGCCGTCGGCCAATGACCATGACACGCGCGCCAGAAGTTCTCTCACAATTAGCTGTATAATACTAAAACGGCCCCGCTGTCTGCTTTTCGTGATGTCTTTTCCGTGCCGTTCTGTTTTGCCAGACGGTTTGTAATATTTGGTGCCGTATAACTGGAGGAAAAAGAACGTCGGCAGCGTTTTTTTTAACATAGGCTACATATTTGTTTTCTGCTTAACACAGGAGCAACGCTACTGGAGGGACATGGGAGCAACCACCCTTTGCCATGCTCCAAGGTGGAAAATATGTACACGTGTCTGTTCTTCGTAATATGGGGCGCAACGCCAAGGAAACCATCCGTCAAGTCGTCAAGCTTCTGCGTTTTCTGATGGGCCAACCCGCCAGTTCAACAACACATGAACGCAGGTTCAACGCGCGACAGCGGTAGGAACTTGCTCAGCTTAGAGGGAGTGTTCTACATTGGTACATAATCCTAAACTGAAATAGCCATTTTGAGGATCATTCGGCGCAGTTCACAGACCTGCCTTTCTTGAGATCTAAAACCATGTTGTTTTGAGGTTAACAACCGCGAATATGTGCAAACTATTTTGAGCGTGATATTTCAAGGTCATTCAAGCATGCATGACGCCATAAAAACGTCCTTTACCTGCCGCTACCCTGCTGGTCACGCGGTGTTCAAGGTCAGTAAGAATATTTCGTCAATATCGTAACATCTGGCGTTGGCGTGCACGCTTTCCAGGTATAATGCATATCAACTGACGCTCAGTTTATGTTGAGTAGACTGTGCGTTTTAATCACGAACCACATTTTGTGCCACAGGACATAAGCGGTCAGGGGTGGAACCAGGCTTCGCTTTTTGGGGGTGGAGGGCTTGCAAACTGCTCTGGTAGAATTAGCTTTTTCACTTTTAGGCCTGCCAGTTTGCACTTTCACCAGGAGGCTCAGGAAGCTAAGATTTATATGTGTGCCGATTGCTCAGCAAATTGAAGAAGTCCGCGAATGTTGATCTGAACATGAATCTAGACTCGGCTCCTAGTTGACGCGCGTATTTGTTTCATCTTTATGGCGGTATCTCAGCCAATCTGGAAGATGGTGTCCTTTATGGGTGCCTTTTGCCCGCTTGGGGACTTGACTAAGCATCGCGGTTGAATAGCTTTTTTGATTACGGAAGGAAGAGTCTATTTCGATTACAATAATTCCATCCGTTTAGGGCGGGTCTATTTTGCTTATAACTTTTATAAGGTGGTAAGGGTTTATTTTGGCTGTTTGATTTTACTTTTGGTGAGGGCCCTTAATTGAGCTGATACCGAGCCGCTAACATGAACGATACGAGACAGTTTTGGCGCGCGGGGTTATTTCTGACGTCAGTGCCAAGGTATGGTGTGTCATGATTTGCCAGCTCAAACGTCAGCGCGGGGAGTCGTGTAGGCGTAGCGACAATCGTTGCGTGCGAGGAGTACCTCGCTGCTGCCGGTGGTCGTTGTTCGATCTGTGTCTTTGTTATCACAGACATTTCAAGCCCTGAATTAAGGTTAGCCTTGCGTTGACTGCTGAAGAGCATTGCAACCTCGTACACCTGGCTTGAATTCGGTAAGTTTTGTAGTTCTTATGCTGCAGTGCATGCATCGTTGCGATTAGGTGACCTGTATATTGATAACAAGGTACCTCATAGGGCAAATGTAGCATTCATCTGTATTTTGCAATTAAATCATGCAGCCAGCATTTCATAACCACTGCTCGGCACCCCAACCCCAGAAACAATTACAGACCTGCAGGGTTGTTTCTTTTTTTTTGCTTCAAAGAACTATCCATTGTTTGATGTTGAATGTGGCCACCATTGTAAGTCAGCTAGACGTGGAAATTTTTGAGAAGACTGTTGTCGAATGACACTGGGGGCATGTTTTGTTACCATTGTGTACCATTAAAGATAGTTTGGTAAGGATCAGCTTTAGTTCTGTAGCTGGTTTTATTAAGTATTGTATTCACCCATCGGTTTGAAACTAAGGCACCCATGCTATCTTGGCATTTATATGTGTGATATTTTATTGATGTTTGCTATATTTTTATTGCTATCCTATTATATTGTTCTTTATTTAGTCTTGCTGAGTTTGACCTGTTCCATTCATCATTGTATCAGTCATTTTATGAACTGTATTCTTTGTTGATGTTAGTTGTCCTCACATTTGTTTATCTATACTGTCTTCATGATTGTTCATCTGCTTGCACCATTTGTCCATAATTGCTATTCATGCATTCTGTGGCATCCAAGAGGTATACAGCATAGTTAAGGCTGCCACCACCAGTCTCATGTTCACACTCATATTGCTGATCAATATCATCCAGTCCAATATTCCCTATGTATCCATCATATTATTATTACACAACAAAATACAAAACTCATGTGGTGAAGGTTATGATTCAAAGACTGCATAGCTGGTAGAATGAAAAAACTGATCAAAGTTTGACACCATCAAAAAACATTGTCTTAACCTAAGTCTTTTCTTGTTGATAGAGATCTTCAAAATGGCAAAAGCATGGCAGAATGCCAGACCTCTACTAGGACTGAGCCAGGCAGCATCCATTTGTCACCCCAACTAATTTATTGATAACTCAGTGCAAACAATTTGAGTAATCTTCCCTTGCATGCACGCCTTTAAGAAAATATTCCTGTGCAAATATGTTGAAATTGATAACACATTTTCCGAGCAGGGGCCTGAATGGAACATTTATAATGAGCATGTTGAATATGTGAAGATCAACTTGCCTGACTAGCCCACCTGTTGCGTTCTTTGCCTGATAAGGCCCAGGTTGTGACAGATAAGGGAACGTTGAGTACAAAAACTGGGGATTTTTTTGGAGAAAAAAGTATGACGGGTGGAAATGTGAAAGAAACCTTGGCACACTTATGGTTGTTAGTAAAAAAGTGTGGAAAGGGGACTGGAATGCTTACTGTCCAAAACTGACATGTTTAAGGTGTGTGGACATGCTCTTTGAGGTGCCCAGGATGAGGGAACACTGTTGGATGGAAGTTGATAAGTGTTTATCATTAAAACTTGGTAAATTTGTGTACCCATTGGGAGAGGATGAGGAATAGTAAACATTGGATGACATTTTTAATGCAGTAAATAGGATGGTTAATTGACATGTTTAATTTAGTAAATAGGATGACATGGATGTCATATAGTCAGCATACATGATGGCCTCAACCCTGGTTGATTTTGAGCCCAAGCCGGCCTAGTTTCGCGCGATGGGGAAGTGGGCGAGAAACAAACTGGCACCAGCCAATGTGTTTAGGCATGAAAAAGAAGCCTTTGAGGTCTGACCCAGAAGAAAATGGACCGGACCAGGTGTGACCGGACGTGACTGAACGTGTCTGGACGTAGCTGGATGTGACTGGACGTGACTAGACGGAAATGGGCGTGGCTGAACGTGACTGGACGTGACTGAACGTGCCTGGACGTAACTGGACGTGACTAGACGGAAATGGGCGTGAATGAACGTGACTGGACGTGGCCAGACGTGACCGGGTGTGACTAGACGGAGGCAGACGTGACTGGATGGGACTAGACGTGACTGGACGGGACGGGACGTGACCAGACGGAAATGGACGTGACTTGACGTGACTGGACGGGACTGGACGTGACATCCGTGACCGGGTGGGACGGGACGGGACCAGATGGGAATGGACGGAACCAACTGGGTCTTATGGCACCGAATGAGACCGGACAGAACTGGACGATGCCGGATAAAACCGGACAAAACTGGACCAGACCGGACGGGATGGGATCATTAGCATTGTCCCATGTTTCGTCCATTAACATCATGCTTAACCTAGTTTATATCTGCATCCTTAAAGGCTTTGATAAAACTGAAAGGTGTGGGGTATTTTTGTGAATAACAGGTTGCTTTGTGCGCAGTGCATGTTTTTAATTTGGCTTGTGCTGTTTCGTTCGTTGGTCAATAAACGTCGTATATTGGGTTTGCCAATGCAGGATCTGGTCCGCTAAAACACTATTAGCCGCAGTTAAGGTACGTAAATTACGCCATGTGAAGTTGTGCATTTGACCACATCTTGTTTTGCCTGGGAACAAAAGTATACGTGTAAAGCAGGTATGGGAACGAAGCCAGACTTGGGACTACGAAGCCAAATCCGAGGGCAAGAAAAGAAAGCATTAATTTGGAGCCGAAGCCGAAGCCGGAGCCGGCGGCTTCGAAGTTTGAAACTGCAAAACTGTGATTTGAAAACGGGATGCAGAATTTGAAGCGACTGGCTTCGGACTTTGTATTGGGAAGCTGAAGCAGAAGCCAGCAGCGTTAAGCGTAGGAAACGCGAAGGCAAAGCCAAATTCATTAATTTGACATTTCGAGTATAAAGTGGAAGATAAATCCATTCTGCAGGGCTTTTCTGTGAAACCAATACCATTTCGCGTTTGTCAAAATTGTGTGAAATCGGGAAGTTTTACCGACCCGTTGATACGGAGAATCAGCACCACGGCAGATTTCCTCCCGGTCTGTTGTCCTTGTCCTTGTTCACAACGTTTCGGGCGGTTCGTTCTCCGGGGGCTCAGGGCGTCAAATGACCAGGGCAGGCAGCGCGTTCTAAAGCCCAGATCATCACCGGGCCGTCGGCACATATTAGTTGATCCTGAGAATGATCGGCGGATTTGGGCTCTCAGCGTGCGATTCTTGTCTTTCAGTGCGCGTCATTCATGTGTGCGTCCTAGCCCTGTAATGTTTTTTGTTGTATATTGTGATGTCTGGATGGTCAGGAGTGTCTATGTGAAGTGAACGCACAACTTCAGTGAGAAATCGCTATGGCCAAGCCAAGGTTAGCAGTTCAAGATCGCATGGAGCTGAAGCTGTACTCACATACCAAAACGTGTTGAAAGCCGACGCCCAATCCAGCTGTTAAAAAGGGGCACAAATACAAAGCCGAATCAAACCGTCTGTCATGGCGCGAAACTGAGGCCTTAGCCTAAGCCAGCTGAGGGAAATCCCTCAGAACCGAAGCTGCATCCCGGAGCCATTGCAGATAACCACAGCTTCGCGAAGCCGAAGACGGCTTCATCCCCAAGTCTGGTGTCAGAGGTCTGCACAATATGAGTATTGTATATGTTCAGAACTGAAATACCAACAAAACCTGCCAGGTCCAGAACAAAAGACACGTATGCTTTGCGGGGCTGCGGGCTTAAAAGTGGCAACTCTAAAGAATTTCGGCCATACTGGCTTAAACCTGGCTTAAACCTGCAGACATAAGTCAGTATGACTTCACAAACTAGTGGGCGCAAAATGACCACAGTAGTCGGCGCGCCTTAAAACTCCAGTCAACAACAACTTTGCGAACTAGGAAAGCTCAACAAAGATATGTGGCAGACTAACATTAACGACTTGCGACGTATGTGGAACGTGCTCACTCACGGTCGTGATTGGAGCAGCGGACCAGTGATCGTGAGGCTATGGGCTGGACACCGGAGAAGATAACGGACCAGGCGACCGATATGGCTACCATGAACTGTTCCCGTGAACTTGCCAGGACCAGCGGCGGAGATTTCATGGTCGAGGTGGGGAAGGGTAGTATTTTAGGGCCGTTTTGGCCCCAAAATATCGGCGTACTCTGTAGGCTCTGAGCTAAACGTTGCTAACACCTTGGAGGCCGTGACAACCACGATTGTCATTAGAGCTCCAGCCATGCCTGGGACTTATTTCAAACTGGGGTGTGGGGGGGGGGGGTCCCTGACACTCTCAACTGACGGGAGCACTCCAGCCATGCCCGGGACCAATGTCCAAGTGGAGACCCGGGCACTCACAACTGCCGTGAGAACGCCGCCATGCCCGGGGCCAATGTCCTAATGGGGGGGGGGGGGGGGGGGGGGGATGGCGCTCACAACTGACGTGAGAACGCCGCCATGCCCAGGGCCAATGTCCTAATGGGGGGGGGGGGGGGGGGGGGGTGATGGCGTTCACAACTGACGCGAAAACTCCAGCCATGTCCGGGACGAATGAATACATGGCATGGACAAATGAAACAACCGGCCGAAAGTAAGGAGCGAATTAGCACCAATGGTGGAGACTGTTGTCTCGTGTAATGATTCCCTCTGCACCAACACCTCGCCTGCACTTCCCGGCATCAACACAGCCATTGACAATACAAGGCCATTGCGAGATTATACATGTACATCGTGGAAGTCGGACGTTATCTTGCGGGATGAGACGTGTATATTTGTGCTTTATTAGGCCAGTAGCTCAAGCGGTCGTATCAGTCGATGACACGCGCGCATCGCTTCCCGAGCCGGGCTCAGGAGCGGTGTTGGGGTGCTGATAACAATTCTTAGTCACGCCTGCTGCGCGCCCCACAGTGTCTGATGCACGCACGTAAGGCTTATACCAGGGGCAGCGGTTATTCTGGCATTTGTTATCGACATGAATTTCGGATCCTCCGGCTTTGCGCACTCGCTAGTCGGGCATCGCACCATCGTGACATACGATAGCACGCCGATAACCTCATGGCCGTAAAGGTACTGAGATAACCGCATAACCGTACAACCGGGAGGCGTTTGGGGCCCATGGTCTTGCAGGCCATGCAGAAGCCCATGGTCCATGGCCATGTAGCAGACCATGGTCTTCCCACTTATCGTGAGGCTGAACATGAACTCTACCGCAATGCGCGGAAAGCAGTCACTTCGGACGGGGATGTGATCCTCCCGGGTTTTGCGGTGTTCCTCCGCCATTGGGTGGCCATCCCTGTTTACACCAAGTGCGGCCGGTGATGATATGGTGGTCAGTCGTCAGTACCAGGTGACGTCAGCACCATTGGTGTCGTCGGGCCTCCCTCCCCCTCCCCCGCCCCCCCCCCCGCCCACTCCAACAGCGCTGTAGCGGACGGGTGTCTGTAGCGCCATTGGCGTTGTCGCGCCTCCCCTCCGCCCTCTGCCCACTCCCACAGCGCGGTAGCGGACGGGTGTATGGATCGGATGGGGGAGGACGGCTCCAGTCGGTCCTAGCCGCCGAAAACTTTACCCAGCGTGCTTCTTTCCCACGGGACTTTTGCTGCACCATAGAGTGGGATGAATCTTGTGCAACGATGGCCGTTGGTATCATTAGTAAGCGTATACTATCCATTTTCTGCCTGTTACATATTTTCACACATGTCAGCCATATGTGGCCAGTGGTGCCAAATGCGGAGATGACGTCAGCGGCGGAGATCCACAGGGGTGTTACGAATCGTGCGAGACACATGTCAGGGGCTAATAGCAGACTTTTCTTGGCGTAAAAGGCCTTGGCCTGTCGCTTTTGGAGATAATCGGCACCTTTTACACCATCTCGAGGGATTTCAAATCAGCCGCACGATGGCCTGCCGCACCTTGAACAACAAATGGATTCAGAGGGAGCACCAAACGAAGGTTTTCTCTATGCACTATAGTGCGGTCCGTAAACCGTAATTCACTTGACCTGAGTAGCACGGCTGGGTCGGCTCTGAGGCGCGCCGTGTGCTGGATCCGGAGCGGTCAGCGCCCAGTGCTGTATCTGACGCGATCAGCGCCCGTTGCTGGATCCGGCGCGGTCAGCACCCAGTGCTGGATCCGACGCGATCAGCGCCCGTTGCTGGATCCGGCGCGGTCAGTGCCCAGTGGTGGATCCGGCGCGGTCAGCGCCCGTTGCTGGATCCGGCGCGGTCAGCGCCCAGTGCTGGATCTTGTGCGGTCAGCGCCCAGTGCTGGATCCAGCGCGGTCAGTGCCCAATGCTGGATCCGGCGCAGTCGGCGCCCAATGCTGGATCCAGCGCGGTCGGTGCCCAATGCTGGATCCGGCTCGGTCAGCGCCCAGTGCTGGATCCGGTGCCTTCAGCGCCCATTGCTGGACCTTGTGCGGTTAGCACCCAGTGCTGGATCCGGCGCCTTCAGCGCCCATTGCTGGACCTTGTGCGGTTAGCGCCCAGTACTGGATCCGGCGCCTTCAGCGCCCATTGCTGGACCTTGTGCGGTTAGCACCCAGTGCTGGATCCGGCGCCTTCAGCGCCCATTGCTGGACCTTGTGTGGTTAGCGCCCAGTACTGGATCCGGCGCCTTCAGCGCCCATTGCTGGACCTTGCGCGGTTAGCGCCTGGTGCTGGATCCGGCACCTTCAGCGCCCATTGCTGGACCTTGTGCGGTTAGCGCCCAGTGCTGGATCCGGCGCCTTCAGCGCCCATTGCTGGACCTTGTGCGGTTAGCGCCCTGTGCTGGATCCGGCGCCTTCAGCGCCCATTGCTGGACCTTGTGCGGTTAGCGCCCAGTGCTGGATCCGGCGCCTTCAGCGCCCATTGCTGGACCTTGTGCGGTTAGCGCCTGGTGCTGGATCCGGCGCGGTGGTCGGCTGGACCAGTCAGCTGATACCTCAGGCAGACGGTTATGGTAGGAAGCACTGACGTCATGCCACCCACCACCCAGGCTTTCACCCAATGAAAGAGAGCATTCCACATTTGTATGTGGTTTTGAGCTGAATAAGTCACCTTGAAAGTTATTCCATGCAGTTCACAGCCCTGTCTTTAAACACCTAAGATCCTCCAGTTTCAGAGCGACATGCCCGCGAAGATGCACAGACGATTTCGTGCAGACTATTTCAAGGTCACCCAGGCATCCATGACGCGATAACAGTGTCATGGAAATCCTGCTGACCACTTGTCATGCGGCGTTGAAGGTCAGGAAAAACAGACATGTCGAGTCTATCATATCTGGCGTTCATCAGTTCGGCGTTCAGATATAACGATTTTGTACGTTGATCTATAATGATGTACTACTTACTACTATATATATATATATATATATATATATATATATATATATATATATTAATAAGCGTACTTATAACTATACCAATAGTTATAAGTACGCTTATTTCGTTATTTCTGATGTCGAGAAATATGTTTCGTTCAGTATCTTCAAATGTGAGACATTCCCTTTAATGCTGGAAAAATGCACAATGGCCCGTGAACAGATATATTTACTGTTCGCTTTGACAGCAATCGTTTCACGATCTCGGCAGGCTTTTTGCCCTGATCTGTTTTTTTCCATCAATCGAGATCGGAGTTTGATCGTCAAGTCAAACAATGAGACGATGTGGTTGGACGCGGACAGCGGTCTGCGGGGATCCTGTTTGTCACGGAGTGGACCACATGCCACTGCTGCCGGTTATCAGAAGGGGCTTATCGCTGCCAGATGGTGGTGTTGGGATTTCGCACCGTTCCCGATAGGCGCTATCCGCAACTTATACAGCCCCGTTGAGTGTAGGAGCTTACAGGCTGGTATCTAGCGGTGCTTTTAGCGATCAGTTTTCCCTGAAACGCTTACAGCGGCGGGAGTGGGCTTTGGTTTTGCATTTGAACAGAGTCTCCTGCGATAACTGATTCAAATTTAGCTGTGGTAATATTTCCGTTTGCTTGGTTCTTTTGCCTCCGTTTTGAAATGAAGGGCAGCCCCCGAACAACGGACCCGGGATCTTGACCTCATCAGCATTGCTGTCCTTTTGAGAGAAAGCGTATTGTCAAACATTGTTTCGAAGGCGCGCTGTAGATCGATTTAATGCTTGCACATGGTCGGCTCGATCTTCTCCAGTTTGCAACCTACCTGAATCGAACCTGAGTATGTGGAGGGAAACGTACGTCCCACGGCTTGCTCGTTTGTGCCGTTTTCCACCCCAGTCTGTTTCTCCTGCTTTTTCGCAGTTGACGTAAGACCAGGCTGGTCTAGTGAGTTCGAGCGTCATGCGTAATTGCTAGCGACGCACTGGCTTCATTGCATCTGGTGCTTATCAGCTAGTCGATGTTATAGCTCGTGTCATAACAGATTGTAGCAAAATTGTTAGTCGCACGACAGACCAGTGAACCAAGCAGCTAGTATTCGCAGTCATCATGCATGACTATGAATGACCCTCATGTCAGTGATGTGTTGTATATTATGAAACATTTATATGATGCTAATCAATTTTCAGTGTTATGTCTCATGGAAAAAATGGCGTTCCTCACCCAGTCGTGGAAGCCGGTCTTCAGTGCATGTTTGCTGTCGTTTGCGAACGTTGTGATTGGGAAATTTGTCGCAAGGGCTGATTCAGCTCGTTTTAATTCAGTTTTAAAATGTCGACCAATATTGCGTGAGGCGCGGCGGTATCACTAGCCATATCGTAGCACAAATTGACGCGAGCGCTCTTACCGCTACCTGTTACGGCACTGACTCTTATGCAGAGCCAGCAAAAATAAGCAAGCTTGAATAACGCTCGCGCGACATTCGCTAAGCATGGGCCGACGTTGCAGTCAGCTTTCAGCCCGTCTCGACAGACGGCCCCCGCCGGAGATCGGTGACCGCCAGTGACCGCTGGTGACCGTCGATGACCGCTGGTGACCGTCGGTGACCGTCGGTGACAGTTGGTGACCGCTGGTGACCGTCGGTGACAGTCGGTGACCGCTGGTGATCGTCGGTGACCGTCGGTGACCGCTGGTGACCGTCGGTGACCGCCGGTGACCGTCGGTGACCGTCGGTGTCGGGAGTTGCGTCGCTCCAGGCGTCGGCCCGGTCAGCACCGTGGGGAGTGTCGAGGGTCGGTCACTGACCTGACCCGAGTCCGGGGTGTAGCTATGATTCGTTGACCCTCCTGCCGCTGACCTGACCTGAGTCCGGAGTGGGGCTGGAAACAAATCAACATCACATCATTTACTCAGTATAGACATCTCACACACTCAGCTGAACTAAGCGAGCAGTCCTTCAATCGAAGATCAGTCGTTCCGACTGATCGGTGGTGCTCGTTTCCTTCTTGGATGTGTTTAGTAACGACTACTCTGGGATGTGTTTAGTAACGATTACTCTTGAATGTGTTAAGTAACGATTACTCTTGGATGCGTTTAGTAACGATTACTCTGAAAGGGGCCTGCGACGGCAGTGGTCTGTCGCCGTACGCTGTTTTGTGCATTCCTCGATGTTTTGCGTCGCTTCCGATGCACGCATTGGGCTCAGGGTTGGCTGTGGAACGGCGCCCGAGCCGGCGTGCGTGGCAGCGTGACCCAGGCGGGAGTGGCGGCGCGGACGCTCAACAGGTGCCTGGCACGCCAGGCCGTGACCTCGGACGGTGACGTCATCTGGCGCCGTTTCGAGCGAACGGCGCCGGCCGTCGCGGGATGTGTGCTGCTGAACAATAAGAGTCGAGGCAAACACCGCCATGCTCCCAGGCTGGCTGCCAAGCAGGACATTTGGCGGTGACGCGTACGCTGTCGCTACCCCGGTAGAGGACCGACTCCTGGTGCCTAGTCTGGAATGTTTCAAGCTAGAAATCCGATTAGCAGGGGTAGGGTTGTGGTTTGTTTTCAAGGCTATCAAAACAACCTCAAATTTTACTTCGGAGGTCTTTTCATCTTATTTTGTACCATTTCGTAATTGTATGCTTGTGGTACGTAATGAGTTGGTTCCGTTGGACCTAATATGCAATCGTAAAATGGCCCACGAGTATATGCGAAAAAATCGCGTCCAGAACAAAGTTTACCAGCTATTTTGATAAGCCAGATGAGAAAGCGATGAGTTATTTCTCCTGTTTATTTTAAATTCCGTGCATTTCGGAACGTGATAAAACCAAATTAGGTACCAGTCTACTGCACTCGAGTGCGGAAACGCCAGTGCGTCGTGCGATTATCGTGATAATGCCGCCCCCTACTTAAGCCCAGCACCGGGGGCCAGTTGGGAGGCCGCCCCTACTTAAGCACGGCTTTGGGGGCCAGTTGTAAGGCCAGCCCTACTTTAGCACGGCTTTGGAGGCCAGTTGTGAGGCCAGCCCTACTTTAGCACGGCTTTGGGGGCCAGTTGTGTGGCTGCCCCTACTTTAGCACGGCTTTGGAGGCCAGTTGTAAGGCCAGCCCTACTTTAGCACGGCTTTGGGGGCCAGTTGTGAGGCTGCCCCTACTTTAGCACGGCACCGGGGCCAGTTGTGAGGCCAGCCCTACTTTACCACGGCACCGGGGCCAGTTGTGTGGCGGCCCCCGCTTTACCACGGCACTGGGGGCCAGTTGTGTGGCGGCCCCCGCTTTACCACGGCACCGGGGCCAGTTGTGTGGCGGCCCCCGCTTTACCACGGCACTGGGGGCCAGTTGTGAGGCCGCCCCCGCTTTACCACGGCACTGGGGGCCAGTTGTGAGGCCGCCCCTAGTCACGAGCCACATGGACAGCCTTCTGGGGCGCCTATCCGCCTGTCCACCTGACGTTGTTCGCTTCGCTACGCTGTACAGACTGAGCTGTCAGGAGGACAAACCGACGGTTTTCTGCAGCTCCTCACCTTTGCTCCTTATCACCACAAACGCGGTGGCAAGTGCGTGAAAATATTGCCTCGGGTCCGTTTGTTTTGTGTGGCGGCACGATAACAGGAACAACCTTGGATCTTATAGGCCCGCAACGGGATTCACTCGCTCAGTCTGCGCAGCGTGCGATGGCTCCTGATCCTGGCCTTGATGCAATGCTTAAAGTGTTTTAGTCTGTCTTGTTTGACGGGCAGAAGGAAATATTGTGTAACCGACCCGGTCGGCGACACGGACGCAGTGTCGGCACTCAGTGTAGCCGGCTCGGTCGGCGACACGGACGCAGTGTCGGCGCCCAGTGTAGCCGACTCGGTCGGCGACGGTTGGCGACACAGACGCAGTGTCGGCACTCAGTGTAGCCAGCTCGGTCGGCGACACAGACGCATGCCACTGTGCCACGTGGCACTACCCTCAGTGTAGCCGGCTCGGTCGACGACACAGACGCAGTGTCGGTGCTCAGCGTGGCGCTCAGTGTAGCCGGCTCGGTCGGCGACACGGACGCAGGATTGGCGCCCGGTGTAGCCGGCTCCTTGCAGCCGGCAGGCAGAGGTGGCTGTATTGATCGGGGGCCGGGCCCAGCTTGAGGTAGGGCAGGGTCACGTGAGTCAGCCCGTCGCCGTCAGGCGCCAGCCGGGCGCGCGGCCGGCTCTGTCGTGCTGGCTGGTCTACCGGGTCGATCTGGCCTGCTGAAGCTGGGCTCTGTCGTGCTGGCTGGTGTACCGGGCCGGCCTGGCCTGCTAAAGCTGGGGCTGGCGCTGGGGTGAGGTCGTTGTTCGAGGACTCTTTGTGGGTTTTTGCTGACGTTTTCAGCCGGCTGACATTGGCATTGACCGCAGCCGTGCTGTTGGTGCCGGGCAAGTGCGTCACATTTACTTCTTAGGGGGAAAAAGACACCGTTTTTAGCGGGGGCGAAAACTGATCTATTTGGCACAAGCCCAAGTGAGCCCAGCACGCCAAATTGCGTGGAGGAAGGCCAGCGAGGGCGCGACTGCCTGACAGGGTTGCCTGCGGTTTTATTTGTGGCTTCTCGTTGGATGCGCCTGCAGAGGCAGCGGTGAGCCGGGCGGACGGAAGACGTGGACGAAGACGTGGGCGGAGACGCGGGCGACGACCTGGGCGAAGGTAACCCGCCGATCTGGTCGGAGTTTTAAAGTGCGCTCTGCACTTAACGGCCTGGAGCTGTAGATTTCGAGAGTAGTTTCTAGGCGGAGCGGACCGCTTGGCTCTCCGACTCCGCTGTCGGTCGTCTGGCTCCCGTCTATAGTTCGCTGCCTGCGCCGGCTGCAGCCATGCGTTGCGGGTGCTGACGTATCAAGACGTGGCTTGATCAGCCCATGGTGCTTTTGTAACGCCTGTTTCCATCCGTTCATCCCGTTCCCCCGAGATCGCGTCCTTAATAACACGGCATTCTGCTGGTCTCGCCCCGGACTTCAGCCCCGTTGCCCTGACTCCGCGCTGAATCCGGCCCTGTCTGCTCTGACTGGCCCTGAAGCCTGCCCTGACTGGCCCTGGAGCCTGCCTGTCCGTAGAGCCTGCCCGGACCGTCCCTGGAGTCTGCCTTGACCGTCCCAGAGGCCTGCACTGACCGTCTCTAGAGCCTGCCCTGACTGTCCCAGGAGCCTGCACTGACCGTCCCTGGAGCCTACCCTGACTGTCCCTGGAGCCTGTCCTGACCGTCCCTGAGACCTGCTCTGACCGTCCCAGGAGCTTGCCCAGACTGTCCCTAAAGCCTGCTCTGACCGTCCCTAAAGCCTGCCGTGACCGTCCCTGGAGCCTGTCCTGACCGTCCCTGAGACCTGCTCTGACGGTCCCAGGAGCCTGCCCGGACCGTCCCTAGACCCTGCCCTAACCGTCCCTGGAGCCTGCCTTCGCCGCCCGTGAAGACGCTGTGTCTCCCGCGCTTCTGCCCGTGATCTCGTCCTTTGCACTCCTGCCTCTCATCGGTGTTGCTCCCTTTGCCCTGCCTTTGCGCGTAACCATCGCCCTACAAAGGGCTCAAGGCCCCCCGAAGTTCCTCCGGAATTAGGTCTGAACGGATTTGAGCACGATGCTGGAATTTACTTAAGTCATTTGTACACATCTTGTGAAAGTTTAAGTCTCGCGACCTCGACGGCTCATGATCTATGTAAGACCTTTTTCTCAAGGTCATGGGGGTGACATTTTGCTCAAAAGCGACGAGTAACGCTTATTCCTCACA
The DNA here is from genome assembly GCF_011947565.3 of Pollicipes pollicipes. Lineage (NCBI taxonomy): Eukaryota > Metazoa > Arthropoda > Thecostraca > Pollicipedomorpha > Pollicipedidae > Pollicipes > Pollicipes pollicipes. The sequence goes on along the minus strand of NW_023596805.1, from coordinate 26,500,002 downwards.
ACAACTGCATGTTGAAATGTTTTTATTCTTCTTATTTATATTACCCTGGTGTGTATTGTTGCCGTTTTGGTAGCTTTGGAAGCGTTAGGTCATTCGAGGTCAAGCTAGGCTGATTCTCGACCTTGGTGACCAAGGTCGAAAAACGCTTTAAGATCGTGCGATTTCAACTTGAATGGCACACACCTTACGGCTTGCGAAGGGTTTTCTAATCTTATTCTTCCCGTTGATGTGGTTTGTTAAGTTCTTGATATAGCCTGAGGGGCCAACGTGACAATCTCCGTCACCCTTTTGACCTGGTGTCACGTCACGGACTACATTTGTCGGTGTTTACTAATGCCTATCGAAAAATTCCAAGAGCTGTTCGACGCTGTTTTCCTCGCTGTATCTTGTTTCGTCCTTGAGATAACAGAAATATATCTAAACCGATAACGTGACCCAATTGACCTGGATCCACCTGTCGAGGTCACTTTGGCCATTGTTCTGACACCTCTCTGGTGGGGGTTGCGAGGAGCTTTGGAATACCGCTGTTTTTGGATGGCTCTTATTAGCCTAGTTTCTTCTTAGATTGTAGGGAGGCCTCCGAGGCCCCTCCCCTCGTAGGGCAAACGGGAGAACCACCCGCAGGGCGAGGGTGGAGCCTGTTCTCTATCCCTCCCGAAAGCCCCTCTCTCTCATAGGCAAACGGAAAAACCTTCCCGTAGAGCGAGGCTGGAGCCTGTGCTCTGTTCTTTCCGAAACCGTCGCTGGGCCTGCTGCTGCTCCGTCCCGGCTGCAGTAGGTCGTTGCTTCGGTGGTTTTTGCTGCGGCGGCGGTGTCTGGCGGCCGACGACGATGGCACACGGCACCGGTTTTTTGTTGGGGCGTCGATGGCCTGGCCGGATCGCAGCGCCGCCCCACGACCGCCATCTGACAGCCCCCCCCCCCCCCACCCACCCCCACCCACCTGCACGCTGGTGGCTTTGTGGTCGGGTGTGAGGCTACGGAGGAGGCGAGGGAAACAAATCGGGGATTTTTCTCCGAACATTTCGCGTGGGAGGGGACGGGAGGTGTATTTTCTCACCGAATTATGTTCCATGGTGATGTGCGGTTTGTGAGCCCCGTCCCACCAGGCACCCAACCCCACACTACACACACATTTGCGCCTGTTCGTCCTGATCGCCCCCCCCCCCCCCCGCCCATCCCCCCGGGCCGAACAAGCGGGGTCCGGCTCTTCGCCGTCGGTGCACGACTATTGACGTTGATCGATTTCGCCCGCGTCAAAAGCCCGTAGCCAGCTCTGGCTCTGCGCAAGGTTGGCACGATGTGGGAGTTAAGCCCCGGCGCGCCTGATAGGGGACCGCTGCTGACAGGGGCCGGGGGGCTCTGCTGACGGGGGCCGGGGGGCTCTGCCGACGGCGGCCAACAGTGGCGCGGTGGCGGCTGACCGGTGAGCCCGCCCGCTCGCGAGCGCGGCGAGTATCGCCTGGAGAGGAGCGCTCGGTGGAGGCGGGCTGGAACGTGCGGTGAATGTGGAAGGGAGCTCGGCCTGGCTGTTGGATGCGCCAAACGTGATGTGAATGTGATATCGACTCGGGTGGCCCAGCACTTTTCCCCGAGGTCTAGTTCTCGTTTGTGCCAGCAGTCCTGATTGTTTGTTGGCCCTGTGGTTTACTCTGATAGTTATGGGAAAGGCCCGGACGTGCACATCTCCTGCGATGAGTTCGTTTCCAGCGCATTGAAACCCATGGCTGCCCTTCTACAGGCGCCAACATCACGAATCACTGCAGGCTCCGGCGGCATTTCGGAGAAGAAGCCTCGGGTGCATCTTTTACCATCTCGTTCAAGGACGAAATGTCAGACACTTGTTTGGGCAGGACCCCTCCCCCTCGACTTCCCTCCATGTTTCTGAGGCATTGAACGTTGGGTATCGAGTACCAATGACATTGAGTTTCTGCCTGCTGTCTACACACAATTGACCGGAGAAGTGTGATGGGTGGTGTGAGAATTAGATGAAAACAGTGTGATGCACTGTTGGCACCCCAGTAGTGGGTAAATACATAATTATGACATTTGTTGTTATAATATATAATCATAATAAACATCTGTCTGGCGGTCTTGTAAGGATTATTTTCTCAATGCTTCCTTAAGAGCCCATGCTCTGAGCGGCCCACAATACCAGCGTGATGGCAGCGCGGTCCACGGCTGATCGGGCTGTAGTGTGATCGGGCTGTGGTCGGGCTGTAATCGGGCTGTGATCGGGCCGTGGTCGGGCCGTGGTCGGGCCGTACTCAGACTGTAATCGGCGCTCGAGGGATCGCGGGTTCGACACTCGAGGCTGCCTTGTCACGGCTATCGGCCAGAACTTGCGGCTTGGCTCGGCGCGAAACATCTTGTGGCCTGTAGGGCATAAGCGTGCTGTCAACGAATGCCCCTCTAACGTCATCGCTGTATCGCAGGACAGAGATGGAGCGCACTGCCGCCGCTCAGGTGGACGGAGTGGCCACCCAGGTGGACGTGGTGGACAGTCACATGGAGACGGTGGACAGCGTACCAATCGACGCGGAGGTGGCGCCGTCAGCGGCTGGCTGCGGCGATGCCGCCGATGCCGGCATGTTCGGATTCGGGTGAGCCTACCAGCGCTGGCATGGGTTCGTGTTCGGGTTCGGGTTCGGGTGAGCCTACCAGCGCTGGGAAGGTTTCATGTTCGGGATCGGGAGAGCCTACCATCGCTGGCAAGAGTTCGTGTTCGGGTTCGGGTGAGCCTACCAGCGCTGACAAGGTTTCGTGTTCGGCTTCGGGTGAGCCCGCCAGCGCCGGCAAGGGTCGGCCTGCTGACCAGTGGTTGATTGGCTGAGACCGAGGGACGTGCAGTGAAGGCAGTGATCGCGAGGGTATTGAGCAGAAATTTTGGTTCTCGATCGCCGCTCGTGTTTTGTTCAGAAGTCATGTCTGCATTGAGGGACGGGACGAACAGCGCTTGAGACCTCGCACAGGATGGCGAGAGGGCCCTGATACCATGCCTTGCAGCTTACGTTGGCCGATGATGCGTGCATTAGTTACAACACTCGGCACGCTGGCGCAACACAACAGTGTTACAACACTCGGCACGCTGGCGCAACACAACAATGTTACAACACTCGGCACGCTGGCGCAATACAACAATGTTGCAACACTCGGCACGCTGGCGCAATACAACAATGTTGCAACACTCGGCACGCTGGCGCAACACATCCATGTCTAGCACTGAGCGACAGCTTGTGTGCGTATCGAGAAAGTGCTTAATGTCTAAAGCGCGTTCTCCGAAGCGGAAGCCATGAGCGCGAAAGGGAACAACTGTAGTCAGTGCGTGGGGCCACTCAAAATCGTCACCAAATTGTGTTTGGTTCGATCTTTACTTCAGGCAGCCGCCCACGGTCCGTGTTCACTGCATGCGTTGTCTCTGGGTGCCGTCACAGCGAACCGTGTGTATGTTGCCAGCCGTTCGCAGCCTATCGCTGTAGCGCGCGCCCCGACCTCCAAGGACTCGTTCCTGTACAACATGGAGCACGTGCGGCGGGGTCGGGCCGTCATCTTCAACCACCGCGACTTCCACCCGGAGCAGCAGATGAAGGTGAGTCCCTGGACCTCACCTGGAGCAGTAGATGAAGGTGAGTCCGTGGACCTCACATCCCACCCGGAGCAGCAGACGAAGGTGGGTCTCTGGACCTCACATCCCACCGGGAGCAGCAGATGGAGGTGGGTCTCTGGACCTCACATCCCACCCGGAGCAGCAGATGGAGGTGGGTCTCTGGACCTCACATCCCACCCGGAGCAGCAGATGGAGGTGGGTCTCTGGACCTCACATCCCACCCGGAGCAACAGATGAAGGCGAGTCTCTGGGCCTTACATCCCACCCGAGGCAGCAGATGAAGGTGGGTCTCTGGACCTTACATCCCATCCAGAACAGCAGATGAAGGTGAGTCTCTGGACTTCACATCCCACCCGGAGCAGCAGATGGAGATGAGCCCCTGGGTCTCACATCTCACCCGGAGCAGCGGATTAAGGCTGTCTTTCGTCACCGTATATAGGGTCATGTCATATTCAGGGCCCTATGTCTTCATCATTTCATCGCTCCCTTGTGTGGGAACAGCCGCATGGTTGAATGTAGCCAATCTCGTTCTCATATTGGTATGATGCTACCTACCATTGCATGCCTGACTAATCATTTTCGTGTCGACGCGCATGTGCATGATGTTCACGAATGGCGAGTTATATGAGCACATGTTTTTCAAGCAGGCGTACCATTTTCCCCGTGACTTATAGCGTCATTGTGTTACCACACCGGCGATGTTGGTGCTCCGGTGTCGGCGCGTGACGCGTTATGTGACGTCATGCAGATGCGGAACGGCACGGACGTGGACCGCGACGCGCTGGCGGGGGTCCTGCGCGACCTCGACTTCGAAGTCACCGTGTACAACGACCTGCGCAAGTCGGAGCTGTTCGCCGTGCTGGACAAACGTGAGTGTGGATGGGTCGGCGCCGGGCCGGGAAAGGGGGGCCGGGAAGGGGGGGGGGAGGGGAGGCGGCGGGGCTCGCCGGGCCGCCGCGGCGTCGGCTCGGCGCTGAGACGAGGATGTCAGGAGGGCGTGTGGCGCGCGGCCCGGAGCCGGCCGGTGCGGCGGTCCGCGGCGCGCCTATCTTATCCTGTCGGCGACCGGAGACCGTGTGAATCACAGCACACTGCGAGGCGGCGCCCACCGCAGCCGCGGAGGGATGACGGGTCGGCCTGGCCACGGCCAGGTCACGGGCCGATCAAAGCCCGATCACGGCCCAATCACCGCCCGATCACGACCCGATCATTGCCTGATCACGGTCCAATCACCACCCGATCACGGCCCGATCACTGCCCGATCAAAGCCCGATCACGGCCCAATCACCGCCCGATCACGGCCTGACTACAGCTCGATCACAACCCGATCACGGCCCGACCATGGCCCGATCACTGCCCGATCGCGGCCTGAATACAGCCCGATCACGGCCAGACCATGGCCCGATCACGGCCAGGTCACGGCCCGATCACGGCCCTACCATGGCCCGATCACGGCCAGGTCACAACCCTATCACGGCTCGCTCGTCAGAAATCACAGCCCGATCACAGGTAATTACTGCCCGATATATATCTTTCAAGGGTGGACAGGCGGCGATTTGTACTGGCGTCGGACTCATGGCCCGATTCCTTCAGTGATTCATTGGTCACGGGAAAATGCAGTTCAGATTGAAGATCTTGAGGTTAGTTTAAAGACAGTAGTTCACTTTTATATTGGGTTTTGAACTGAAATAGCAATATTGAAGACCTTTCGGTGCTGTTCACAATTCTGTCATTCTTAAGACCTAAGGCCCTCTAGTTTTTGAGCTACATCCCTGCGAAGATACGGAAAGATATATCGAAGAAGGCATTTTATAGTCACATTGGCATTTATGACGTCGTAATAACATCATTCAACTTCTGTTATTCCAGAACCCATGCGGTGATCAAGGCTAGGACAAATATAATTGTCAATGCGTTCATACTTGACGTTCGTGGGCGCGATTTCCAGACGTAACGGCCGTCAATTGGCTCCGAATCAATGCTGTGCGAGGTACGATGACGTGCTCAAACAATGGCGCATTGAGGAGCATACTTAATAAACGGAGAATTGTGCCGTCTAGACCAGTCTCCACTTCAGAAATATGCCAAATAAGTGAGCTAGTTTCGCCATATCTGATGCTGGCTTCAATGTCTGGACATGCGAAACATTTTTTGAAGTTAAACTGGGTACTTTCGACATAAGTGCATAATTGCACCACCTTAGCTTATTAAAATGTTACTCGCTTCAGCGTTAAGGACAGGCATGCGCTCTGTAGGACGCTCCGGGACCCCTAGCTCCCCGTACTCTGACCATGTTTGTGATCAGTTGACAACGTCTGCGATCAATTGACGGTGTGTGCGATCAGTTGACAACGTCTGCGATCAATTGACGGTGTGTGCGATCAGTTGACAACGTCTGCGATCAATTGACAGCGTGTGCGATCAGTCTGACGTCCGTGACCAGTCTGGGTGTCAGACGGCAACTGTCCTGTCGCCACTAGCGTACCCCCGTTTCCAGCTGTCTACACGGAGAGCTAGGTAGCGGTGCCACCGCTGACAGTCCCTTCATTTTTCCAGTGTCCACCGAGGACCACAACGACGCCGACTGCATAGTGGTCTGCTTCCTCTCCCACGGCGACAGTGGCGTGCTCTACACCTACGACGAGATCCTCAAGTCGGACCAGCTCTGGGCCCGCTTCACCGCCGACCGCTGCCCGTCGCTGGCCGGCAAACCCAAGATCTTTTTCGTTCAGGTGCTTGTCTGAGTTAGGTCGGGCTCCAGAGAAGATTGCTTGTGTTCGAGCGCAGCTGGACCATAGCCGGTCCATTTAGCCGGACATAGCTGGGCCGTTTGGGCCATGGCAAGCTGGTGCACATATCCGCATCACGCATGCTACATTTTTCTGGATTCCTCGTGGACGTGTGACGGGGGAGGGGGAGGGCAAAAAGCGTGGGATAAGTGAGTTTGGAAGTAAGTGATGCCCACAGTTTATTTGACTGATGTGAGATGTTGTGCCCTCTCATTATACGTTGATGATTTCCAGTATACACAGTACGGGCGTGGATTATAGTTTGATTTATGTGGGACCATCGAGCTTTCGAAACTGAACTGTCGGCTGACCATGATACTGTGGAAATGTGAGTGTACCATCGCACAAATGCTGCACATACAAGAGCACATGTGGTCTAAATTGTTGTGCATGTCAGCCAGATCTGAACAGAATCGTGGCGGGGTTTGTGCCCGTGCGTGTTTGGGAGCCCATGCGGGCACCACTGGCGCGTCACCGGACGCTCGGTGGTGACGGCCGGCCGTGGCACCCGCCCGTGTCACCAGGCGTGCCAAGGGGACCAGCTGGACGGTGGCACGACGCTGGTGCCGCGCCGCACCGCCACCGACGGCGACGTGGTCTCCTACAAGATCCCGACCCACGCCGACTTTCTGCTGTGCTTCTCCACTGTGCCCGGGTACTACTCGTGGCGCAACACCACCAACGGCTCGTGGTTCGTGCAGGCGCTGGCCGCCTGCCTGCGCCAGTACGGCCGCACCACCGACCTGCTTACCGTGATGACCCGCGTCAACCGCATGGTGGCCACCGACTTCCAGTCCAACTGCCCCGGTGAGAGAGGCGGCACGATCGGCTGAAGAATCTGTGTGTCCCGACGCTGTCAACAGCCGGGAAGCTCAGGGTCAGCTGTGCCGGTTGAGCGTCAGGCCCTATAACAGGGTTGGGCGGGTTTATATGCTAGGCATCCTCCTCGTGCTGTGTATCTATTGGGCTCTGCCATGGGACAAAACGTGCTGTGTATTGGTTGGCCTCCTCCATAGGAAATAGCGTGCTGTGTATCATTGGACTCTGCCATGGGGCAAAATACTGATGGCGACACTGTGTATACGCTTCATCAGAATGTAGGCGAACTTGCTGGTTTGCGTGAATGTGGAACAGGATAGAGCCACTGGCTCAGGTCGGGCAGGCTGGTTACGTCGTGACTGGCTCGGGCTCAGTGCGGGCTCGAGGTAAGCCGTTTTATTTGTGCCGAAAGAAGGCCTCCGTGATCCGTCGTCAGGGGCTCACTGCCGGCGGTGGGACGGGGACATCAGGGACGCACTGCCGACCGTAACACCGGCGTCCTCCGCAGGCGATCCCGGCATGCACCAGCGCAAGCAGATCCCCTGCATCAGCTCCATGCTGACCAGAGACGTCATCTTCAGCGCCAAGACGGGCCGGCGCTAAGAGGCGTGCCGGAGGCTCTGGCCGCCGAGCCGACAGGGCGGGTCAGCTGTGCCGGCCGAGCGGGTCAGCTGTGCCGACACAGCGGGTCAGCTGTGCCGACACAGCGGGCCGCCGAGCCGACACAGCGTGTCGGCGGTACTGGCAGAGCGGGCCAGCTGTGCCGGCCGAGCGGGTCAGCTGTGCCGGCCGAGCGGGTCAGCTGTGTCGGCACAGCGGGTCAGCTGTGCCGGCCGAGCGGGTCAGCTGTGTCGGCACAGCGGGTCAGCTGTGCCGGCCGGGCGGGTCAGCTGTGCCGACACGGCGGGTCAGCTGTGTCCGCACAGCGGGTCAGCTGTGCCGGCAGAGCGGGTCAGCTGTGCCGACACAGCGGGTCAGCGGTACCGGCAGAGCGGGTCAGCTGTGCCGGCCGAGCGGGTCAGCTGTGCCGACACAGCGGGTCAGCTGTGTCAGCGCTGCAGATGGGGATTGGTGGAGGAGCATTCAAGGGAGGCTCGGCTCGGACGCCTCAGGTCGTCGGCTCACCAGCGACCCGCGCCGGCCTGCGGACGGCAGTCGATGGGCGCGGCGGAACGGCTCGGTACACGTGCGCAGCTGTCCGGGCCGTGTGTCGTGACGTCACTCAGCGGCTGGTGTGACGTCAGGGACCGGCGTGCTGTGACTGGTGTGTCGTTTGGTGCCGGTGTGTTGTGACGTCACTCGGCGGCTGGTGTGACGTCAGGGAGCGGCGTGTTGTGACTGGTGTATCGTTTGGTGCCGGCGTGTTGTGATGTCACTCAGCGACTCGTGTGACGTCAGGGGCTGTGCGGGGGTGGGAGTGTGGTGCGCACTGCGTTCACTGCGGCTATGGCTGCCACTCACCAGCCATTACCGGCTCGGCACTCGGGGACACGGCCAGCACGTGCGTGACGCTGTATCTGCGCCTGCGTCTTCGAAACCCGGTCTCAGACCCGCACCGAGTCGAGGGAATCTGTGAAGTCTTTGAAGCGCATTTTGTTGTCCGGCTGCTGATCTGCCTTGTGATGATGTGGGTGATCTGATCTGTGCTGATTTGTCTCCTCTGGTCCGCTATCCTGACCGTATCGGACAGTCGCAGCTGTCGGATACGGTCGGTGTCGAATCTGCCAGATCGTTAATCGTAACGATTCCCAGGGTCTTAGTAATTTGCCGAGGTCACACGACGTTATGAGATTTTCCGAGGTTTCGCCACAGAGTGTAGAAGCCAGGGGCTGCCGAGATAGCGTATCGGTACTCTATAAGTTTAGTAAATCTTGGAGATACCGGAACCGGAGATAACAGTCGTGATTTCTCCAAAAACCAATATTTAAATGCTTTGTCCTGTTGTTTTCCGGTTTCTGTACTGACCTAAAGTTGTCTCCATAATATGTTGCTGTTTTTGGTATATGTGAGGTTAGCGCCTGGGTGTGAACAGAAATTCTACAAGTACAACTTGTGTAATACATTTTTCGCTTATAGGACTACGAATCGTGGCCGCAATTGATGTATGCATCCCAAACTCATGGTTCAAAACCGTCCACGTGCATTTCACAACACCTCCAAACCTTACACTCAGCTAGCTAGCCCCAGTGATCAAGCTGGCTAAAGGGAAAATATTATTCCCTTAAAGCTTTCTTGTTCGGTGCATTGGAACCAACTAGACATTGGATGGTTCGCCTTCTAATTGCCTTTCATGCAATCGTGATCGTGTCTCATCTTGATGGTGCAAATCAAAAAGTACATGATTTAGGATGCATATTCTGCCACAGACTCATGGTGGTGCCATAATGGATGCTCAACAACTCAACAAGCTCGGGGCCCCTGAACGCAGGACGGGACAGGCGTGATCTCGATAGCAGGCATCAGCCATAACCACTCACAGATGCGGTTTTCAGCCCTGCAACAACATGCGTTAGTGTTAGATACATCACGCCGCCCGTGATGTTGAGGCCGTCTCGGTGGTACGCTCCTGCGGCGAGCAGTTTTGTCTTAGTTGTCCGGCCGGCCGACTCCGTTCGTTTGTGTTCAGTCGCGTCGGTGATGCGTTCACCGGTTGTTCCGTTTGTCCAGTACTCTCCTCAGTCGTGACGCTGGCTCTGTGCGGCATCACAGTCATTGCATTGCCCACATTCCCGTCCTGGTGACCAGTCACCCCGCTGTCCCTGTAGGGAGCGCTTCGCAAATGTCTGACCATATCGATCTGTCTTCGTGTCAGGCTCTCCGCGATCTTGCGGCTCAATTGTGGTAATTGCCCGTGCATTCTTTCGAGACAGTCCTTTCTGGTAGTACGTAAGTGGACGGATAGTTCCCGGGTAGGGTTATAGAAATGCGCGCATGTTTCCCCTCCACGCACCGTTTGTGGACTGTTGAGACCCGTTCAGAGTGCCTGTCAGGTAGTTCGGTATCTAGATACTTACCACATGCCGTCTGTCGCAAGTCATCACGATTAAAAGCTAGCAATAATCCCACTTGCCTTGGCAAGTGCCGTTGCCGTGGCGGAACCGGCGACGCGTCATGTGGCGCTTGTGAAACACCTGCTCGTGGTTTGAAATACAGCCGTAATGCTTCGGAGGCTCGCTAGTTGTGTGCCTGAGGGTGCCGCCGAGATTCAGCTTGCCGCCGTGCGCGGTTCGACACCTGGCTTATCTGGCGGCTGACTGGGTGGCGTCAGTAGCGCAGGCAGGGCGGGGGGGGGGGGCACAGGGGCACGTGCCACGCTCCCCCCTGGGTCCGAGGGGCCGTTCGGGCCTTTGTGAACCTGCGAGTAAGGGCCCGGTTTGAGGGCCCGAAAGGCCGGCAGGGGTCGCATTCAGCGGCCCCGGCCGCAGGTCTAGGTACTCCAATGCCAGCCAGAGGGTCCTGTCCACTGATCAGGGACGCCCTGAGTCGATAAGGGGTCCATGTGTCGGCCAGACGCCGGTAGCAACGCAAAGTCGTCTCCGTGGTCGCATGGGCCTGAAGGCCCATTTCCCAGACAGAAACAAAGCCGGGCGCCAGCGGTTTACATTGTCGAGGTCCCACAGCCAGTAATGGGGGCCCTAATGCCAACTAGTGTTGGCAATGAACCTCGAGTCGGCCAGAGGTAGTGTTTGGAGGAGGCCCGAATACTCTGGAGGGCCCACCGGGTCCGACGATGAGGGGCTTCGCTTGGAGGGCCTAGGGGCACGAAGGGCTGGTCGGAGTCTTAGTTATGGGCCCGGCTTGCAGGAATATGGCCCTCAATATAACGATCAGAGGACCATTTGCGCCGATCGGGGACCCCTGAGTCGATATAGGCCCATATGTCAGTCAGGCACCACCAGTAGCGCACAGTTGATATGGCCTGAGGGCCCCAGTTCCCAATAAACTATAAGCCGGGGCCAGTGATTACACTGGCCAGGGGCCGTGTATCTGTCTGGGGCCCACAACGTCCAACAGATGATCCCTCTGCTCGCAAGGGATCTCGAGCCGACCATAGTAAATTTTCGATGAAGCCAAGCTGTGACGAAGAACACGGGCGAAGCCGTGGTCGTCGCCAGTGACAGTCATAAATCAGGTGGGAGCCCAGCGAACAAAACTCCGTCAGCACTTAGAACTGACTTACTTTCGGGTTAGAGCGAAACCATGCGCATTTCATAACTTTATTGCAGAGTTTTAGACAGCATTCAAAGGGGGCCTGCTCCATGGCGGTTGATGGATGGTTGATTGATATGACGTCACGGATGGATATTGAAAGACGAAAGCCCGCGCTGAGCGTTGCGAACGGCCTGGCGAACGAAAACTTAAATGCTTGTATCTGCACAGTGTATTTGGAGCTCGTCAGCGCGTGTTGCGGTAGTGAGCACGGACCTTAACCGGCCTGAACGTAGACTGCTCCATCTCTTTCTGTGGTGAGTGCGACCATGGGCGGCTCACGACCACCGACAGGTCATGGGAAAAAACACCGGAATGCCGAAATCAGTCGGTAGCGGCTATGTGTCTGACAACCACCGCGACCGGATATAACCGGACGTACCCGGCCTCTTGCTGCGTGTCGAGACATAACGATTGCAGAGTTGTTTTCTAATTTGTAGAATCGCGTTTGTTCTTGTTGGGCCACCTCGCGAGAACCGCCTCCAAAGCCTGCGCACCTGCAGCTAGTCCGTCCGCCCCAACCGTCATCCAGCCATAACGTGTACCACAGCGGCCGGCGCTCCCATTGGTCGGCTGATTCGAGGACTAGTCACCACTGGACGGCTGGTTCGGCGCCGGGCTTCTACTGGCCAAACGGTCCAGAACCGGGCCGTCACTGGCTGCCGACTGCGACAAAACCGCTGCTGTGGGTTGTCCGGCCCAGGCTGGACGACTATTGTGTTGGCCAAGGTCGGGTCATTGGTTGTCCGATTCGATGGCTGGTGGCCATTGGTCGTACGTTGTCTGCTTGGATGTTGCCATTGGTTGCCAGCTTCTAACAGCCCTGGCTGGCTGGAAGTTTCAGGGTCGATCATCACCGTAGGCTCTATGAACGTCCAGACCAAGGCCGCCGTTTGTTGCCGGCACGCTGCGCTGTAATATGAGACGCTCGGTAGGCGGCGCTGCCCGCGGCAAGCCTGCTCTGCCATAGGGTCGGCCGTTGCCTCCACCCAGTGTGAGCCAAGAGCGACTAACAGAGCAGCGCAAACTGATGACGCTTGTTTGGTTACCGTGTAGCCTGTATGCAATCAGTTTCCAGCGCACGTAAAACGACAATGAACACGTCGTCCCAACTTGTACAAGCCACGTGTATTCAGTTCCTGACAGTACACGGATATCAGGTGTGCATGAATCGACCTGGAGCGGCCACTGATATACAGACGAGAGGCCAACATTCATCTGCAGTCCTATCCACACATTGAGCTACTGAGCCCTGTTAGCCCATGTGCCCCATGAGTACAGAACGAAGCCCCAGGAATGGTCTCTGAAGCAGCTGCCTGCGGCCTCAAACCCTGAGGCTGCAGATGCAGCCGATTGTCAACAGCCAGAACAGACGCGCTCACGTACAAAACACCCAGACTGTGCGCGGCGGCACCACACACCCGCGCGCCGCATCCCTCCATCAATCACATCACCGTCTGAGAGGCCGGCGCGGTCCAGAGCGGCAGTACCTCGCACCCGCGCACCGCACCCCTCTCAAGGTCACATCACTGCCTGAGAGAGGTCGGCGCGGTCCCAAGAGGCAGCACCCCGCACCCGCACCCCTCCCACTGCCACATCACCCCATCTGAGAGGCCGGCGGCAGGGTCCGAGCAAGACGCGGCCGCGGCCCCACCCCCACCCACCCCCCCCCCCCACCCCCCTCCCCCCCCCCCACCCCCCCCCCCCCCCCCCCCCCCCCCCCCCCCCCCACCTCTCCAACTGCTGCAGCCGCCGTCAGCTGGCAGCGAGTCGCGCGGCCCCCGGTCTGAGCGCCGCCCGAGCAGAGCCGTCGGACT
>NW_023596805.1:26408394-26485761 GCF_011947565.3 Pollicipes pollicipes | reverse complement strand
GCCTACTTGAAGCTACTCAGTAACGTAAAATGGTGTGATTGATTTCAGTTTGGACCCCGAACTATTCTGCAAAGTTCACTGACATTGATAAGAACGCAGCGAACCCAAAAGACCGAAGTAGATGCGGTTACACTGGGTGAATTGAAGATCCTGACTTGTATCAATGCATACCTACGTAAGCGGCACGTGTTGAAGATCCTGACGTTATCAATGCATACCTGCGCAACGACTTATTACCAACGTAGCAAACTGCTGTCTGCAACTAGTAGCCACGCTTAGTGGAATATTCCACTCTGCACCAGTCAGCACGGCCGCTACCCCAGCCAGTCTTTCGAGCTCCCCAAGATAAGTGGATTGCTTCACTCCGCTATTCTGCGGAGTGGCCCTTGAAGACTTCCTATTTACGTTGGCGCCGGGGCCATTTCGCAACACATCAGAACGCAGGCTCCTTCGGGCCGTCATCAAGCGCAGCACGAGCCTCGCTGGCTTGGTGCCTATTTCCGCGGTAGTGTTGCTTCACTCGGCGTGGCTGCCGTGGCGCCCCACCGACGAGCCTAGATCGGCTTGGTTCCGCGGCTCAGCCGGGCCCTCATTGACGGGCCTGGCTCGGTCCTGTGGCTCGGACGCGCCGGCGGGCCCTCAGTGACGGGCCTGGCTCGGTCCTGTGGCTCGGACACGCCGGCGGGCCCTCAGTGACGGGCTTCGCTCGGTCCTGTGGATTAGGCGCACCGGCCGGGGGTCCTCACTGACGGGCTTCGCTCGGTCCTGTGGCTCGGGCGCGCCGGCCGGGCCTTCATTGGCGGGCCTCACTCGGTCCTGTGGATTAGGCGCACCAGCCAGGTGGGGCCAGACGCACGGCAGAGATGCCCCCGCCGGCGTCGCAGGCCTCGCTCCTGGCTCGCCTGCATGGCTGTAGACAGAAACACTGTATATGTGGTGCACGGAGGCCCCAACAGAGGGCAGACGGAGCCGTCCGTGATCTTACCGGAACGCATTTAGGTCATGCTCAAAAAAAATGGAGTCAGACAGTCAGGTCAGTCAGACAGACAAACAGGTTAGATCACCGAATTTTACGTTTCTATGGCAGTACAAAACAACCAAGAAAATCGAAAGAAAAAAGAAAACAAAAGAAAAAAGAAAACAAACGAGAAAAGAACACATTAGCAGGCTCTCCAAAGCCTTAGGCGTGAATTGAGTTCATCAGTCATTTTTTCAGAGTAAAAGTGTCCGTAGCAGAAGACTGACGGATGATAACTACATTTGGCACGTATTTGAAAGCACGGCAGCCCCACAACCACCACACTTGCAAATAACTGCCATCTTTCATCTTATCATCTAATTAATCATCAAGTTGTATATTAATAGTAAAGAAGATTTTACCAAAGAAAACTGGTTTTTGTGTGCAGAATGTACTTATTTCAACGCTACAATTAGGAGCACCACCTCTAAGAATGCATGTACTCTGTGAGGGCAGATGCCAGACCTTTATCAATATTACTTCGAACCTGGCAGATGAGTGCTGTGGCCTGTCTCAGGCACCCTCACTGCCTGTGAGTATTCTTCCCAGGACAAGCTATCACATATTGAGGAACTTCAAAAGAAACGTGCGGTCTGATCCCAGAATGTTATCAAACCAGAATGTTCAGAAGATGTTTTTAAAAACACATGATGCAGAAAACAAAGAATGAGTCGGTATCTCGACCGGCCGAAAGCCTGCGATTTTCCATAATCTTACGTGAGGCAATATTGCTAAAGTCAGGTGTTACCCACAAGTAAAGAAAATCACTTAGAAACTGACAGCAAGACAGGTGGGAACTCAGTGAAAAATGCCGCTGGTGGGATGGGAGCCGCCGACCCCCGAGGGGTCGTGGTAGAGAGTCTTTTTTATATAAATTTGATCCGAACCCTCGAAATGGATGGATTTCTGGGATCAGCGCTCACGCTAAGCAGTGCTTGTGGTGTGAGCCCTGACCCCCACCATCCGATTGCGCAATTCCAGCAACGGCAGAACTCAGAGCGAAAGCTTAACGTGCCGCAATGCTCGGCACGGTCCGTCCTGCCCTCTGGCGTCAACTGACCTTTAGCGCGACCGCTGGCACCGGCCGCAGGCCATACCTGTCAAGGGCCAATAGCGAGTGCCCTAAAGCGACTCGAAGAATGGGGGCCATTGCACCCACGGAGGACTGCATTCTCGAAAATCGGGCTTCTTCACATCTGGCAACCTCGCAAAAGTGCTGCAAAATAGTTTCCACTCCAAAGCAAGTTTTCAAGAAAAACCATACTATGACTTCTATCAACCCACAGTGTGCCATGACCGTGTTGCCGCGAAAGCAGAGGTGCCGCAGATGGCGAAATTTGCCGCAAGGAGCACGTGACATAAGCATATAATAGACGCATCCTCTTCATTCGTCATCATGACAAGCGGAGGGAGGGAGCACTTTTTAATCTCGACCTGGCTACCCGTCACTGCGGTCGAAGAATGCAAGATCTGCTAATGGAAGAAAGATATCTTTTCTTCTCTAAGAAAAAACCTCCGGCCTCTAGCAGTGTCCTAGTGAGGACGCACGGCGACGATAACTGCCAAGACCTGCGTGGAAGGCTGAGAGGTAGTGCCAAAGATTGAGAAGTAGTGCCAAAGATTATGAGTCCCTGAGTTTTGGGTGCTAAAAGATGCTGAGTTGCGTGCCGAACCGCATGCGATGTGCTGCACGCTGGGAAAGCCCAGGCTGTGTGCACTGAATGGATATGTTGAGCGCGGTTAATCTTCTACACCATCTGCAAGTTACATTTATGGGATGGTAGGAAACGGCAATACGTGAATGTCTATGTACATTTCAGCTTTTTGACAAATGTCATGCTCGCATGTTGTTTTTGAGCACACACCTCCAGCGGTGATTGGATAACGTGCAAACCGTAACAATGGTTGCGTCATCTTACTTCCAAAAGATGAACTTAATAAGGGCTTGCGCTGTCGACACTGTTAACACTAACACTAACGTGGCAGAACCGATGCATCAAGTTTAGGCAGCAGCAAAACATGACACTGATCTCTGATTGGCCGTCGTCCAGAGGGCAAAGCGGACGAATGAGAGCGTGTTTTACACGCGAACGGGACGATGAGTTACAGAAACACTGGGTGGTGTTTCGCACACTTTTGGGGCAACGATGGGTTGTGGGGATTGGATAAGGGACATTGAATATATATGCCAACAGGTATTGATTGCATGATTGGGTTATGGCGGATGGGGCGGTATTTTACGAGCGAATGGGATGGCGATGGGCTATGATGGGATGGGCGACATTGGCTGGTGACCTAGGGCGAAGCGAAGGGCGGGAATAGGAGCAGGAGTAGAGGTAAGATTGGGAGTAGGTGCATGACTGGTGATCAGTAGGTGTATTAAAAGAGGTCGGAGCTGGTGTTGGAGTAGGGTTAAGAGTATGTCTAGGAGCATGGGTCGGAGTTGGTTTAGGAGTTGGAACACGGTTCGGGGCAGATGCGGGCTAGTTGCAGAAGTATGTGTCGTAGGGATAGGAAGTATGAGTGGGAGTAGGAGTAGGAGTAGACGTAAGCGTAGGAGCAGGAACAGAAGTATGGATATGGGGTAAAGTAGTTACTATGGTTCATTTGTATATACCTTTGCCTATGTATACTTTATGTACAAGAAACGAACCGTGGCGTTCAAGGCTGGTTTAAACAACGGACGTTTACGAAGAGAGTATCTACTTTACCGTCAGAGAAGCAGTCAGGGAAGTCAGAGGAGCGGCATGGTGAATGAAGCGATATTATAGCACATGCATTGAAAGCACATTTAGCCGTGCTGACGGATGAGGCCGTCGGCAGCATGTTCTAGTCGGAGTAACACACATACGTGTCTTACTCCAGAGCAGGGGTACGGCTACTTGCTCCTTACGTTGAAGTGTTAACCCATGCAAACGTAACTCCCCCTCACTCTGCTCTTTTTCATATGTTTTGTAGTCTTAAAGGCGATGGCTTCTTCCTTTGAAAAGCACCGCTGTTCTGGGTTTCACACCACCTCTACAATAATTCCGGGACAAACGGACGCATATTTTTGGGACGATGCGTCGTTTGGTCGGAAGGAATCGAAGGCCGTTTGATTTTTGATGATGTGCGCAGTAACTCTCCGAATCTGACAAAGGGGTGTAATCCCCCCCTCCCCCCCCCAGCACACACACACAGCATAACATGGTCTTTGCGTGCCGTATTTGAGACATTAAGGTTGAAACGGAAACTCGCGCCTCTAATCTCCTGACCAGAGTGTTTATCTCACACTGGCCCTAAGGACATTGCGGCAAGACGGGGCCAGCTCCGCGTCACCCTGTAACAGACAAACGTCAGAGGGCCACTCATAGGCGTAGGAACGTTTCAAAAAGTGGGAGGGGGGGGGGGGGCAAGCTCAGGGTGTACTTCAGGAACTTTTTCTGGAAAGCGAGCCCGATGCCCAGGGAGGGAAGGGGTTAGGATTGGAGGTTGTTATTGCTCTCTATTCAAATATCATGGATGCCTTGCTAGATATGCGTCTAGAGCTGGTTATCACTGGTGCACAATCTTGCCTGCTCGACTCGTCTGTTATTTGGCAAATAAGGCTATCCGGCTTCCCAAGATTATTCGTCTATTTTAACATTGCCTTTCCTGGGAAGGCGAAATTCCACGAACGGGTAGGTATCTTGGGTCATTGAGGAAGCATCTGCCTCCAAAGTGTAGATGACAAAATGCGGCCTCGATATAGGCTGGCGAGAACTTTGAAAGTGGATCGATGACTCACAGTGCGACAGATTTGTCATGCGCCTTCATTTCGCTGACTGCTTTTCAAGAGATAAGAGTTGCGGCAGCATTTTAGACAGAAACAAATTCAGGAGCTTGAAACTGCCAGAAACAATGTGAAAAAGCCATGAGACTGGAGATTCTCTTTTAAGAACCAAACCACATCATAAGACCTATCGGCCATATGTTCCTTATCTGTGCCCTGTTGCTGTCCGCCGTCGGTGGCCATTGCCCTGGCCCGAATGTCTCCTGCATGACTGGCTGTGAAGTGATCGTATGGTTGCCTTGTTGCATACTTTTGGATCAGCGTTACCACTACATGGTGCATGAAACACGTGTTGGACACCTGCAACAGTATCTTATTTTCTAATTATCTTCCCTCACAACACACCATCGCAGAAAAATAGCCTCCGAGAAGCTGTATGTTTGGGGTATGAATTGGCCCAACGGACGCTTCATTGCCCATCATGCAGCCCATACGACTTGATTTGCTTCTGTGTGTAAGCACGGGCGTAGCCAGAGCCTTGCCAAGGAGGAACATAAGGTTGACAAAAGCCCATCTTATGGTGATTCCCTCTAAATCCCCGGATGTAGCTTTACTTGTTAACAAATGGCACGGTTTTCTTCGCTTTATTGTTATTTTTACCTCGTAACCAGAACAGAATCCAGGAGCTACCGTGAGCTCAATTCTGTTTGCATTTTGAGGTCAATAAACTGCATAAAGCAGGCGTTGAATAACTGCATGGGAGAAATCACCAGCGCTCTTAATGCACAATGTTTAGTTGACTCTTTCCAAACCGATAGATTTCAGAAGATTATCAATTTGTTTTTCTGGGCTCTTCAGACATTGAGGGCATCGCGAAAGCTAATTATAGATCAATATGTTTGACCCAAATTTGAAGACGAAAATCTGATTGCTGGTCGAGTGGCCAACGATGTATATTAACGTGGCCAAGCCATGTTTGTCCGAAAATGTTCACCATTCAGTCAGAATCGATTAGTGATACAATCTAGGTAACGTGTTTTTTAACATGCGCGCTCACAAATCTTAGCAACAAAAACCTCGACACCAGGCGTTGCAGTCTTCATAATCTGCGGAGCGTTAGCTCAGTA
This sequence comes from Pollicipes pollicipes, assembly GCF_011947565.3. Taxonomy (NCBI): domain Eukaryota; kingdom Metazoa; phylum Arthropoda; class Thecostraca; order Pollicipedomorpha; family Pollicipedidae; genus Pollicipes; species Pollicipes pollicipes. The sequence goes on along the minus strand of NW_023596805.1, from coordinate 26,479,865 downwards.
GCTAATATTTAACCGTGGTCCACCAGTGGACGAAAATGATGACGCTTCTGAAATGATTACCTTTTAACACTTGAAACAACTGGTGATACAAGTTATGTGACGTAATTCTGAGCATGCGCACTCGAAAATTTTAGAAACAAGCGTCGACCCAAGGCGCTGCAATCTCCGTAGGCCGTGAAGCACCGGCCCAGCAGGGAATATTAAGTTGTGGCCAACGGGTGGACGAAAATGACGACGCTTCTGAAAAAGTATCCTTGAACGCTTCATGACATCAGATCTCGTATTTAGAAGGCAGCATGAGCGCATGTTTCAAGTGTGCAATTTTTAGACTGACGAAAAAAATGAAGCACCACGAAGTGGGGCTGGAATCTGGTGGTTGAACTGGAAGAGCGAAAGAAAAATATCTATTGTTCGTGTTTTCGCAGTATTTATCTGTCCAGAAGACAGACCAACAAGGCACCCGCCACCTGGTGGCACTTGCAGTGGCCGAAACTTTTCGGTTTTACGGGGATTGCAACCCAGACCATCTTTGTCCTTGCTCTCGAGTTTGCGGGCGGGCATGTTCACGCCTTTTGATATAATTTGTTTCAAGAATATATTCTGAAGAAATGAATGTTCTCAGGCAAACATGAGATGACCTTGCTCGTTTTTTTACGAATTTATTTCGAGCCGTGGTATTCAACAATAATTAGAGCCCCACTCTCCTCAACACTAATGAGACCCCTTACTTCCTTCCGGGCAAGTAGAACACCAGGGTACATTATCGTTTCCGGTCAAGGGCTGAAGAGCCATTCCGTCCCATCGCGAAGCGTCTTCTGGCTATCATTCTGGTGGCACGGGGCGGGATCTCGTGGTCGATCTGGAGGCCATTATCAGGATATATCGTATCACATTGTCCCCATCCCTGACACGGAAAGCCTCAGATCAGCACAGGAACCCTCATTGACGCAACAACATCCCTGATCACCGCAGGTAGTCCAATAATTGTCACATGGACTCCAGTTCCGTGTTGTTCTGTGCTCTTCAGAGATATTGAGTTCTCCCTGACAGTAGATTGTAGATGAAATAGGGCTCCTAATTTTATTAACATGGCTAACCCATATTCGTCTTAAAATGCTCAAGATCCTGCCAAAGCTGCTACTGATAAGAAAACTATGCAATACGGTGTTGAACATGTCTGCTCGCAAGTCATAGCAATAGCAGCCTCGACGCCCAGCGTTGCAGTCTCCATGCCGTGCGGCGTCGGCCCTGCGGCCGTAACACTAAGCGATGGCCAATGAGCGAACGAAAAAGATGACGCATCTTTAGGGAGATGACTGGTGAACTAGGTAAATCGGCATGCATGTTTAACTTAGTGCAAAAGTAACCCAAATGCAACCTCAATCTGAAAAGTGGCGGGCCAGCCCATTGCTGCCCCCTCCCCCTTCACCTTGAGAAGTGGGGGGGGGGGGCATGGCTCCCTTGCCCTTCCCCCCCCCCCCCCCCTGTTCCTACGCCCATGGTGCCACTGGCATCAACAAAAGAGACTGGCATGTTGGCTTGGCATAGGCTCAAAGCACACCTTTTTGCTTCCGCCGCTAGATGCCACTAGGATCGCTGCGCTCGCTTCTAAGATCGGCGGCCAACCATCTCAAGCGTTGCTCACTGTGGACGCGTGCCCCACCAGGCAGCGAGAGCACCCATATAGGTGGCGCTGGCATCACAACCCCCACAACCGAACTCTATTATATGAATAGACCGCGCAAATGGGAGGTTGATGCAGAATCGAAAATATAATAGAATGCCATTTGAAATTTGACGCCGTGCCTGTGCAAACCACCGCTCCAGCCGGCCCACCAACATAGCGGTACGCTGTCGAGGGATCGACCAAGTCAAATGGAAGCCAAAATGTGACAAGCATGTTGTATCGGGAGCTGAAAGCCTCATATCAGCGCCAACGAATGCAGACAGTCGGAATCTTTCTGCTTGATCATTTACATTTTACAGCATCGCGGTATATCCGCATGTCTCCACGTGTAGGTAGGCCGTCGTTGGCTCTGTGTTGTCAATGGGTGATTTGAACAGAAGTGTTCATATCGGCCAATACAAAATTTCCATCGCCGTCCGATAGTGCTCCCAAAAATGCATTGCGCATTGCGTGCGCAAGGTTGAAACTTAAGCGCGCCAAAGAGGAAATAGTCAAATTTAGGCGCCCTATCTCATAGGCGTAGGAACGTCTCAAAAAGTGCCAGTGGCCAAGATCAGGGCATACTTCAGCAACTTGTTCTGGAAAGCGAGCCCGATGACCGGGGGGGGGGGGGGGGGGGTGTTAGGGATGGAGGTTATTATCGCCCTTTATTCACATGTCATGGCTGCTATGCTAAATATGCATTTAGAGCTGTTTCTCACCGGTGCACGATTTTTCCTATTCGACTCATCTGTCATTTGGCAAATGAAGCTATCTACCCAAGCTACCCAAGATTATTCGTCCATTTTAACATTGTCTTTCCTGGGGAGGCAAAATTCCACGAACGGGTAGGCATTTAGGGTCATTGAGGAAGCATCTGCCTCCACAGTGTAGATGCCAAAATACGGCCTGGATATAAGCTGGTGAGAATTTTGAAAGTGAATCGATGTCTCACAGTGCGACACATTTTTCATGCGCCTTCATTTTGCTGACTGCTTTTCAAGAGATAAAAGGTGTAGCAGCGTTTTTGGCAGAAACAAATTCAGGAGCTTGAAACTGCCAGAAACAATGCGAAAAAGCCACAAAACTGAATGTTCTCCTTTAAGAGCCAAGCCACTTCATAAGGCCCATCTGCCATATGTCCCTTATCTGGGCCCTGCTACTGTCCGCCGTCGGTGGCCACTGCCCTGGCCCGGATGTCTCCTGCGTGACTGGCTGCGAACTGATCGCATGGCTGCTTTGTTGCATGCTTTTGGATCAGCGTTAATACTACATGGTGTATGAAACATGTGCTGGCCACCCGCAACAGCATCTTTTTTTTTGAATGATCTTCCCTTACATCACACCATCTCAGAAAAATAGCCTCCGGGAAGCTGTCTGCCTTGGGTATGCACTGGCCCAACGGACACTTCATTGTCCATCATGCGACGTATTCGACTTGATCTGCTTTTGTGTGCAGCCAGGGGCGTAGCCAGGATCTTGCCAAAGAGGAACACAAGGTCGACAAAAGCCTGTCTTATAGTGATCCCTCCAAATACCCCCGGATAAAGCTTACTTGTTAACAAGTGACACGGTTTTCTTCGTTTTACTGCTATTTTTACCTCGTAAGCAGAACAGAAAAGGGGAGCTACCGTGAACTCAATTCTGTTCAGTCAGAATCCATTAGTAAGCAATTTATGTAGCGTGTTTTTTAACATGCGCACCCGCAAATCTTGGCAACAAAACCCGACAGCAGGCGTTGCAGTCTCCATAGTCCGCTGAGCGCCAGCCCAATAGCTAACTCTTAGCCGTAGCCCACCGGTGGACGAAAATGGTGACGCTTCTGAAATTATTACCTTTAAAACTTAAATGGACTAACACAGGATATGTGACACAGTTTTGAGCATGCGCACGCAAAAATCTCAGAAACACAAGCGTCGGCCCCAGGCGTTGCAGTCTCCGTAGGCCGCGCAGCGTCGGCCTAGCAGCTATTGCTTAGTTGTGGCCGACGGGTGGACGAACATGACGACGCTTCTGAAAGAGCGACCTTGAACGCTTCATGACATCATATTTTACACATAGAGGGCAGTCTGAGCGCATATTTTACATGTGCAATTTTTACACTGATGAAGAGAACGGATTGGTCCTTAAAGCACCTGAAGTGGGGATGGAATCTGGTGGTTGAACTGGAAGAGTGAAATTAGAATCTCTATTTTTCGTGTTTTTGCAGTATTTATCTATTCAGAAGACAGGCTAACATGGTGCCCGCCGTCTGGTGGCACTTGTAATGGCTGAAGCTTTTCGGTTTTAGGGAGATTACAGCCCAGACCATCCCTGTCCTTGCTCTCGAGGTTGCGGGCGGGCATGCTCAAGCCTTTTGATGTAATTTGCTTCAATAATATATTCTGAAAAAATGAACGTCTTCAGGCAAACATGGCATGACCATGCTCGTTTTCTTTAAGCCCTTTTTGACCCACCCTATGGAAAAATAATGAGACCCCCACTCTGCACAACAATAATGAAAGCCCTTATTTCCTTCTGGGCAAGGGGCCTTTTGAGTAGAACACCAGGGGAACATTACCGTTTCCGGTCAAGGGCTGAACGGCCATTCCGTCCCATTGCGAGTGTCTTCTGGCTATCATTCTGTTGACGCGGGGCGGGATGCCCTGGTCGACCCGCAGGCCATTATAAGGAAATATCGCATTGTTCCCATCCCTGACACGGGAGGCCTTCTGACCCGCGCAGTTAGCCCCGGATCAGCACAGGAACCCTCACTGATGCAGCAACATCCCTGATCACCGCAGGTAGTCTAACAATTGTCACATAGACTCCAGTTCCGTGTTTTTATGTGTTCTTCAGATATATTGAGTTCTCCCTGACCCGTAGATTGTAAATGAAATGGGGTTCCTAATTTGTATCAACATGGGTAACCCATGTTCGTCTTAAAACGCCCAATATCTTATCAGAACTAATTACTCATAAGAAAACTGCGTAATATGGCTTGAACATGCGCGTTCGCAAGTCAAAGCAACAACAGCCTCGACGCCCGGCGTTGCAGTCTCCATGCCGTGCGGCGCGGCCTTGCGGCCGTAACACTAAGCGATGGCTAATAAGCAAACGAAAAAGATAACGCATCTTTAGGGAGATGCCTGGTAAACTAGTTAAATCGGCATGCATGTTTGATGTAGTGCAAAAGTAAGCCAAATACAACCTTAATCTGAAAAGTCGGGGGGACAGTCAACATTGCTGATCCCCCACACTTTGAAAATTGGAGGGGGAATGGCCCCCTGGCTCCCCTGTTCCTACGCCAATGCCCTATCTTTGCAACTCATCGCTTCGGTTGGCCCTCAAGCGTTGAATGATACGCCGTCGGGGATTAACCGAACAAAATTGAAGCCCAAATCCGACGAGTGTGTTATGCTGGCAACTAAAGGCTTTTTTACCAATGCTATGGGATACTCATAGCATCCTCACAGTCTTCACATGCTCACAGTCTTCTGGTTCAATTACCATCATTATTTCGCGGGATGGCATTGACTATACGCGCAGGCCGGCCGCCGTTACCTCTGCGTTGTCATGCGGTGATTTGAACTAACCAGGTTATGTCTTCCAATGCGGAATTTGCATCGCTGGCCAATAGGGTTCTATAATAGCATAAAAGAGCTCCATAATAATAATAATAGCGTTCCATAAATAGCATCGTTAGCGCAAGGTTGTACAATCCGCGCACACCTAGGTGTACTTCAAACTTTTGCTAGCCATCCGGACTTGAATTGAAGTCAAATAAAACAAAGTTCACGTGACTAGGCAGGTATCGCTCAAATATTCAAACGGTATGTGGTAACCGACCTTGCGACAAAGGTAAGATTCTAGGTCTTTGGATTTCTGCAAAGGCAAATTGTGCTGAGGAGAATCTAAGTCCAACAACACGTGGCATTGTAGAAATTTTGAACGCGTGGGCACAAAGCCATCTGTAACATAACAGATGCCTTTGAAGACATGAAGACATGAAAACATAGCAATCTGATGAGTCTGTGGCGCTGGCCGTTGATGACTGTATACATGCGCCATCAAATGCACACGACGCCAATCTTCGTGTTTAAATATAAGTATTTTTCCCGGGTCGCCGTGTTTTGACAATTGCACTACGCGGAGCCCAGCCGTCGTTGGCCCAGTACTTTCAAAGTGTGATTTAAACAACAAGTTCATGCATTCCCATGCAAGATTCACATTGCTGGCGACAGTGTTCGCGACAGTGACATTGTCAGTGCAAGGTTGCACCTACGCGTGCAAGTAAAAATATTTAGAATTCGACGTTGTGTCTGAATGATTGACTTCCCCATCAGGCTCATATGCACTCAGTGATACACCTTAGGGGGGGGGGGGTCAACCGAATAAAATCGAAATCGACCATCGATGAGCCCGTTGTACTGGCGACCGGGCACCCTATATTCTATGAAAGGCACGCGGCCGCAATCTTGGAGCTGAGCTATAAATGTTGTGAAGGGAAACCTTCATCTGGTGAGCGGCGGAAGCGGCGAAGTGTGCGCAAGGGGCGAGGAACAGCGGAAGCGGAAACGTTTTTGGCGAGAGCAGTGTCGGGGAGGGAGAAGCGGCGAGGGGGCGCGTTGCTTGGAGGGCAGGGTGCCGCGCTGTGTACGCTGTTGGAGGCCAACAGGGGTGACGTGCTGCGTGGCCCAAATACATGGCATTTTTGAGATCCGCTAGCTGGTTCTTACAGACGTTCTCGCGGAATGCCCATCACTCTACGTACCGGCTGGCCGCTGTCAGCTTTTCTCTGGCTAGGAATAATGTGAACAAAAAAGTCATATCTGTACATGCCAGATTTCCACTGACGGCCGATAGTGCTCTCCTTAGAACATCGTTACATCTTGCGCGTGAAGTCGGCGAAACAAATTCGCAACCGAAATGTGACGAGTGTGCTGTACTAGTTGCTGATAGCCCTATACAAAAGCTATTGAATGCATGCACTTGCAACCTCCGAGTTTGGTTAGAAGTGTCTTTCCCAGGTGGCCGTATTTTGGCCACCATGATGCGCACAGGCAGACCAGCATTAGATGAAGGCGGTCAAAGGTTGATTGGAATGATTGGATTGGAATGAAAAGGTTGATTGGAATGAAAAGGCCACGTTGCGATGCCCTAGGAAAGGACAGGCAATCATTTTTAGGTAAGCTAGTTACAGGCAAAGGCAAGTTTTTTATGTTTTCAGCCACAGGAAAGTTCAATGATGCGCCTTTGGGGAGGGCGGCGACCGAATAAAAACGAAATCAAAATTCTGGGGAAAAGTGTTTTATAGCCCTTGAGTGGCGTGATCGAATGCACAGTCACAATATTTGGGTTTGATTGCAAATGTTTGCTTTGGCCCCGACATCATTAATATACGCTGTGGATATCTCCCCTCTATCACTCTGCAGTAGCGTTATCCAATGCGCCTAAAGTAGCGTTATCAAATGCAGACGGCTGCAATCTTCGGGTTCAATTACCACTGTTTGCATGGTCCCGGTATCACTGATACTGCTGTACGTACAGGCCGGCTGCGGTTAGTTGTGCACAGTGGAGGGGTGATGCGAACAAAATTGGTCATGTTGGCCAGTGAAAAATATGCATTGTAGGCCGATCTTGCTGCCGCAACAGCATCCTGTGTGCAAGGTTACACTTTTCGCGCACAAGGTTATGTATTATATATGCGGCGGGCCTTCAAGCATTGAGTGAAACGCTGTCGGCAGGCTGACTGACTCAAGTCGAAAATAAAATCTGACAGACGTGATGGACTGGCATCTGGTAGCCCTGCTCCAATGGCATCGAAATCAAGTGGTTTCATCCCTCGGGTTTGATTGTAAGCATTTGTTTCCCGTGACGCCGTATTATGGTCATCGCTCTACGTCAGTCTGGACGCCGTTAGCTCTGTGCTGTCACGGAGTGGCGTCAAAAAAGGTTATGTTGCCCGATGCTAGACTTACATTGCCGTCGGGTCTTGCTTCCACAGTGGCATGGCTAGCGCAAGGTTGAACATTACGCGCACAAGTAAATATATTTAAAACTTGGCGCTATATCCGTGCAATTCGCCCATCCACCAGGCTCACAAGCGCTTTATGATACGTTTTCGGGAGGTCGGCCTGAAAAATCGAAACCAAAATTCGACAAGCCTGTTGTATTGTTGGCCGAACACTCTATGCCAGCGCTAATAAACTGCACACAGCTGAAATCTTCAAGTTTGATTATTGTAAGTGTTTTTCCCGGGTGGTCGTTTTATGGCCATCATTTTACGTACCGGCCGGCCGCCGTTACGTGAGTATTGTGAAAGCCTCATGATGTGAAAAAGTGAACAAAAAAGGTAATGTCGGCCGATGAGAAACTGACATTCCCGGCTGATGGTGCTCCCACAAAAGCGCCGCATGTACGAGGCTGCACTTGCCACGCACATGTTATAATATTTTAAACTGGACGCCGTATCTTGCTAATCACCGCTCTGACGTGCCTTCAAGCAAAGCACGTCAGGGGTCAACCGAATAAGATCGAAACCAAATTCTGACGAGTTGATTGCATTGCCAGCTGATTGCTATACGAAAACGCTATGAAAAGGGCACAGTCGTAGTCTTCGGGTTTGCTAGCATTTTTCAATGACTACCGTATTATGGCGCGAGTGCACGTACAGGCCGGCCGCCGATACATAACGTCGTGACTGGGTGATTTCAAAAAGGTCATGTCTTTCGAAGGAAGATTTACGTTGCAGGCCGATAGTGCTCCCTTGATGACATCGTTGGTGCAAAGTTGAACTTTCCGCATAAAAGTAAAAGCATTGTAAATCGGACGCCGTATTTATGCAAATTACCTCTTCGGCAGGCTTACAAGCACTGAGTGATGCGTCTTCGACAGTTTCCAGGCCGCGCTATTATGGACATCACTGTATATGCGGGCCAATCGGCGTCAGTTTTGCGCAACGAAGGCGTGACTGAACAAGAACAGTCATGTCAGCCGATAACAAATTTGTATCGTCGGCCGACAGTGCTCTCAGAATAACACCGCGTGCGCAAGGCTGCATTTCCCGTACACAAGTAAAAATATTTCCAGTTGGACGCCGCATCTTTACAAATCACCGCTCCGACCAAGGCCGGCTCTGACGAATCCTGAAGCATCGGGTGATGCCCTGTAAGAGGGCCGACCGGGCAAAATAGAAGCAAAGTCATGACGAGTTTGTTGTACTGGGAGCTGACAGCCCTATACCAGCTCTTTTGAAATAATAGCGTTCCATTATTGGGGTTTGATTACAAGTATTGCAATGCTACTGATTTAGTCCGGGAGACCGTATTTTCCGTCCGCCGTATTATGATCATCACCTGATGTGACATCCTGACGATGTTAGTTGTCCGTCGTGAATGAGAGCTCAACGAAAGAGATCATGTCGGTAGACGTAGGTAGATCTAGATTTATTTTGCCGGCCGATGGTGTTCCCACAATGACACTGTACGCGCAAGATTGCACATTCCGCGCACAAGGAAATGTATTTCAAAGTTGATGCCGTGTCTGTGCAAGAATTGTGCGATACACTTTCTACCAAATAAAATCGGATCCAAAATCTGACGAGTGGGTTGTCCCGACAGCGGATAGCCCTGCACCTCTTTAGCTCTATATAGGCTTATACCGGCTGTAACAAACGTACACAGTTGCAATCTTCAGGTTCAGCTGTAGATATTTTTCTCTGGCCGTTGATGCGCGGCCATCACCATACGTTAACGCCAGCCGCCGACACCCCTCCACTGTTTGTGTGTGATTTAAACAAAAAAGGTCATGCGTTGCTATGCGGGCTTTACTTTGCTGGCCTTTAGGGCTTCCACCATACCGTCGTTAGTGCATGGCTGCATCTTCCGCGCACAGATAAAATTGCTTTCAACTGGGCGCCGTATCTGCGCAAAACATCCTCCAGCGGTCAGCCAGTGTTAAGTGATATGGTGTTCAGGGGTTGACTGAATAACATCCAAACAAAAATCTGACGCGCTAGTGGTACCGTCAGCTAATAGCCTGATACCAACGCTTTTGATGTACACAGTTACAATCTTCGAGCTGGATTTCTGGTATTTTCCCTGGACACGGTATTATGGACCTTACTGTACGTGCAGGACGGCTTACAATAGTTCTGCGCCGTGAAGCTGTGTGAACAAAAAGGTCATGTCCGACGATGCGAGATTTACATTGCTTGCCGGTGGTGCTCCCAAAATATCATTGTTAGCGAAAGGTTACACCTTCTGCGCACAGGTAAAATAATTTCAAAGTGGAAGCTGTGCGTGTACAAATCACCACTGCATCTGACCCACCACCAGTGAGTGATGCGATGCTGTGAAGTCGACGAAATAAAATCGAAACCAAAATCTGACGAGTGTGTTGAACTGACAGCTTGCAACCCTATACCAGCGCTTTCGAATGCACACAATGGCAACCTTGGAGTTTGATTACATGCATTTTTTCCTGAGACGCCTCATCATGCCACCACTCTGCGTGTCATCATTCATTCATCATGCCATCATTCTGGTCGCAAGTCGTTAACTTTGCGTCGTCAGGCGGTGATTTGAACACAAGGGGTAATGTTGGCCGATGATGGATTTACATACCGGTCGCTAGCGGTCCCACATTAGCACAACGTGCGCCAGGTTGTACTTTCCGCGCAAAATTAAAAACGCTTTAAATCGGACGTCGTATCAGTGGAAATCACCGCAGCAGCCAGCCCGCCGGCAGCATAGTGTTACGCAGTCGGGGACGACCGAATAGGAGCGAAAACCGTCCTACATGTGCGTTGTACTGACGGCGGAAAGCCCTGTACTAGTGGTGTCGAAGGCATACCGTCGTTGCTTTTGGCTTTGAAAATAGGCAGTATGGTATAATGGCCATCACTCCACGTGTAGGGCGGCCGCCGTTAGCTGTGCGCGGTTGAGGGGTGATTTTAACAAATAGAGTCATGTCTACCGGTCTAGATGTACGGTGCCGGCCGATAGGGCTCCCACCATATCATCGTTCACGCATGTCTGCACTTTCCGTGCAGACATAAAAGTATTTAATATTCGACTCTGCATCTTTACAAATGCACACTCCGGCCGACCCTCAATCATTGACGGATACGCTGTCGGGGGGCCGACCGAATAAAATGGAAATCAAAATCTGACGAGTGTTTTTTACTGGCAGCTAATAGCCTTATAATGAACAAATGTTGTGTCTGTAATCGCCAGTCATCATCCATTAATAATCATCGTTTAACTCATTCATCCCTTAAGAATCAACAGATGAACATATTACGCTGCACGCAGAGCTGAGAACGCTGGGCGCGCACTTCCTATTCTCACCGCACGGGTCATTGGGAACGATCTCATGGGTCAGTGACCTGACGAGATGTGAGGCTCAAACCTGGAGTGTAGGTGTGGGAAGGCTGAAAATTTACCTGGTCAAAATTGCATTACGATACGCGGAGCGGCACGGAATATGCCTATTCTGTAAGGGAAGCCTGCCCTCTGTTGCGCAGGACTGCTGCAAATGTTGTAGATGTCTAGGAACGGGAGACGTGGTTGCAAACGATTGCCTGATAACTAGGTGTTCAGAACACGCGGTCAAATTCGTGACGGAGAGAATGTTTTTTCTGTGTTTGTCGGTTGTTAACCCACAATCTCTTAGCACACGATTTCCAATCATGACTCCCTGAACGCCTCTCCACGCTGGGAGCGGCCAGATTGGTCCCTCGGCTAAAAAGGATGAATTAATGCGGTTATGGTCACCGTGTTCCCTGTCGTGTACAGTTTCCATCGGTAGTCTGTTTTATGGTTTTCTGCCTGCGAGTGACGTCCTAGTTGAGGAAAATGACCTGAATGTGGGTACAGCGATGAAGAATCATGACTTTCCTGGCCACTGTACCAAAACTACGCACCGCTGCAGTGCGCCAATGACACCAACGACGTCCTCTGTGTCTCGCACAGCGATTGGAGCATTGGTAGATCGTGTCAGGTTAACTTGTAACTTTCCAGAACGGGTGCAAGGGGTTAGTGTTCGTACAATGAAAATCAGTTACTTTTAGCCGTTCTTTGACCGCATATGATAGATTCCGTTTGAGGTGAAGCAAACTGATGTTTTGGATAGCATTAAGCACGAAGGATGACCGGAGGGCGACTTTCAGCTGAAGAAGGGCATTTATGGCCACTGACCTCATATACCTGTGCCCCGGGACTTCATTCAGCGTGACCCGGGGACGTCAGCTAACCCAACCCGCACACTGATAGTGGTGGTTGGTTCACTTGCTGCCATCCTTTCGTCTTTATCCCTGTTGTGAGTTACACTTACGTAACCTGACATGAACCGCGGCAGGTGTGTGTGTGTGTGTGTGTGTGTGTGTGTATGTGTGTGTGTGTGTGTGTGTGTGTGTGTGTGTGTGTGTGTGTGTGTGTGTGTGTGTGTGTGTGTGTGTGTGTGTGTGTATGTACGTGTTTGTGTATGCATATCATTTTCGTGATATCAGCTGTTAAATATTCATTGCAGAATGAATGTTTAATACCGTCTGAGATTGCCTCGGCCTTACTCGCGAAGCGTCAGATTTGACGTTATCAGTATTTCGCACACATCAAGATGGATCCGTAAGGTAAAACAGCCTGCTTGAAGTTGGGTAGTAACAACCTGCAGTTTCCTTGATGACTACAAAAGCCTGCTAGATAGCATCCTTTACCTACATGACAAGGCTTCCCGGAATCCCACCTTTCTTTGTCTCCAATTCAAGCAGCAGGACGGGCAGGAGGACAAACTCTGCAGCAGGGAAATCTTTTGAAATTGGTGCTATTGCTACTATCGTGGTTCCACTGCACTGCTCATCACGTTGTAGGTGAAGATGCTCTGTTGTTACTAACTGCGGCCAGACGAGTCAGACGTTTGCGAGCCCGCTGTCGCCTTACGGGCTAGGTCGGCTGTTGGGTTCCGCTCACATTAATGTTTCACCCGGTACAGTTTGGTGCATGCTTCTCCTAACACATCGGGTCGTTCTTCTCGCAGCACTTTTTTATAACTTGCTTTTACTGTGCGGTTCACAGAGTAATGGGCGGAAGACGAAGGAACAAGCGGCACCGCGTGTTACAAGGCCACCGGAACGGGAATCAACTCATGTAAGTCAAGTAAAAAATGTGTCAGACTCGAGTTAAGACTGATGATGATTGTTCGCGGAAAAACATGCAGGATGTACCGAAATATCAGCGCCTTTTATGCTTTGCGTAGACATCACTCATAAACGTCGCTTAAAGTCCCGATTTTCCGTTGTGACCCGACTTGTCAGCCTAACGTGGCCGATTCAGAAGCCCACTTATATGGGAAATTTAGAATATACATTCCAAAAGAATGCATATTTCAAGAAACGCACATTCACCTTTACTGTGCCCACATGCGCCGGTTCAAGTTCGCGTGGATTAAACCTTCTCTGAGGTAATGTTCCAATGGTAACGAGAACTTCTTGCTGCCTTTGTAACTTTCCCTTGAAAGCTATGAGCTATTCCTGCGCTTCGAGGCGATGAAAGGTTTGAAATTTTTTAGCGCTGCACTACCTTCCATTTAGTAAAACTGAGTAGTCTGAATAGTCAGAAGACCCAGGCTGGATTTCCGCTTCGGCGAGCTAGGTGTCACTCATCACCTTTTGAGCAGTCAGATGTGTTATTCCATTTCATCGAACTGCCGCTTAACGTTTGTTTGATAAACGGTAGCTGCTGTCAGATTGTCTGATGTCATTGCCAGATGTCAGAAATCGTGATTGCACTGCTGATGTATAGGAATGAAGGCAATCTGTCAACATACCTCCCATAGCCACCATCATCCACGGCATTCCTCTGTTGCCAGCTATCAACTGCTCAGATGATACGCCCCAGTGGTCCGTAAGCAGATATTGGCATATGATTCACTCTTGAACACTCCAACAGCATGGGTTCATTTACAAGTGCATGCCACTGTGGCTTGGTGAGATGCCATCGGTTAGCAAAGATTCACAGTTGCGGTGGCGTGTGAGTAGAAACTCCAATATGGGTTTAGAAACTAAAAAAATAATAGAAATTCCGATATGCTTGTAAAACATTCGGGTCACCGAACCTTACGACAAACTCAAGACGCCATTTTGAAATTGGCCACATTCAGTGGCGTAGCTAAGGGGTGCTTTTGGGTCACTGTAAGGGTTCTAACGCACCAGAAACGTGCCTCCGTTGCTGAAAGAGCTCCCTTTTACTCAATTCTCCACCTCTAAGGCGATATCCTAGTTACGCCACTGTCTACGTTTCACTTGGAGTGATCCGTGGTTTGTCAAAAATGATACGGTAAAATGTCATCAGCTCAGTCCCATTCAGCATTCCTGACGTTTGCGTACTGACATAATATGCCACACAAAGTCTAAGCAGCAGTATACACTACGCAGAACGGAAGGATGTGCAAACATGTCTATCGAACGCGAGGTATGTGCCATTGATCCACGCCTTTATCCTTATGGGCGTCTAGGATATTCCATTTTCGACGATTTGCTAGAAGCTTCGTACACGCTTTGCTCGTATTTTATTCGGGACTTAAACCCAGCCGACCCGATTACAACGGTTGGAAGTGTCAAGTACATGAGGCGGCAATTTTTTTCATCAATAGAAAACTTCAAGAGGTTTGGTCTACCATTTAAATGCCCCTAGAGAGTGAGCTTGCTGACATTTGTATTCACTTGAGCCTTAGAATAGGACGAACTGATTGTGGTTGTTTGTGGAACTCGTATTTGGAGCATAGCTTATCATAGGCAGTGCCGGATGACTGTGGGGCGTGGACTTTACATAACGCACTGATCGAATGTATTACACGCTTTCTTCAGATAGTCATGCATTATTACACCGCTGAATTAATTATATATATATATATATATATATATATATATATATATATGTACTTATGCATACGCATATACACACATATATACATGTACTCATGCATATGCATATATACACACACATATATATATACTATATGATATATATATATATATATATATATATATATATATATATGTACTATGCATATGCGTATATATACACATATATATATATATATAGATATATATATGTATATATATATATATCTGTATATATATATATATAATATATAGATATACATGCATTACACACATATATCCACCAGACTTAATAACCACCGACTCGGGTAGTTTATGCCTTTACGGGGCATTCCAGACTCCCTAGCTTTGTGCTTCGTAGGACGTGATTTCAAAGCATCTGTTTCAAGCTTTGTGCATTCCAGATCCGGGGAGACTACCGCCGTAGTTGACTAGTGATAGCCTCTTGACGAGGAGACCCTGCACTGGTTTCCATAGACCTGTCGCTGTGCCCGCATTACCGTATCGACCCCTGGGTGTCGGCGCGCAGTGACCTGGCTTCGGTCTTTGTTCCCTGCCATCGGAGCGACGGAGCGTTTCTTGCCGCTTTTTTGGACAAAAGCAGGGTCACCAAAAAGTGAGGACGTTGGCGGCAGTGGCTGCCTGATGACGCAGCGGGATATAAAAACCTCCTCAGAGTGTCTGACCCAGTCTGCCCTGACAGGGGGCATCGAGCGGCAGGGAGTCGTCGGCCAAAACTCGACCCATTGGCCAGAAACTGGGAGTCGTCGGCCAGAAGTGATCGAGAGCGTTCAGAGAGCAACAGAGTGAAACGATGAGGACAGACGCTGACGGTGCCTAGTCATGCTGTCGAGCTATTCTGTCAACATTAACGATGGAGCTTATGCTGAGCAGTAACGTTTGATCAGCAGTGCTATTTCGAACGTGGCAGAGGAAATTGACAAGTTTGTAGTCAACGACCATCAAAACAAGCTCTATCTCTCAAACCCAGCCACTTTCATCGACATCAGGGATAAAATGAAAGACATTCGAATGCGGTAACGCAGAGTGTCGTCCATAAATTACGTTACACTTGGATGGGCGGGGTTCTGGAGGAGCATAACGGAAACGTAACAAAGGAGGGGGGGGGGAGATGTGGGAGAGCGTAACGTTACGCTTAGGTGCGGTGTAACCCATGCTAGAAAATGTTACAGGCAAATAAAAGTCCTAAAGCGCGATACCTTTGGCTGCCCCTCATGATAGGAAGCATACCCTTTATATATTACGTATCACTAGCTAAACTCGGGACGTTACAGACGCTACTCTTTTGGAACGTTACACTAGCACAGCGTAACGAGGGAGGGAGGGGTTCCCCTCAGCCTAGTCAGTGCGTAACAAGAGGGGATGGTGCCTTGAAAATTGCTAAAAAAGATGCGTAGGGTAATTTATGAACGGCCCCTAGAACAGGATCATCGACTGGAGTTTAACTGCTAGTTTATACAGAAACACTGGACAAATTTCAGAAAGTCTTGATTCCAAAATATATACCCACGGAATGAAATATGATCTGTGTAAAAATGAGCATGTGACTGAGGCAGCTGTCTTAGATGACCACATCAACAAACGCTTTGTGCCCATTTGCTCCACGGCTGCTTCTGAGGCGTCTCCGGAGTGGAGGACCACATGGAATGGGCCCGGAATGCTTTTGATCAGAAAACCACTCCAGTTGTGAACGGAATCATCTGTCCCGGAGCGGATTTGATGCAGACTGGCAGCATCTGTCAGCAGCGTGACTGATAATGCTGTGGTGGATAACACATTCCGAACTCTACAGCACGTCAGCTAGGGCGGAGCATGTTCGAAGAAATTTAGATTTACAGGCAGGCAGGCAGGTTACAGGCCCTTACATGCTGGCATGAGGTGTCACACCACGTTTCAGTTCCGAGAATGTAGGTTTGATCATCTGATCACTTTTTTACATGTGCCTTGCGCCTCATAGCCATTACTCATGTACGCAGCCAGGAGAAACTTGGCTAAAAACACATAAAACCATATCCAATACGCATTTATTAGGCTCAGGCTGCCTTGACGTTCCCAGCAAACAGGTGTGAGCAGAAATTACCGATGTCGCAAAATTCCACGAGGGCAGAGAAACACACTAGTTCATGTTAGAATTGGCATGTTGTGTAAGTAAGGCGTTGTGGCACCACACCCATAATCATGTACTTGGCCCCGCGAGAACGTTGTGAATGACGGTGTGAGATCCACGCGCTAAAGAACCTTGACATGCTTCTCATCAAGAGCAGCATGTAGCCGCCCCGGCCAACAGCTGCGACAGTTCTCATCGGCCCCACTGACGTGAATCGTCAGATCCCGGCCATGTTGCCTGACCCTGAGAATGTCCCGGTCGCCCTGCACGTCCGCTAGTCGCAACGATTCAGAGAACACGTGCAACGCCTGAGAACATTGATTCACGTGTAATCTCTCCTTGGCGTACGTCCAATCATCACCGGAAGTGCTAGTCGCACCTGGCGAGCGAACGACCCCAAGCTGTAAAAATGACAGCCTCAGCAGTCTTAGTTTATCGACAAAGTTATCTGTACTCGGACAAGCAGGTTCTCTTTGCAACCTGTGCCCATATTTGAAGCCTGTTCTCTTAAAACTCCAGAGTATGACAGTTAGGCGTTTTCATGCTGCGGACAACAGCCGGTGGGCGATTATTTGCAAAGAGCATTGCACAGCTGTGCTGCCTGATACCTTTGCAGGCGCGTCGCTTACTTTCAGAGCTTCTGTTAAACGTACGGTGAGGGCAGCGGCGCTGTGTGAGCTTCGTGACGAAATATGACGAGGTCTGATGCCATTTTGTGCCTGTGGAATATGTTACGTATTTTGTGCTGGGTGTCTTAACGTGCCCTCTTTCCTTTAAACTGTGACACAACATTCAAAATAGCCATATTATGCCAACAGTGCTCTTTATGACAATACACTATGATTACAGATTGAAATTCAGTAAGATGACCACCGAGCCCCGACTGGAGCGCAGCCTATGCATCTGAGGCGGTAACCGATGCATGACAGCGCTGTATCAAGTCGTCCAAGCCGATCCGTGACTGGCTTGTTGCATCCATGGGCCGTTGCACATTCGCAATTGTCACGCTCTTGTTGCAGCCAACGAAACTAAGCCCCGTGGACCGCCATCATCAGGCACTCGAGCCGGCCAGTCAGGAGTCTCTACGGCCCCATGGTCTACCGTCGGCCAGTCAAGAGTCTGTAAGGACCCATTGTCTACCGTCGGCCAGTCAGGAGTCTGTACGGACCCATGGTCTACCGTCGGCTAGTCAAGAGTCTGTAAGGACCCATGGTCTACCGTCGGCCAGTCAAGAGTCTGTAAGGACCCGTGGTCTACCGTCGGCTAGTCAAGAGTCTGTAAGGACCCATGGTCTACCGTCGGCTAGTCAAGAGTCTGTAAGGACCCATGGTCTACCGTCGGCCAGTCAAGAGTTTGTAAGGACCCATGGTCTACCGTCGGCTAGTCAAGAGTCTGTAAGGACCCATGGTCTACCGTCGGCCAGTCAGGAGTCTCTAGGGACCCATGGACCGCCATTGGAGGGCTCTCGAGCCGGCCAGTCAGGAGTCTCTAGGGACCCATGGACCGCCATTGGGAGGCTCTCGAGCCGGCCAGTCAGATGAATACTCCTCGGCTTGGTCAAGCCGAATTTTGCACGCATGTAGTCTGCCTCAGCTTCTACGCCATCTGAACGACATTTATCCACATTTGTCCAACGATAACCTTTCTCTCCCTGAAGTACGCTAGTCATGGATACACTTATTTCCCTCCACAAGTAGTATACCGGTCTTGAATACACTTCGTGCGCTCCCTCCCCGAAGCACGCTGGTCCTGGATGCACTCTGTGCTTTTCCATGTCGCTAGGTCCGGAGACCACGCCAGGCCCTCCAACCGCACCGTCCAGCCCCCAGCGTCCTGGTAATACTAAAACCAGGGAGCGTGCTGTCCACCAGAAGCTCCACGGCATGCTTTCCCGCAGCCATGAATCACCAGCCGAGCGCGGTTTCCGGAGCGGGCGCTTATCGGAAGATGCGCTGACCTTTGCTTCCGACTCGACCACATCCGTTCGCCGACATCCTCCGACAGATATCGTTGTTTGGCTTCCTCGGCGTCAGCATGTGCTCGTACGTGAAGACGATTATGTAGAAGCATAGCCCCGGACCCCTCACTGGGCTACTCAGTTGATGATATGTGTTGCAACATCCCCAATATCACACACAAATAACTAATGACTCCCAACGGTAGTTTTACCAAACAGCTTTCTAGTGCTGATTGTGTAACATGCCCACACATTGAGCGCTAATTCGTTGGTATATTTACATGCGGTGCGTTTTTTTGCCACCTATTGCAGTATTGGATGCGAATCTTAAATCATCGGTGATGCTAGGACATAATGCTTATGCAAAGCTTAGTCAGTGGTGACAAATATTTTTTTATTGTTCTCCGGGCGTTGTTGTATTTACTTTCGCAGGGCCTTAGCCCCCCCCCCCCCCCCCCCCACCGCAACCCAAAGCTGACTTGAGTCCCCCAATGCTCTTCTGAGCCCCCTCAATGCGTATAAGCAAAGAGGGAGTACAGGGCCAAACAATACAGAACAATGATCTAAACTGTTGGTATGCTAGGTAGTACGCCCCTTAACAGCCACTTTTGGTATCAAATAGTATCCTGAAGGTAGGCAACATTTCTTTGTTTGTCATTCTAACTTCTTCATATGTGAAATCAGTCTACAAGTGATGGACAAGGGCATATTCTCGGTGCAGAACCAACACGAGAGACGGACAGTTTTGTTCTTGGGCGGACGACCAGTGCTGATA
The DNA here is from genome assembly GCF_011947565.3 of Pollicipes pollicipes. Taxonomy (NCBI): domain Eukaryota; kingdom Metazoa; phylum Arthropoda; class Thecostraca; order Pollicipedomorpha; family Pollicipedidae; genus Pollicipes; species Pollicipes pollicipes. Next base: position 26,460,459 of record NW_023596805.1, on the reverse strand, counting down.
TCGCGCTGTCATCTGGGTTGCAGCGACTTCCTCCGCTGCCTTACACGGATGCATTGATGTGTCACCTAGTTAGGTGACGTCATGTTGGTAGATGACGTCACCTACACGGACTACCATACGCTTACCGGTTCTCACCAATGCAAGCTTGGCATCAGCGCCTGTGCCTCTGCCTGTGACGGTGCGTGCGTTTATGTGCGCGTACGTGCGTGCGTGCGTGCGTGCGTGCGTGCGCACGCGCGCATGACGGAGACATTGTGGTTCTTAAGGTGTTCTTTCCCACACATGGTCAGAAATGTGGTGCTGAGCTCCCCAAAGTTGGGAGGACTTGTCCCGCGCTCCCCTGTGGCGTGGACAGTGATGAATCTCAGAGGGTCACAGGGGTTCTTCTTGATTGCTTACATACCCTTAGCATGCATTCGAGAGAACTTTTCGTGTATTGCGTTGTCATTTCTAGGATTATTATGATTATGTAGCTCGTGCATGAGGATACCCCGCGCACAATGCCGGACGGCGCCCGCGCACGCGCCTCAGCCGGTTGGTGACCGCCTTTGCCACGGCAGCCAGTGTCCAGTGGCTGATCAGCTATCACGCAGCGACGGGCAGGCAGTGTCCAGTGACTGATCAGCTATCACGCACCGACAGGCAGCCAGTGTCCAGTGGCTGATCAGCTATCACGCAGCGACGGGCAGGCAGTGTCCAGTGGCTGATCAGCTATCACGCACCGACAGGCAGCCAGTGTCCAGTGGCTGATCAGCTATCACGCACCACCGACAGGCAGCCAGTGTCCAGTGGCTGATCAGCTATCACGCACCGACAGGCAGCCAGTGTCCAGTGGCTGATCAGCTATCACGCAGCGACGGGCAGGCAGTGTCCAGTGGCTGATCAGCTATCACGCACCGACAGGCAGCCAGTGTCCAGTGGCTGATCAGCTATCACGCACCGACAGGCAGCCAGTGTCCAGTGGCTGATCAGCTATCACGCACCGACAGGCAGCCAGTGTCCAGTGGCTGATCAGCTATCACGCACCGACAGGCAGCCAGTGTCCAGTGGCTGATCAGCTATCACGCACCGAAAGGCAGCCAGTGTCCAGTGGCTGATCAGCTATCACGCAGCGACGGGCAGGCAGTGTCCAGTGGCTGATCAGCTATCACGCACCGACAGGCAGCCAGTGTCCAGTGGCTGATCAGCTATCACGCAGCGACGGGCAGGCAGTGTCCAGTGGCTGATCAGCTATCACGCAGCAACGGGCAGGCAGTGTCCAGTGGTTGATCAGCTACCATGCAGCGACAGGCAGCCAGTGTTCAGTGGCTGATCAGCTATCACGCAGCGACAGGCAGGCAGTGTCCAGTGGCTGATCAGCTACAGCGTGCGACCTCGCCAAGCGAAGAGACCTGCCATTGTAGGGGAACCAATGAAAGAGCGTTCCTCTCATCCGGGGTCGCCAATGGACTTTGGTGAGGAATGCGTACAATTTTTTAACTAACCACCACGATCTCGAATTAAATATTTGTGTGATTAGATTCCACCACATTTTTGCATTGAAATTGCATGCATAGTTGGCTGTCGCACCTCGCGGCTGACATCTCATATTTCTTCTCGGCTTCAAGGTACCAAATGTACTTTGATAGAACCTGCGACAGTCTGGTACCTTTATCATGTAAGCCCCATCATTCTAACGCAAACTCCAGTAGGCCAAAATCAACGGTGCCATAAGACTATGCAAAAGTGACAAGTAGAATTGTGTTCATCTTGCGGTATTTGTCGGGGCTAAAATACTGCTATCTGGGAACATCACGTTTACTTGATTCAGAAAGCAAACTTTGAAAAGCTATTAGCATAGCCACACCGGATCTCTTTGCCGATCTGCAGCCAGGGTCACGACAGAATCTCTAAGCATCAGTCTGCCGTCTCAGCAGAGGCGACAGCGCACGTGTCGCGGCCAGGTCACCGTCGCGGCCGTTTCGCAAACACTTCGCCACAGGCGCCTGTCGAAACAGAAACCGCGTCACTTACGGTGCACTGGGAGTTTCCCAGGTCGCCCTGTCACGCCTCCCCCCCCCCCGCAGGTCGCCCCGTCACGGAGCATGTCGCTGCGCTTCACGGTTCTCATTTGAGAGCCTTCCAGCGTCTCAGGTCGATCTTCACCGGCCTGAGCTCGGTCCTGCCATGTTCGATCTCATTATGGCTCCCAAAATTGACGGCCCGGCGTCCTGTTAGCCTGAGAACGTGTCCTCTGTCAGTCCTCTGTCAGCCTGGCGAACATTGACACTGCTCCAATGTCACCGGTACAGCAGGTCTCAGAGCAGACCTGACATCACCACAGGCAAACGCCAGACGCTACTCCACTGTCTCCGCCAGCTCCTTGGTACAATAAACGGTGGCCCAATATAAAGCAACATCCTACAGACCAGGGACCGGATGCGCGCGTGGACCGGATGTTTTGCGCTGGCAGCGCTGCCGAGGCGCCGTCGGACCAGAGGATGGTCTGCTGCCAGACCTGCTGCATTCGCCACACTGAGTGCCGGTGAAGTCGTAAATGTGTCAGATATAGCTGCCAAGATGGCTGCCTTCGGTAGAAGCCTTTGGGGGAGGGGACGCCGGGCAGACCATGCAAAAAGGCACCTAGAAACCAGAAAATTCTCCGATGTCATGTTCCCACGTTTTGGAAGACGGCCACCGCGACAGCATACTCATTATTCTAAAACTAAATAGCAACGGAGAATGCGGTGACGGACTCATGTCAGATCGCGGTAGCGAGGGCAGCAAGAGTGGTAAAACTTGTGGACTTGATGGATAAAGTCGATGAAAACATATTTATTTTCACGCGGCGCTTGGTGCCAAAAATGCTTTTGACCGAAAGGCTTGACGACGACCACGGCAAAATATTGCGGCGCACATCCCACAAGCTGGCATGGGGGGGGGGGGGGCCTCTTATGTGCTCAGCGTGACACAAATATGAAACAAATGATATTTGTTTTCTTCAAACCGTTCTGTGATTCCATCTTTCCGTGACCCCGATGCACCCTTCATCCAGAAAGCCCCCACAACCTCTTGTGAAGCATTTGCGCAGATGCCCTCAACTCACTCTGAGCCCGACCCAGAACCCTATATATTGCTTCTTTCTTTCCAGGCAACAAAGAAACCCAGTTTAATCTTGTACGCACACGCCGCAACAGCGCAGCGAAAGGTGCCCACCAGGCAATGGATGTCGCGCCGGGCCTGGAGCGATGTATGGTGGACAGTATCATGATAGTTGGGTTCGAAGCACACACGTTATTTCCACAAAGGGCCATGACCCTAAGGTGGCTCGTATGTGTGACGTCATCCCCCAGTGCCGCCTGCGACCGGTTGCAGTTCTGCCGCGTACTCAGCAGCCCTGGCTGCCGAGATCCTACACGGCTTTTTTGCGGTTGAGAATAGCAAATCCAGCCGTAGATCAAGCTTGAACGTGAGGCCACGGCAAGTCCCCAGGGTGGAAGAAGACTGCTTTTGGAGTTAGGCCATTCCATCCTCTAGCGCCGGTGTGTCTGCAGTCTTCGCAGCAGCAATTATCCTGTGCAATATTTGAATACCATCGCATAAATGAACGGTTCGGTTGTGTGCATGATATTGGCAATTATCCTGGCAATAGTTGAATGGCATTGCATAAAGGTACGTTTTGGTTGTGTGCATGATATTGTAAAGTGCGGTGATATAAGAGGTTTTCGATGATACGCCGATCTCTGATGACGCTAGCGGGCGCGCACGTCATCGCCATTTCACGTCGCAGGTATCGCGCCACGCTGCTGGTGACGGCTCCGTCCGCAGAAATTCGGCCGGCGACAAAAAGCACATTTTTGCCACTCCTACAGGGCAGATAAAAGCGTGACACCAGCCGCTGATAGGTGGGGTTCGTTCTGCATCGCACCTCCTACGGATGATCTCAGCAGTGTCCGGCCAAAGGATATGTCAGCCATTTGCGACGCAGTCGATGCCACCTTCCTGTTATCCCGCGTGGAATGCACGCCGTGTCTTAAGCTGGGATAAGTAGGACAAAAATTATACAGAGGCGTGTTCGTCAGTTTATCGCGGCCAATATCCAACAAAAATCCTGGCGAATTTTGCGGTCAGTCACCACAGCAGTAAACCTTCACAAATGAACTTATTTCAGCGCTCGAAATTCCGGCGACCATCCAGACCGTAGGTGATTTCTGTTGCTCGCTTCCAACTGCACTGTCTGAAGCTCGGCGTCCGCTCAGGTCCTGATCACTACTGTAATGCTCCGCCGGAACGCTGTCATGTTGCTTCGTTTCTGCCCAAGCATGAAATAGCTCGTACACCCGGGTAGAATTTGGATAAGCGTCATAAACATGCGGACCCTGTGAGAAATAAAGAAAAAACGCCTGCTGATGAAGCGATGCTCAAGCAATGTCCTGCTTAGTTTTTTGGCAAAAGTTTTCCGTTACTGTGAATATAAGAGTCGGTGAATCTCAGGCACCGAAAGTCAGGTGGTCAGCTGGCTCCGACCGACGTCTTTTTTGAAATTTCCTCTTTTTCAGTTTATGTTTGAGCTTATTAAATGGTACCATTTTTGCTAAAGACTGCGTGTTGGGTGTAGGACAACCATCCAATCTCTCCGGTAAGATGTTCTTGGTTTTTGACAGGCTTCACTGTGAAATAATAAACACGAGAAGGCAGTGCAGAGTCATGTTTTCTTTCTGCCACTGCTTCCGGGGGTAGTTAATATATTTTATGCTGTCGTGTCTTAAAGAAGGAACTGTCGTGCGGTCACCAAAAATAGTACTAAAAACGCAACGCGTGGCAGGCAATGCATCAAATTCGGATTTGCCACACATGATGCCACTCTCATATGAGACGATAAGAATGATCCAGAGCTATATCCTTTTTCCACCGGAGATAGCAAATCAGATGGCACTTGCTGAAGCATGCTACGTGCATAAGTAAGCTGTCAAATGTCGAAGGAAACTGCTGGTAGGACGTCTTCTCAGCCTGCTACAAAATGCTGCAAGTGCGTCACTAAGCTGTGTACTGCATGCCGTTTCGTCAGACCCTGAAAACGGTGCATCATCTGTCGCCCCGGCGAACGATGTCCAAATCCAGTGGAGCTGCCCACCCTCGGCTACCCAGAGTCTGCAGTACTAAACTTGTGTGAAACTCAGCCTCCTCTCACTCGTAAAATACCACCTAAGAAAGTAGGCTTATGATATTTAGGCTTTCCCCCATTTTGGTAACACTTATCGCGTGGGGGAGGGCTAAATCAACATTTAGCGGCCAGGTTCCTCTCAAAGAAGACCAATTAACACCCCGAGGTGGCACGCACCGACTGGAAAAGCAACAGCACAATCAATGGTAGGAAGAGCGTAAGCAGACGGAACAGCCCGCCCAGCTTTGGTTTGTTGGTGCGCCGGCTACGATGCATGTGGAATGTGATCATCATCCTTTTAATGCATGCCACCGCGCTGGTGAAGGCTTCCGATCAAATCAATTGCAATTAGCTGAAGAACCACATGCTCTTGTATTATGATCGTCAGACAGCAGGTTAAATTGGACTTCTGGTTCCAATGAGCAGACTTCGCTGCAGTGAACCTCGGAATTGCTCAATATTTCCTGGAAGCAGTCATTGTTGAGCATGGCTATCTCTGATAACAAAGGCTTGAGCCGATTGAACGCTTCAAACCGTCTGTGTGTCGGACTCGTTCGGCCCATTTCGCTGCATCTGAGGTGGCCCATTCCGCGCGAACAGGGTCCAACACAAGCCTGACCGCGCGAACAATCTGCCACGCCAGATAAATTCGAAAGCACACCGCACTCAATTACCGGTTTTGGCTGCCGCCGCACGAATCGACGCATGTGCCCACGGGCCCGGCCTTGGGCACAACGGAGACCGCTGCCACGAATGCGGGCAGCCGCCCAATCAGACCCAAGGTCAGCACGTCCCACAATGGACCTTGGGACATGGCGCATGGCGCACGTACAGAGCCCCGGCCCCCACCCGGGCTCGAGCGGCGCGCAACGCTCTTGGCATCAGCCCAGACACAGGTGCCAGAGATCGGTACTGTGTGCGAACCGTTCTATCCCTGGCTTTCGTTAACGGAAAGGTTTCTCGCATTTATATGAGATTTTGAATTGAGATGGCCATCTTGGACCTTTCGGTGCTGTTCGCAATCCTGTCCTTCATAAGACCTAATCCCCTCTAGTTTCCGGGCTACACGCCCGCCAGAATTGGGAAAGGCATATCGAGAGGAGTATTTCAGTCACCTTGGCATTCCTGACGTCATAATAACGCCACTCAAATCCCGCCGCTCCATAAGCCACGCGGTGATCAAGGCCAAAAAACAGTTGTTGAAACGTTCCCATCCGGCGTTCGCGAGTGCAATTTCCACACATATCAGTCGTCAACTGGCTCTCAATGTTGTCACGGTACGATGACGTAATCCTACCATGACGCATTGAGCATATTCACTGGCATATTCACTAAACGGAGAATCATACTGTCTAGAGCAGTCCTTTCCAGTTATAACATATACCAATACTTAGAAGTGAGCTTGCTTAATAACATCTAACGCTTGTTTTGATGGCCTTAAATGTAAAACATTTCTCTGAACGAACAAGACACGTCGTTTCCATCGAATTCAATCACGAAGCAGTGTTGGCGGAGTTGGGCTTACGGGCAGCTTTGCTTACCCAGCTGTCATGCTACGCGGGCATCTGTTCAGACAATGCACACAGCGACCGACGCGTCCGCGCGAAGGGATGGTCTCCGTTGTAACAACAAAAGTGTTTCCATGTGTAGTCTCTCCCCATCCAATCCAGGGCAAAAATGCTCTGGCGGAAAGAGCGTCTGGGGCTTGATCGTCGGAGGAAAGCAGCCTATGTGTGTGGCAATGATGAGATGTAGCAGCAACCCAACCAAAAACAAAAAGCAATGTTTTTATGACAAGCCTCATTCAAACGGTGAGCAATGCAAAGTTCGCATTCCACGAAAAGTGTGCCCGCAATCTGTTGCCGTTACACACACAAGTGTGCGCGCAATCTGCTGCCTTGACACACCACAAACATCGAACAATAACGGCCATACAAAAGGTGTACTGCATCTCTTCTTTCCATGGTATCAAATCCCCGCACTGCACTCCGGAGCCTGTCCCCACGTCCAGGCTATATCGGAGATCGCTCCCACGTCTAGGCTAAACACCACACTGACCAGGCTAGTCCGCCTTGATACGCTTATTCCGCTTTCCCAATATCTTCATCATGTCCTTGGACATGAAGTACGGTTTCTCCTCAGTGCCATCGTTGCGCTCCAGGTCCTCCAGGAAGCACAGGAACAGCGTGTCTACGGCCATGTTGTACACGCTGAAGAAGAGACTGCTGATGAAGAAGCATCCGATAGCAATCGTCACGATGGGCAGCCAGCTGTAGTGCGTGTTCGGCACGAACTTGTCCAGACCCCGGATCGGAATGCGATGGTCCAGGAAAAAGAACGACGCTACAGTGATCCCTACGGTGATAACCGCCTTGCCGAGGAAGAGAAGAAAGTCACAGACAGCATCCACCGCCGCCACACGCAACACGTTCCTCATGATCAGCAGAAACGCGTCCTTGGCTGACGAGCAGAAGTTGGTTCCGTACGTCGCCGTCATGATGTAGGCGTTGCGGTTTATGAATCGCATGAACTTTTCCAGGCACCACATGCAGCAGCGACAGCAGCAGAGGACGGCGCGCGCCACGCTGCTGCCCGGGTGCCGCTTGCACTTCTTGTAGATGTACTCCAGGGTCACCCGAATGACGCGGATGATGGCTATGATGAGTGAGCCGAATGCGAGGGTACCCATGTGGTACCGAAAAGTGCGGGACGTGCTGTCCATCAGCGGCGTCTTGGGCAGGTCCTTCGACTTGTCGAACGTCCAATACCAGGAGGAGAACGTGCCGGCCAGCACCATTTCCCCGAACGCCGACAGGAAGAACAACGTCCAGAACAGAGCGAAGATATTGTAGGCGTGTAGGTACGGGATCACCTGAAACTTCTCGTACTGCACGAAGCGGCATTCGGCCTCCGGGCACTGCACGCGGCACGTGCTCTCGAACGTGTCCGGCTCGCAGGTGGCGTTGAAGCTATAACCTGCGCAGGTGTTGCGACAGCGGGCCGGCAAGTTGGACACCAGGTAGCGCGCGCGGCCCATGGAGGCGATGTACAGCGCCAGCGTGGTGAAGAGCGCCACAGCGCACAGCTGCAGCAGCCAGGGCAGCAGCGGGAACGCCAGCGTCGACAGCGTCGACGTCACGGCACGGCTCGCCTGGTCAATGACCTCGATGGCCACGCGCAGCCGCTTGCAGAGGATCAGCACCACCAGCAGCAGAATCACGCACAGCACGCACAGCACGATGAAGAAGATAAGCCACGTCTGCCGCAGCTGCAGGAACGAGTCGAAGCCCTTGGTGAAGGCATCGAGCGGGTTTATTTTGGCGTCACTGCCCGGCACACCGGACAGCTGCCGGTAGCGAATGAAGGTGTACACGCAGCCGCACACGAGGGCGGCGAGCGTGCCCAGCAGAGCCGTCCAGATCATGAAGCCGGCCACGTAGCGCATCAGCAGGATCCACAGCAGCGAGATCAGCATGCAGGCGACGAGGGCGATGACGATCACCCACCACGAGCTGCGGTAGTCGCTGAACGCCTCCGTACCTGCAGTAGACGAGACGTCATGAGACCCGGGGTCGCACGAAACGTGGTCAACGTTGCGTCTATAATGGTCAAAACATAGGGAATGGCTGAGGTTCACGACGAGTTGAGTGGGTTGCATGCAACATGACCCGGTTACCGCTTCCCGCAATGCTGCTGCGAACAACACTAACACTGCGCGATGCCTGAGCGATGTTCAACATACCATTGCGCTACAGGTGAAAGGAAAAAAAAAGAAACGCGGCTGGCGAACCCGCCCATTTTAACGTCGGGTGTTTTTGTGCACATTTATCGCAGGTGTTTTGGAGGGGTGTAGACTATTTAGACTATCTAGACTAACTAGATAGACTATCCTAAACCCACAGGCTAGCAAGCGTGCTGAAAAACCGCACGGCTGTCGACACGCGCGGACGGCGAAGGTCGGGACTTAACGGTCTTTCAGAAGTGAAGATTAACAAAATACGTTTTTCAAACGTGTAGATTAAAAAAATTATCATTTTTGAGAGACCAAAACTTCACATTATTGGCTGAAACGCAATGCATGACTGGTCGAAGCAATATCGCTCCAGAACTGGTCGAAGTAACAATGCTTGAGTTGAACAGTATGAAGGAAACATACATCTACTAGCTGAACAAAACAAGTGCATCATAAGGAGTTTCGCAACGTTCAAGCAACGAATATCATGCTCATCACTGCTTTAGGTAACACACTTATTGAAAATGGTGCAATCCGGCTTCCTCAGCCAAAACAACGAGGCAGTACCGCCTGTAGATTGACCGAAAGCAGCACGAAAAAACAGTGGTGACTTAAAACATGTTTTAGACATTAAAAATGGCTAAAATATATTGTGCAGTAACAGTAAATGTCTTGTTACACACCCAGGTTCAATGCAGCATTTTATGCACCACATAACACGAACAAACGTAAAGAACGTGAGAACTTCATGACGTGAAGAAAGCCGTTCTCCAAATATACCGGTGCATGTGCTCACACCCGGTCCCTAAATAAACCTCGGTGTGATCTACGAAATAGAGGCCGAAAAGCCCTGTAATGGACTTTGTGTCGTCATCCTTGCTTAGATCATCGCTCGATCAAATACCATCGGCCAGCCCAGAACGCCGAAATGACTCAAGCGTCCCGCGGATGACACACCCTCAACACGCATGCTAGGATGCTGTGTTCGCCATCTTCACTTTTGACTTCTATGCGTGGCTACAGGTGCATTTATTAGCTACTATATCTACCATGCTTTCTCCTTGCACGTTGTGAAAACGAAGTGTGGCTTGTTTATTTAACGACATGGAAGCTTCAGCCATGATTGACTAAGCGCGCCAAATCCACGACCGCTCAAAAAAATGCACACCACTGAAGCCTGCCACGTATCATCCACCTCCTCGGCGACTCGCGCATTTTAGTATTTGAAAGGAATGAATTGAACTGAAAGAATTGAACACTAATCTGAAAGAACCGAAACCATGAAACAACACTTGCAAATCATTGTTCCTAATATGGCTGCTCCCTCAGTGAGCTTTAATTTTGTCGCATCACATACATTTGCGAGAAATGTCGTGACGCCGTTCTCAGCTGATGCAGGATGCAATCTCGGCGAATTATAGGCTAACATTGCTGCCAGTAGCTAACAAAGTGACGAACCCGGTTGGCTGCTTACCTCGGTAGCTACGCACTTGGTAGTTCGGCAGACATGCCGACGATTATTATTTTTAATATTGAATGTCAATGCGTAATTTATCTCAAGATGGGGAATGATTCGCCACGTCCAATACTTATTTCTGGCGTAAGTATATGTAGATGTTTGGTAATGACTATGTCTTCCGTTTTACTGTAATTAGCGACGAAGTAACGTATTATGCGTTCGGTGCTGCTACCAACAAAAAATCGCGGTCCTTTTTGAAGAGTACGTCTCTGCGGGGCGAGTCTTCAGATTGGGCACGAGGGCCGAGAACGGTTTTCATAATACCTGAGTTTGGCAGTTTCAGTGTCGACCGGGCAGGCAAGCGTAAAATCCCGTATACAATATCCCGTTGCCAGGGACATTTGGACATGGTAGCTCCCAGGAAAATACGCCCCCCCCCCCCCACCCCACAAAATTTATGGCGTGCATCAATGTGCCCGTGCCTTAATGTTAAAGTTGACAATGTCAGAGAGATAGGAAAAAAATTCAAAGATGGGGAATATCTGACATTGAGGAAATAGTCAGAATTGCATGCGTAACTCGGTTTTCAGTGGAGATTCGGAGCCCTTTCCCTCCCCAACATTGTAAAATCCTGCGTACGCCCCTGACCATGACAGCCCGTTGCTGCTGACTGAAAACTATGACGAGACATCCTCGCATGTGAAGCTGGCTATGTCGTCATTAACATTGCTTAAGAAGTGCCGCCGTGCACAGCTGCACAAGGAAACGAAGACGTCCCGAACAGCCTTCAAGGTGAAGTCAATTATCCCCACTTGAGGGCATCAGCACGGTCACATCACCATGCCCAACGAAGCGCTTCAGCTCCCACGCGATGCCGAACAGAGGCCTGGAGCTCTGAGGCGTCGCTCACAGCTGTGCAGGTGCTGGTGTGACCAAAAGAAGGGAAAATGCGTTCAAAAGTAGGCCGAAGGGTGTCACGTGCTATTTGTTTGGCTGTCTGAGCGCTTAGGTCCCTCCACACGATAGTTGCGCAGGACAAAGATAACGCGTCGAAATATCAGATCCGAGCAATTCTCACACTATTAGGACTCATAATTCGGACAAAATGATGGTAACTCAAGTAGGGTTTGGCACGCTTAAGATGCCGTCGTGAACATCATGTTCAGGGACATTTTAGGTCACGCCACGAAAAGGGAGAACTAGTCAGTTTTAGACAGTTTTGACATTTACCCAACTCCTTTCTTGACCGCTACGCTCTCTTCAGGCTGCAAAAATACCCCAAACTTGTGGCCTCAACACGGGTCCCAGGGGAGTTGGGCATCACGTGGTGATACACAACGGCATCGCTGTAGTCCTTGGCACCGTGACAGTGTACAGAGCACAAAGCCGACAATATTTGAAGTGTTCGGAAGTTAATGAAGTCAAAACTTCTGTACAGGATCACAGTGTACTGGTTTTCCTACGAAAAATAAAAAAACGACGTTTTTAGTGAGCTCATATCTTTTAATGACCTGGTCTCTGCAAAGTTCCTTGGAGCGCGTGGGACCAGGTGAGCATTTCAAGCAGCTGCCAAGCGTCCATGGACGGATGACTTAGCCGTTGTTCATAATGAAAACCGACATTGGCTTCCCTAAGCGCGAGCAGCAGACGCCAATCAAATGCTTCCTGACCCAAAAACTAGACCGAAAAGTGCATGAAGTCCAACCTAAAACTCATGGTATTTATGACAATTTATGCGCGAAATCTTCTTGCTTCATGCCTTTGTTTGACTGGGCAGGAAATATTTTCAGGAGGAAACGGCAACTTATCCTGTAGTGCAGCTACGCTACGGAATGTCGTTTCATACACCGTGCACTCCGGCTGACAACCACAGTGCCAGGGGAGCCTCGCTCCTGCACGCTCGCCACCGCTGCCGTGGGCGTACCGGGCCGTTACTCACCCTACCGCCATGCCAGCGGATACACGTCAGGCGCCGGTGGGCGGCAATCCCCGGCCAATCACGCTGGGAAACCTCCCACTGACGGGCCGGGGGAGCGGGGGAGGGGGAGGGGTGTCGGTGTAGGGCCTCACTCAACGCAAGTTCTCCTTATTACCCAGTTGGCTCGAACTCCACTGGACCACGAACCATACGTGTGTTTCCATCCCCTCCAGTCCTCAAGGCGCAGCGTCGTCCCCGATCTTATCCGTTTCCCGTAAAACTGAGCCGAATCTCACCCATCCCTGACCAGGCAATCGCTGAATCCCATTTACCCCTGACCGGGCAATCACCGAATCCCGTCCACCCCTTATCAGGCAATCACCGAGTCCTACCCACCCCTGACCACGCAATCACCAAATCCCATCAATCCCTGGCCAGGCAGCCACCGAGCGTCATCTGTCCCTGACCAGGCAATCACCAAATCCCATCCAACCCTGACCAGGCAACCGCCGAGTCCCGTCCATCCCTGATCAGGCAATCATCGAATCCCATCCATCCCTGACCACGCAATCACCGAATCCCATCCACCCCTGACCAGGCAATCATCGAATCCCGCCCACTCTTGAAGAGACTCAGCATCCCTCAACGGTCTCGACCAGACTGGATGGGGCCCCGTCGTCCCGGCCCAGAACGCAAACCACACAAAAATCCCACCCGTTGCTTCCAGACCGAATTATTACGCCCGTCCTGGAACAGGCCAGTTCATATCCCATCCGTTTCTGACCAGACCAGACCAAATTAATTGCGTATGTCCATGACTAAATGGATCGAAACCCATCCTCATTGGACTGGGTTGAGCCGAACCCTTTTCTGAAGGGAACGTGACACACGTCATCACGCCCCTTTTATGAGCCGAACCCGACGCGCCCACCAGATCACATTCCACTCGTTCGCTGCACCGAGACGGCAGTCAGCGCCGTCTGGCTCCGCTCCGTCGCAGGGCCGTACCGAATCCTTTGAGGCTGACGAAGACGCCCATCCGCTCGGCGCCCTTGTACACCGACTCCACCGTCACGTCCATCTGCCGGCCGTCGGCGTCCGTCACCTTGCCGTCCGACACGTCGGTCAGGCCGAGGTTGGGCACGCAGCGGCCGAGCACGGTCGCGCTGCGCAGCGTGTAGGGCGCGCAATCGTCTGTGTCGCGCAGCAGGCTTCGACACGAGCGCCGCGTGTCGGTGGCGTCCACGCCGGGCCGGCAGGTGAGCCGGCGCCGCGCCTCCGGCGTGCACAGCCGCTCGTCCAGCGCGTACGGCAGCGCCAGCACGCTCTCCTGCGGGCAGCGGGCCACGCACACCTGCGGCGTCGGGCAGCCCGCGATCAGCACCAGCGGCGACGAGCACTGGCTGATGTCGAAGTACAGAAGGAACGGCCGGTCGGCCACCTCCGCGTCGCGGCCGCATTTACGCCCGTCAGAGTCGGTGGGGAACACGAGGATCTCGGGATCGCCGTAGAAGATGGCGTACGCCGCCACCAGCGCCCAGCCCACAAGGAACACGAAGAAGAGGATGGCGCACAAGATGTCCGTGCACGAGCGTTTCTTGACAGGGCCGTGAAAGGATGGGTCGTATGTACGCGGCTGGCCATAACCGGCCACGCCGCCCGGCGCCGCAGTCTCGATGCCCGTCATGGCCGCGTCCCTTTCACTGACCAGCCATTGCACGGAGGCTCAGCCAAAGGCCTAGTCGGTCTCCGGCACGCACACTCGCACTCACACACCCATACACACGCCACAGAACGCTACGCGGCCGCCCGCCACTAGAGCTCCTATCCGCTTGTAAACAAAGACGGTTATGAGCCGACACGGTCGCGGCTGCACTGACGTCACCCTGCGGAGGCGTGCCATTGGTCTAGAGATTGTGTTTCAAGGTCGCCCGGCGGCACTGCCTGGGATAACGCCGAGGCAAGGCAACATGTCCCGTTCCCGGGCAAGCGCGGGCATGGGCCACATGACTGACGGATTGCCGCCAGCAAGGCTACGCTGGGCAGGGTGGAAGCGGTGCGAGTGGTACTGCCTGGAGCGGTGCGACTGACGCAAGGGCGGATCCAGGGTTCCATCAAAGAATGGGCACCCCATATTGTGAGACCACTGAAGTTTGTTCTCACTGTTGGCCCAACTAAAAAGTCGTCCGCTCCGATAGGGACCCCCCCCCCCCCTCTCCCACCCCGGTGATCGATGCGCCCTTCCCCTGTAAGGTTTTGGTGGATAACTTCCTAGTATGTCGTGCAATCGCGCCTTCTTTTTCAGCAGCTTGTGGGGCATCCATTGTGTGTATTTTACGACACTAGAAACGTCTCCCTCGCACTTAAAGTTTTGTAGAAGCGGCGATTTATTAAAAAACACGGTGGCAGGGGCGCATCCAGCTGCTCAATCTGGAGGGGGGACAACAAGAGGCCACCAAAGGTTGACTTTTCATTGCAGCGATGCACATTTCCATAGACTGCATTGCTTGATCAGCCTGGCAAGATAAGAGTTGACGGCTGACAACAATCACCTGTTCTGAGGAGGCTGTACCCTCTGTATACGAGACAATTTTTTCTAATTTTTGTTTCCGCTCATTCTACATCGGAAACAAGTGTGCTCTGTATATAGTAATTGACATGGTGTGAAGTTAGTGCACGCCCTGGCAGTATTGTTCTCAGTGGCCCCAAACTGCAGTAAAACGGCGTTTAACCGCTGACTTATGTTATCTTTTCAAAACACTCAGCAAAAAATGCATTTAAGCTTCAATAACAAAAAGTGGGGAATTTTGCATTCCGTTAAGACTGGAACAAAATCGTAACGACAAATCAGAGCGTGCCAAATTTAACAGTAATTTAAGAGCATTATGAACGTCATCGAGTCTGATTGATAAAGACGGACGCTCGGCTGGTGACGATGGCATATAGAAAGGATGCTGCTCCACACATAACTTCATCCAGTGAATATATATGTGCCATGTGAGAAATAGCACCGCTTGGTATGGTGACCCTACCATGCGCTGACATCATCATGGAGGGTGCAACAGGATAACTGCAGCCCCCTTAAACCTAAAAAATGTGCCCCAGAAGGTACATACATGTTATAAGTCAGGGAGAAATCATGACATAGATTTAACGTTTACCTAGCTTTGTCCACCATCGATTTAGATTTTAAGTTCACGCAACTGATTCAATGGCTAAACGATCGATCACCTATTCCAAAGAACTTTTGGTCTACGACACATGTCAGGCTGCCAACGAAACACTACCGTCGCCATCGCCATTACCACCATTATTACCGCCGTCGGCCGGTGACCTTGTCACGGAGCCAGCTGATGCAACTGTCCCAGTGCTACCAAATGCTCGCGGCCGCACGCTTCGCCAAAGATTATAACTATTTTTAAATGACTGCCGTAGTTTCGCCAACACGCCCTGGCAGGCCGTGCACATTCAATAATGCGCCGCCAGAGGGGCACACCATTAACACACGTGACATCACCCGGTGATCATGTCACGGGGTCATTTGATAGTTCGCCCACAACGCCACGAAACACGCGCGGTGGCATCCCGCAGGTACGGTTGTCGGATGTTGTTTAAATAGCCGCCGTAGTTTTTCCTGCAGTCCCGCCGCCCGCCCGCGTTCAGTAACGCGCTGTTAGCGCGTTGTGTGTTCCAATAACACAGCGGCCGTCCACTGATGGCCAGTGTGCGACGCCAGTTCTCTTAACACTCCTGCAGTGCTATTAAATGCACATGGCTGCACCACATTATTACTTTCAAAGCGTTGCCGTTACTTTGAAATCTAGGGCATGTTCGTGGCGTACCAAAAATGCTGTATTCTACGCGATGTCACATAGGATATTTACCGGAAGTGTCCACATCCTAACAATGGGGCCTGCTCAGCCATTTCCGTTTCACATCGATCAAGGATCTGAAAAGGCGTCTGGCAAATATTTTTCACTTATTATTTCAAACTCTGCACGCCCGGAAAATATTATGTGTGGCGGCACGACATGCAGTTCCAGAGGCGTCTCCTCCCAAGCACGATTTTGTTAGATCAGCTGTTGGCATTGTTATAGTGCTGCCAAACGCAAACGGGCACCCGCTCTGCGCCCGATTAAAAGTATTTGTAATGGTTGCCATATTTTCACCACCTGCCTCCGGTCGGTCGCCTCCATTCAAAAATGCGCTGTCAGCAGGTCATGTCAATGTAATAATTGCGTTATTATTATGACCACGTTTGGGCACCAGTTAATAGCTCTCCAACAGTGCTATCAAAAGCACGCTATTGAATCCCCTGTGCAAGATTACAAGTGTGTTCTTAATCGCTGCCGTATTTTGCCCACCGCGCTCCAGCCGGCCGACCGCATTCAGTGATGAGCTGTTGGTGAGGCATACTAAAGCACTTAAATGCAACGCACAAGGTCACCTCTCCCGTTCACGATTCAAAGCAGATTTAATGACTGCCTTAATTTAGCCGCCACGCTCCTGCTGGCCGCAGGCATTCAGTGATGCAATGTCACGGAATCATACCGATAAAGTACGTGAATTTGGCCAACGATCACTTCATTGTGCGAGCCTTTAGCAGCGCTATGCAACGTTCAGCTTTTCACCCTCCGTGCAAGATTGCATGCATTACCATCGTTCGGAAGGTTGCCGTGTTTAGAAACGCGCTGTCAGGAAGCCATCTCTCAAAGAAAGTGTTGTTGGCTGATGGCCATCTTACGATGACAGTAGAAAGACTCTTTTAGTGCTATCGAATTGGGACTGTCGCACCCACTCCGCAAAAAATATTTAAAGACTGCTATACCTTAACAAATCCGCTTATTTATTTCACGACCGGTTGTCTGCATTCAGTAATTCGCTGTCAATCTTCATACGAAAAAAGGTGGCTTTGGCCGAGCACGATGCTACCGTGCCTGCTGATAGTCCTGGCACAATGCTACCGTGCCTGCTGATAGTCCTGACACAATGTTTCACAATGCTTCCAAACATACATGGATGCTGCCTCTGCGTACAATTATAATTGTTTGAAATGGCTTAAGTATGTGTTGCTTATGCCTCCCCCCAAAAAAAAGTATATGCATGGTTTTAAGTATGAGCACGATTTTCAGTATACAAATGCAAGCATCTGCAACAGTTTCACCAGCACATTGCGGCAGCCAGCTGGGCACGTTCAGTAATGTGCTGTCAGCGAGTCATACCAAGAAAGCGGGTGCCGTCGGCTGATGACCGGGTTTCATTGTCAGTCAATAGCCCTGTCATGATGCCATCGAATGTACACGGTTCCACCCTCGGCACAAGATGACAATTATGCCGAAAAGTCTACCGTAATGTAACCAATCACCGCTGCGACGAACCGCCCGCATTACGTGATGCGTTGTCTGAGGGTCATGCGAATAGAACGTGTGCAGCCACCCTGCGCCCACGCAACGATGCACGTCGATTGACCTTCTACAGAGCTAGCAAGTGCTGTCGGGGTCAAATATTTATAAAATGCGCGCCTTCGGCTAAAAACCACGTTATGGTGTCAGTGCATAGCTATTCCGCAATACTATCAAACGCACGCATTGGACCATCCGTGTAATTTAAAAACATTTTTTTATAACTGCCGTAGTTTCGTCACCATGCTTTGGACAGCCACACTCATTGTATAATATGCTTTCAAGAATTCGCGCCTATAACATACGTGCCGTCGGCCAATGACCATGACACGCGCGCCAGAAGTTCTCTCACAATTAGCTGTATAATACTAAAACGGCCCCGCTGTCTGCTTTTCGTGATGTCTTTTCCGTGCCGTTCTGTTTTGCCAGACGGTTTGTAATATTTGGTGCCGTATAACTGGAGGAAAAAAGAACGTCGGCAGCGTTTTTTTTCAACATAGGCTACATATTTGTTCTCTGCTTAACACAGGAGCAACGCTACTGGAGGGACATGGGAGCAACCACCCTTTGCCATGCTCCAAGGTGGAAAATATGTACACGTGACTGTTCTTCGTAATATGGGGCGCAACGCCAAGGAAACCATCCGTCAAGTCGTCAAGCTTCTGCGTTTTCTGATGGGCCAACCCGCCAGTTCAACAACACATGAACGCAGGTTCAACGCGCGACAGCGGCAGGAACTTGCTCAGCTTAGAGGGAGTGTTCTACATTGGTACATAATCCTAAACTGAAATAGCCATTTTGAGGATCATTCGGCGCAGTTCACAGACCTGCCCTTCTTGAGATCTAAAACCATGTTGTTTTGAGGTTAACAACCGCGAATATGTGCAAACTATTTTGAGCGTGATATTTCAAGGTCATTCAAGCATGCATGACGCCATAAAAACGTCCTTTACCTGCTGCTACCCCGCTGGTCACGCGGTGTTCAAGGTCAGTAAGAATATTTCGTCAATATCGTAACATCTGGCGTTGGTGTGCACGCTTTCCAGGTATAATGCATATCAACTGACGCTCAGTTTATGTTGAGTAGACTGTGCGTTTTAATCACGAACCACGTTTTGTGCCACAGGACATAAGCGGTCAGGGGTGGAACCAGGCTTCGCTTTTTGGGGGTGGAGGGCTTGCAAACTGTTCTGGTAGAATTAGCTTTTTCACTTTTAGGCCTGCCAGTTTGCATTTTCACCAGGAAGCTCAGGAAGCTAAGATTTATATGTGTACCGATTGCCCAGCAAATTGAAGAAGTCCGCGAATGTTGATCTGAACATGAATCTAGACCCGGCTCCTAGTTGACGCGCGTATTTGTTTCATCTTTATGGCGGTATCTCAGCCAATCTGGAAGATGGTGTCCTTTATGGGTGCCTTTTGCCCGCTTGGGGACTTGACTAAGCATCGCGGTTGAATAGCTTATTTGATTACGGAAGGAAGAGTCTATTTCGATTACAATAATTCCATCCGTTTAGGGCGGGTCTATTTTGCTTATAACTTTTATAAGGTGGTGAGGGTTTATTTTGGCTGTTTGATTTTACTTTTGGTGAGGGCCCTTAATTGAGCTGATACCGAGCCGCTAACATGAACGATACGAGACAGTTTTGGCGCGCGGGGTTATTTCTGACGTCAGTGCCAAGGTATGGTGTGTCATGATTTGCCAGCTCAAACGTCAGCGCGGGGAGTCGTGTAGGCGTAGCGATAATCGTTGCGTGCGAGGAGTACCTCGCTGCCGCTGGTGGTCGTTGTTCGATCTGTGCCTTTGTTATCACAGACATTTCAAGCCCTGAATTAAGGTTAGCCTTGCGTTGACTGCTGAAGAGCATTGCAACCTCGTACACCTGGCTTGAATTCGGTAAGTTTTGTAGTTCTTATGCTGCAGTGCATGCATCGTTGCAATTAGGTGCCCTGTATATTGATAACAAGGTACTTCGTAGGGCAAATTTAGCATTCATCTGTGTTTTGCAATTAAATGATACAGCCAGAATTTCATAACCACTGCTCGGCACCCCAACCCCAGAAACAATTACAGACCTGCAGGGTTGTTTCTTTTTTTGCTTCAAAGAACTATTCATTGTTTGATGTTGAATGTGGCCACCATTGTAAGTCAGCTAGACGTGGAAATTTTTGAGAAGACTGTTGTCGAATGACACTGGGGGCGTGTTTTGTTACCATTGTGTACCATTAAGGATAGTTTGGTAAGGATCAGCTTTAGTTCTGTAGCTGGTTTTATAAAGTATTGTATTCACCCATCGGTTTGAAACTAAGGCACCCATGCTATCTTGGCATTTATATGTGTGATATTTTATTGATGTTTGCTATATTTTTATTGCTATCCTATTATATTGTTCTTTATTTAGTCTTGCTGAGTTTGACCTGTTCCATTCATCATTGTATCAGTCATTTTATGAACTGTATTCTTTGTTGATGTTAGTTGTCCTCACATTTGTTTATCTATACTGTCTTCATGATTGTTCATCTGCTTGCACCATTTGTCCATAATTGCTATTCATGCATTCTGTGGCATCCAAGAGGTATACAGCATAGTTGAGGCTGCCACCACCAGTTTGACGTTCACACTCGTATTGCTGATCAATATCATCCAGTCCAATATTCCCTATCTATCCATCATATTATTATTACACAACAAAATACAAAACTCATGTGGTGAAGGTTATGATTCAAAGACTGCATAGCTGGTAGAATGAAAAAACTGATCAAAGTTTGACACCATCAAAAAACATTGTCTTAACCTAAGTCTTTTCTTGTTGATAGAGATCTTCAAAATGGCAAAAGCATGGCAGAATGCCAGACCTCTACTAGGACTGAGCCAGGCAGCATCCATTTGTCACCCCAACTAATTTATTGATAACTCAGTGCAAACAATTTGAGTAATCTTCCCTTGCATGCACGCCTTTAAGAAAATATTCCTGTGCAAATATGTTGAAATTGATAACACATTTTCCGAGCAGGGGCCTGAATGGAACATTTATAATGAGCATGTTGAATATGTGAAGATCATCTTGCCTGACTAGCCCACCTGTTGTGTTCTTTGCCTGATAAGGCCCAGGTTGTGACAGATAAGGGAATGTTGAATACAAAAACTGAGGATATTTTTGGAGAAAAAAGTATGACTGGTGGAAATGTGAAAGAAACCTTGGCACACTTATGGTTGTTAGTAAAAAAGTGTGGAAAGGGGGCTGGAATGCTTACTGTCCAAAACTGACATGTTTAAGGTGTGTGGGCATGCTCTTTGAGGTGCCCAGGATGAGGGAACACTGTTGGATGGAAGTTGATAAGTGTTTATCATTAAAACTTGGTAAATTTGTGTACCCATTGGGAGAGGATGAGGAATAGTAAACATTGGATGACATTTTTAATGCAGTAAATAGGATGGTTAATTCACATGTTTAATTTAGTAAATAGGATGACATGGATGTCATATAGTCAGCATACATGATGGCCTCAACCCTGGTTGATTTTGAGCCCGAGCCGGCCTAGTTTCGCGCGATGGGGAAGTGGGCGAGAAACAAACTGGCACCAGCCAATGTGTTTAGGCATGAAAAAGAAGCCTTTGAGGTCTGACCCAGAAGAAAATGGACCGGACCAGGCGTGACCGGACGTGACTGAACGTGTCTGGACGTAGCTGGACGTGACTGGACGTGACTAGACGGAAATGGGCGTGGCTGAACGTGACTGGACGTGACTGAACGTGCCTGGACGTAACTGGACGTGACTAGACGGAAATGGGCGTGACTGAACGTGACTGGACGTGACCAGATGTGACCGGGTGTGACTAGACGGAGGCAGACGTGACTGGATGGGACTAGACGTGACTGGACGGGACGGGACGTGACCAGACGGAAATGGACGTGACTTGACGTGACTGGACGGGACTGGACGTGGCATCCGTGACCGGGTGGGACGGGACGGGACCAGATGGGAATGGACGGAACCAACTGGGTCTTATGGCACCGAATGAGACCGGACAGAACTGGACGATGCCGGATAAAACCGGACAAAACTGGACCAGACCGGACGGGATGGGATCATTAGCATTGTCCCACGTTTCGTCCATTAACATCATGCTTAACCTAGTTTATATCTGCATCCTTAAAGGCTTTGATAAAACTGAAAGGTGTGGGGTATTTTTGTGAATAACAGGTTGCTTTGTGCGCAGTGCGTGTTTTTAATTTTGCTTGTGCTGTTTCGTTCTTTGGTCAATAAACGTCGTATATTGGGGTTGCCAATGCAGGATCTGGTACGCTAAAACACTATTAGCCGTAGTTAAGGTACGTAAATTACGCCATGTGAAGTTGTGCATTTGACCACATCTTGTTTTGCCTGGGAACAAAAGTATACGTGTAAAGCAGGTATGGGAACGAAGCCAGACTTGGGACTACGAAGCCAAATCCGAGGGCAAGAAAAGAAAGCATTAATTTGGAGCCGAAGCCGAAGCCGGAGCCGGCGGCTTCGAAGTTTGAAACTGCAAAATTGTGATTTGAAAACGGGATGCAGAATTTGAAGCGACTGGCTTCGGACTTTGTATTGGGAAGCTGAAGCAGAAGCCAGCAGCGTTAAGCGTAGGGAACGCGAAGACAAAGCCAAATTCATTAATTTGACATTTCGAGTATAAAGTGGAAGATAAATCCATTCTGCAGGGCTTTTCTGTGAAACCAATACCATTTCGCGTTCGCCAAAATTGTGTGAAATCGGGAAGTTTTACCGACCCGTTGATACGGAGAATCAGCACCACGGCAGATTTCCTCCCGGTCTGTTGTCCTTGTCCTTGTTCACAACGTTTCGAGCGGTTCGTTCTCCGGGGGCTCAGGGCATCAAATGACCAGGGCAGGCAGCGCGTTCTAAAGCCCAGATCATCACCGGGCCGTCGGCACATATTAGTTGGTCCTGAGAATGATCGGCGGATTTGGGATCTCAGCGTGCGATTCTTGTCTTTCAGTGCGCGTCATTCATGTGTGCGTCCTAGCCCTGTAATGTTTTTTGTTGTATATTGTGATGTCTGGATGGTCAGGGGTGTCTATGTGAAGTGAACGCACAACTTCAGTGAGAAATCGCCATGGCCAAGCCAAGGTTAGTAGTTCAAGATCGCATGGAGCTGAAGCTGTACTCACATACCAAAACGTGTTCAAAGCCGACGCCCAATCCAGCTGTTAAAAAGGGACACAAATACAAAGCCGAATCAAACCGTCTGTCATGGCGCGAAACTGAGGCCTTAGCCTAAGCCAGCTGAGGGAAATCCCTCAGAACCGAAGCTGCATCCCGGAGCCATTGCAGATAACCACAGCTTCGCGAAGCCGAAGACGGCTTCATCCCCAAGTCTGGTGTCAGAGGTCTGCACAATATGAGTATTGTATATGTTCAGAACTGAAATACCAACAAAACCTGCCAGGTCCAGAACGAAAGACACGTATGCTTTGCGGGGCTGCGGGCTTAAAAGTGGCAACTCTAAAGCATTTCGGCCATACTGGCTTAAACCTGGCTTAAACCTGCAGACATCAGTCAGTATGACTTCACAAACTAGTGGGCGCAAAATGACCACAGTAGTCGGCGCGCCTTAAAACTCCAGTCAACAACAACTTTGCGAACTAGGAAAGCTCAACAAAGATATGTGGCAGACTAACATTAACGACTTGCGACGTATATGGAACGTGCTCACTCACGGTCGTGATTGGAGCAGCGGACCAGTGATCGTGAGGCTATGGGCTGGACACCGGAAAAGATAACGGACCAGGCGACCGATATGGCTACCATGAACTGTTCCCGTGAACTTGCCAGGACCAGCGGCGGAGATTTCAGAGTCGAGGTGGGGAAGGGTAGTATTTTAGAGCCTTTTTGGTCCCAAAATATCGGCGTACTCTGTAGGCTCTAAGCTAAATGTTGCTAACGCCTTGGAGGCCGTGACACCCACGACTCTCATTAGAACTCCAGCCATGCCTGGGATTACGTCCAACTGGGGTGAGGTGGGGGCGGGGGGGGGGGGGTCCCTGACACTCACAACTGACGGGAGCACTCCAGCCATGCCCGGGACCAATGTCCAAGTGGAGACCCGGGCACTCACAACTGCCGTGAGAACGCCGCCATGCCCAGGGGCAATGTCCTAATGGGGGGGGGGGGGGGGGGGGGGGTATGGCGCTCACAACTGACGTGAGAACTCCAGCGTCTCCTGAGAATGTCCGGGACAAATGAGTGCATGGCATGGACAAATGAAACAACCGGCCGAAAGTAAGGAGCGAATTAGCACCAATGGTGGAGCCTGTTGTCTCGTGTAATGATTCCCTCTGCACCAACACCTCGCCTGCACTTCCCGGCATCAACACAGCCATTGACAATACAAGGCCATTGCGAGATTATACATGTACATCGTGGAAGTCGGACGTTATCTTGCGGGATGAGACGTGTATATTTGTGCTTTAGTAGGCCAGTAGCTCAAACGGCCGTATCAGTCGATGAGTCGCGCGCATCGCTTCCCGAGCCGGGCTCAGGAGCGGTGTTGGGGTGCTGATAACAATTCTTAGTCACGCCTGCTGCGCGCCCCACAGTGTCTGATGCACGCACGTAAGGCTGATACCAGGGGCAGCGGTTATTCACGCAGTTGTTATCAATTTGAATTTCGAATCCTCCGGCTTTGTGCACTCGCTAGTCTGGCATCGCACCATCGTGACATACGATAGCATGCCGATAGCCTCATCGCCGTGAAGGTACCGAGATAACCGCATAGCCGTACAACCGGGAGGCGTTTGGGGGCCATGGTCTTGCAGGCCATGCAGAAGCCCATGGTCCATGGCCATGCAGCAGACCATGGTCTTCCTACTTATCGTGAGGCTGAACATG
This sequence comes from Pollicipes pollicipes, assembly GCF_011947565.3. Taxonomy (NCBI): domain Eukaryota; kingdom Metazoa; phylum Arthropoda; class Thecostraca; order Pollicipedomorpha; family Pollicipedidae; genus Pollicipes; species Pollicipes pollicipes. Next base: position 26,435,910 of record NW_023596805.1, on the reverse strand, counting down.
AACTCTATCGCAATGCGCGGAAAGCAGTCACTTCAGATGGGGATGTGATCCTCCCGGGTTTTGCGGTGTTCCTCCGCCATTGGGTGGCCATCCCTGTTCACACCAAGTGCGGCCGGTGATGGTATGGTGGTCAGTCGTCAGTACCAGGTGACGTCAGCACCATTGGTGTCGTCGGGCCTCCCTCCCCCTCCCCCCGCCCTCCCCCCCCCCGCCCACTCCAACATCGCTGTAGCGGACGGGTGTCTGTAGCGCCATTGGCGTTGTCACGCCTCCCCCTCCGCCCTCTGCCCACTCCCACAGCGCGGTAGCGGACGGGTGTATGTATCGGATGGGGGAGGACGACTCCAGTCGATGCTAGCCGCCGAAAACTTTACCCAGCTGCTTCTTTCCCACGGAACTTTTGCTGCACCATAGAGTGGGATGGATCTTGTGCAACGGTGGCCGTTGGTATCATTAATAAGCATATGCTGTCCAGTTTCTGTCTGTTACATATTTTCACACATGTTGTCAGCCATATGTGGCCAGTGGTGCCAAATGCGGAGATGACGTCAGCGGCGGGGGTGTTACGAATCGTGCGAGACACATGTCAGGGGCTAATAGCAGACTTCTGTTGGGGTAAAAGGCCTTGACCCGTCGTCTTTGGAGATAATCGGCACCATTTTACGCCATCTCGAGGGATTTCAAATCAACCGCACGATGGCCTTCCGCACCTTGAACAAAAAATCGATTCAAAGAGAGCACCAAACGAAGGTTTTCTCTATGCACTATAGTGCGGTCCGTAAACCGTGATTCACTTGACCTGAGTAGTACGGGTGGGTCGGCTCGGAGGCGCGCCGGGTGCTGGATCCGGAGCGGTCAGCGCCCAGTGTTGGATCTTGTGCGGTCAGCGCCCGGTACTGGATCCGGCGCGGTCGGCGCCCAGTGCTGGACCTTGTGCGGTCGGCGCCCAGTGCTGGATCCAGCGCGGTCAGTGCCCAATGCTGGATCCGGCGCAGCGGCCCATGCTGGATCCAGCGCGGTCGGTGCCCATGCTGGATCCGGCTCGGTCAGCGCCCAGTGCTGGATCCGGTGCCTTCAGCGCCCATTGCTGGACCTTGTGCGGTTAGCGCCCAGTACTGGATCCGGCGCCTTCAGCGCCCATTGCTGGACCTTGTGCGGTTAGCACCCAGTGCTGGATCCGGCGCCTTCAGCGCCCATTGCTGGGCCTTGTGTGGTTAGCGCCCAGTACTGGATCCGGCGCCTTCAGCGCCCATTGCTGGACCTTGCGCGGTTAGCGCCTGGTGCTGGATCCGGCGCCTTCAGCGCCCATTGCTGGACCTTGTGCGGTTAGCGCCCAGTGCTGGATCCGGCGCCTTCAGCGCCCATTGCTGGACCTTGTGCGGTTAGCGCCCAGTGCTGGATCCGGCGCCTTCAGCGCCCATTGCTGGACCTTGTGCGGTTAGCGCCCAGTGCTGGATCCGGCGCCTTCAGCGCCCATTGCTGGACCTTGGGCGGTTAGCGCCTGGTGCTGGATCCGGCGCGGTGGTCGGCTGGACCAGTCAGCTGATACCTCAGGCAGACGGTTATGGTAGGAAGCACTGACGTCATGCCACCCACCACCCAGGCTTTCACCCAATGAAAGAGAGCATTCCACATTTGTATGTGGTTTTGAGCTGAATAAGTCACCTTGAATGTTATTCGATGCAGTTCACAGCCCTGTATTCAAACGCCTAAGACCCTCCAGTTTCAGAGCGACATGCCCGCGAAGATGCACAGACGATTTCGTGCAGACTATTTCAAGGTCACCCAGGCATCCATGACGCCATAACAGTGTCATGAAAATCCTGCTGACCACTTGTCATGCGGCGTTGAAGGTCAAGAAAAACAGACATGTCGAGTCTATCATATCTGGCGTTCATCAGTTCGGCGTTATATATATACTAATAAGCGTACTTATAACTATACCAATAGTTATAAGTACGCTTATTTCGTTATTTCTGATGTCGAGAAATATGTTTCGTTCATTATCTTCAAATGTGAGACATTCCCTTTAATGCTGGAAAAATGCACAATGGCCCGTGAACAAATATATTTACTGTTCGCTTTGACAGCAATCGTTTCAAGATCTCGGCAGGCTTTTTGCCCTGATCTGTTTTTTCCATCAATCGAGATCGGAGTTTGATCGTCAAGTCAAACAGTGAGACGATGTGGTTGGACGCGGACAGCGGTCTGCGGGGATCCTGTTTGTCACGGAGTGGACCACATGCCACTGCTGCCGGTTATCAGAAGGGGCTTATCGCTGCCAGATGGTGGTGTTGGGATTTCGCACCGTTCCCGATAGGCGCTATCCGCAACTTATACAGCCCCGCTGAGTGTAGGAGCTTACAGGCTGGTATCTAGCGGTGCTTTTAGCGATCAGTTTTCCCTGAAACGCTTACAGCGGCGGGAGTGGACTTTGGGTTTGCATTTGAACAGCGTCTCCTGCGATAACTGATTCAAATTTAGCTGTGGTAATATTTCCGTTTGCTTGGTTCTTTTGCCTCCGTTTTGAAATGAAGGGCAGCCCCTGAACAACGGACCCGGGATCTTGACCTCATCAGCAATGCTGTCCTTTTGAGAGAAAGCGTATTGTCAAACATTGTTTCGAAGGCGCGCTGTAGATCGATTTAATGCTTGCACATGGTCGACTCGATCTTCTCCAGTTTGCAACCTACCTGAATCGAACCTGAGCATGTGGAGGGAAACGTACGTCCCACAGCTTGCTCGTTTGTGCCGTTTTCCACCCCAGTCTGTTTCTCCTGCTTTTTCGCAGTTGACGTAAGACCAGGCTGGTCTAGTGAGTTGGAGCGTCATGCGTAATTTCTAGCGACGCACTGGCGTCATTGCATCTGGTGCTTATCAGCTAGTCGATGTTATAGCTCGTGTCATAACAGATTGTAGCAAAATTGTTAGTCGCACGACAGACCAGTGAACCAAGCAGCTAGTATTCGCAGTCATCATGCATGACTATGAATGACCCTCATGTCAGTGATGTGTTGTATATTATGAACCATTTATATGATGCTAATCAATTTTCAGTGTTATGTCTTATGGAAAAAATGGCGTTCCTCACCCAGTCGTGGAAGCCGGTCTTCAGTGCATGTTTGCTGTCGTTTGCGAACGTTGTGATGGGGAAATTTGTCGCAAGGGCTGATTCAGCTCGTTTTAATTCAGTTTTAAAATGTCGACCAATATTTCGTGAGGCACAGCGGTATCACTAGCCATATCGTGGCACAAATTGACGCGAGCGCTCTTACCGCTACCTGTTACGGCACTGGCTCTTATGCAGAGCCAGCAAAAATAAGCAAGCTTGAATAACGCTCGCGCGACATTCGCTAAGCATGGGCCGACGTTGCAGTCAGCTTTCAGCCCGTCTCGACAGACGGCCCCCGCCGGAGATCGGTGACCGCCGGTGACCGCCGGTGACCGCTGGTGACCGTCGATGACCGGTGGTGACCGTCGGTGACCGCCGGTGACCGTCGGTGATCGCTGGTGACCGTCGGTGACCGCCGGTGACCGTCGGTGACCGCCGGTGACCGCCGGTGACCGTCGGTGACCGCTGGTGACCGCTGGTGACCGTCGGTGACCGTTGGTGACCGTCGGTGACCGCCGGTGTCGGGAGCTGCGTCGCTCCAGGCGTCGACCCGGTCAGCACCGTGGGGAGTGTCGAGGGTCGGTCACTGACCTGACCCGAGTCCGGGGTGTAGCTATGATTCGTTGACCCTCCTGCCGCTGACCTGACCTGAGTCCGGAGTGGGGCTGGAAACAAATCAACATCACATCATTTACTCAGTATAGACATCTCACACACTCAGCTGAACTAAGCGAGCAGTCCTTCAATCGAAGATCAGTCGTTCCGACTGATCGGTGGTGTTCGTTTCCTTCTTGGATGTGTTTAGTAACGACTACTCTGGGATGTGTTTAGTAACGATTACTCTTGGATGTGTTTAGTAACGATTACTCTTGGATGTGTTAAGTAACGATTACTCTTGGATGCGTTTAGTAACGATTACTCTGAAAGGGGCCTGCGACGGCAGTGGTCTGTCGCCGTACGCTGTTTTGTGCATTCCTCGATGTTTTGCGTCGCTTCCGATGCATGCATTCGGCTCAGGATTGTCTGTGGAACGGCGCCCGCGCCGGCGTGCGTGGCAGCGTGACCCAGGCGGGGGTGGCGGCGCGGACGCTCAACAGGTGCCTGGCACGCCAGGCCGTGACCTCGGACGGTGACGTCATCTGGCGCCGTTTCGAGCGAACGGCGCCGGCCGTCGCGGGATGTGTGCTGCTGAACAATAAGAGTCGAGGCAAACACCGCCACGCTCCCAGGCTGGCTGCCAAGCAGGACATTTGGCGATGACGCGTACGCTGTCGCTACCCCGGTAGAGGACCAACTCCTGGTGCCTAGTCTGGAATGTTTCAAGCTAGAAATCCTATTAGCAGGGGTAGGGTTGTGGTTTGTTTTCAAGGCTATCAAAACAACCTCAAATTTTACTTCGGAGGTCTTTTCATCTTATTTTGTACCATTTCGTAATTGTATGCTTGTGGTACGTAATGAGTTGGTTCCGTTGGACCGAATATGCAATCGTAAAATGGCCCACGGGTATATGCGAAAAAATCGCGTCCAGAACAAAGTTTACCAGCTATTTTGATAAGCCAGATGAGAAAGCGATGAGTTACTTCTCCTGTTTATTTTAAATTCCGTGCATTTCGGAACGTGATAAAACCAAATTAGGTACCAGTCTACTGCATTCGAGTGCGGAAACGCCAGTGCGTCGTGCGATTATCGTGATAATGCCGCCCCCTACTTAAGCCCAGCACCGGGGGCCAGTTGGGAGGCCGCCCCTACTTAAGCACGGCTTTGGGGGCCAGTTGTAAGGCCAGCCCTACTTTAGCACGGCTTTGGAGGCCAGTTGTAAGGCCAGCCCTACTTTAGCACGGCTTTGGGGGCCAGTTGTGTGGCTGCCCCTACTTTAGCACGGCTTTGGGGCCAGTTGTGAGGCGGCCCCCGCTTTACCACGGCTGGGGGCCAGTTGTGAGGCGGCCCCCGCTTTACCACGGCACTGGGGGCCAGTTGTGAGGCCGCCCCTAGTCACGAGCCACATGGACAGCCTTCTGGGGCGCCTATCCGCCCGTCCACCTGACGTTGTTCGCTTCGCTACGCTGTACAGACTGAGCTGTCAGGAGGACAAACCGACGGTTTTGTGCAGCTCCTCACCTTTGCTCCTTATCACCACAAACGCGGTGGCAAGTGCGTGAAAATATTGCCTCGGGTCCGTTTGTTTTGTGTGGCGGCACGATAACAGGAACAACCTAGGATCTTATAGGCCCGCAACGGGATTCACTCGCTCAGTCTGCGCAGCGTGCGATGGCTCCTGATCCTGGCCTTGATGCAATGCTAAAAGTGTTTTAGTCTGTCTTGTTTGACGGGCAGAAGGAAATATTGTGTGACCGACTCGGTCGGCGACACGGACACAGTGTCGGCACTCAGTGTAGCCGGCTCGGTCGGCGACACGGGCGCAGTGTCGGCGCCCAGTGTAGCCGACTCGGTCGGCGACGGTTGGCGACACGGACGCAGTGTCGGCACTCAGTGTAGCCAGCTCGGTCGGCGACACGGACGCATGGGAAAGCAATGCCACTGTGTCACGTGGCACTACCCTCAGTGTAGCCGGCTCGGTCGGCGACACAGACGCAGTGTCGGTGCTCAGCGTGGCGCTCAGTGTAGCCGGCTCGGTCGGCGACACGGACGCAGGATTGGCGCCCGGTGTAGCCGGCTCCTTGCAGCCGGCAGGCAGAGGTGGCTGTATTGATCGGGGGCCGGGCCCAGCTTGAGGTAGGGCAGGGCCACGTGAGTCAGCCCGTCGCCGTCAGGCGCCAGCCGGGCGCGCGGCCGGCTCTGTCGTGCTGGCTGGTCTACCGGGTCGATCTGGCCTGCTGAAGCTGGGCTCTGTCGTGCTGGCTGGTGTACCGGGCCGGCCTGGCCTGCTAAAGCTGGGGCTGGCGCTGGGGTGAGGTCGTTGTTCGAGGACTCCTTGTGGGTTTTTGCTGACGTTTTCAGCCGGCTGACATTGGCATTGACCGCAGCCGTGCTGTTGGTGCCGGGCAAGTGCGTCACATTTACTTCTTAGGGGGAAAAAGACACCGTTTTTCGCGGGGGCGAAAACTGATCTATTTGGCACAAGCCCAAGTGAACTCAGCACGCCAAATTGCGTGGAGGAAGGTCAGTGAGGGCGCGACTGCCTGACAGGGCTGCCTGCGGTTTTATTTGTGGCTTCTCGTTGGATGCGCCTGCAGAGGCAGCGGTGAGCCGGGCGGACGGAAGACGTGGACGAAGACGTGGGCGGAGACGCGGGCGACGACCTGGGCGAAGGTAACCCGCCGATCTGGTCGGGGTTTGAAAGTGCGCTGTGCGCTTAACGGCCTGAAGCTGTAGATTTCGAGAGTAGTTTCTAGGCGGAGCGGACCGCTTGGCTCTCCGACTCCGCTGTCGGTCGTCTGGCTCCCGTCTATAGTTCGCTGCCTGCGCCGGCTGCAGCCATGCGTTGCCGGTGCTGACGTATCAAGACGTGGCTTGATCAGCCCATGGTGCTTTTGTAACGCCTGTTTCCATCCGTTCATCCCGTTCCCCCGAGATCGCGTCCTTAATAACACGGCATTCTGCTGGTCTCGCCCCGGACTTCAGCCCCGTTGCCCTTGCGCTGAATCCGTCCCTGTCTGCTCTGACCGGCCCTGAAGCCTGCCCTGACTGGCCCTGGAGCCTGCCTGTCCGTAGAGCCTGCCCGGACCGTCCCTGGAGTCTGCCTTGACCGTCCCAGAGGCTTGCACTGACCGTCCCTAGAGCCTGCCCTGACCGTCCCAGAAGCCTGCCCAGACCGTCCCGGGAGTCTGCCTTGACCATCCCAGAGGCCTGCACTGACCGTCTCTAGAGCCTGCCCTGACTGTCCCAGGAGCCTGCACTGACCTTCCCTGGAGCCTACCCTGACTGTCCCTGGAGCCTGTCCTGACCGTCCCTGAGACCTGCTCTGACCGTCCCAGGAGCTTGCCCAGACCGTCCCTAAAGCCTGCTCTGACCGTCCCTAAAGCCTGCCGTGACCGTCCCTGGAGCCTGTCCTGACCGTCCCTGAGACCTGCTCTGACGGTCCCAGGAGCCTGCCCGGACCGTCCCTAGACCCTGCCCTAACCGTCCCTGGAGCCTGCCTTCGCCGCCCGTGAAGACGCTGTGTCTCCCGCGCTTCTGCCCGTGATCTCGTCCTTTGCACTCCTGCCTATCATCGGTGTGGCTCCCTTTGCCCTGCCTTTGCGCGTAACCATCGCCCTACAAAGGGCTCAAGGCCCCCCGAAGTTCCTCCGGAATTAGGTCTGAACGGATTTGAGCACGATGCTGGAATTTACTTAAGTCATTTGTACACATCTTGTGAAAGTTTAAGTCTCGCGACCTCGACGGCTCATGATCTATGTAAGACCTTTTTCTCAAGGTCATGGGGGTGACATTTTGCTCAAAAGCGACGAGTAACGCTTATTCCTCACAACAACTGCATGTTGAAATGTTTTTATTCTTCTTATTTATATTACCCTGGTGTGCATTGTTGCCGTTCCGGTAGCTTTGGAAACGTTAGGTCATTCGAGGTCAAGCTAGGCTGATTCTCGACCTTGGTGACCAAGGTCGAAAAGCGCTTTAAGATCGTGCGATTTCAACTTGAATGGCACACACCTTACGGCTTGCGAAGGGTTTTCTAATCTTATTCTTCCCGTTGATGTGGTTTGTTAAGTTCTTGATATAGCCTGAGGGGCCAACGTGACAATCTCCGTCACCCTTTTGACCTGGTGTCACGTCACGGACTACATTTGTCGGTGTTTACTAATGCCTATCGAAAAATTCCAAGAGCTGTTCAACGCTGTTTTCCTCGCTGTATCTTGTTTCGTCCTTGAGATAACAGAAATATATCTAAACCGATAACGTGACCCAATTGACCTGGATCCACCTGTCAAGGTCACTTTGGCCATTGTTCTGACACCTCTCTGGTGGGGGTTGCGAGGAGCCTTCGAATACCGCTGTTTTTGGATGGCTCTCATTAGCTTAGTTTCTTCTTAGATTGTAGGGAGGCCTCCGAGGCCCCTCCCCTCGTAGGGCGAACGGGAGAACCACCCGCAGGGCGAGGGTGGAGCCTGTTCTCTATCCCTCCCGAAAGCCCCTCTCTCTCTTAGGCAAACGGAAAAACCTTCCCGTAGAGCGAGGCTGGAGTCTGTGCTCTGTTCTTTCCGAAACCGTCGCTGGGCCTGCTGCTGCTCCGTCCCGGCTGCAGTAGGTCGTTGCTTCGGTGGTTTTTGCTGCGGCGGCGGTGTCTGGCGGCCGACGATGATGGCATACGGCACCGGTTTTTTGTTGGGGCGTCGATGGCCTGGCCGGATCGCAGCGCCGCCCCACGACCGCCATCTGACAGCCCCCCCCCCCCCCCCACCCACCCCCACCCACCTGCACGCTGGTGGCTTTGTGGTCGGGTGTGAGGCTACGGAGGAGGCGAGGGAAACAAATCGGGGATTTTTCTCCGAACATTTCGCGTGGGAGGGGACGTGAGGTGTATTTTCTCACCGAATTATGTTCCATGGTGATGTGCGGTTTGTGAGCCCCGTCCCACCAGGCACCCAACCCCACACTACACACACATTTGCGCCTGTTCGTCCTGATCGCCCCCCCCCCCCCCCCCGCCCATCCCCCCGGGCCGAACAAGCGGGGTCCGGCTCTTCGCCGTCGGTGCACGACTATTGACGTTGATCGATTTCGCCCGCGTCAAAAGCCCGTAGCCAGCTCTGGCTCTGCGCAAGGTTGGCACGATGTGGGAGTTAAGCCCCGGCGCGCCTGATAGGGGGCCGCTGCTGACAGGGGCCGGGGGGCTCTGCTGACGGGGGCCGGGGGGCTCTGCCGACGGCGGCCAACAGTGGCGCGGTGGCGGCTGACCGGTGAGCCCGCCCGCTCGCGAGCGCGGCGAGTATCGCCTGGAGAGGAGCGCTCGGTGGAGGCGGGCTGGGACGTGCGGTGAATGTGGAATGTGGAATGCGCGGCCTGGCTGTTAGATACGCCAAACGTGATGTGAATGTGATGTCGACCCGGGTGGCCCAGCACTTTTCCCCGAGGTCTAGTTCTCGTTTGTGCCAGCAGTCCTGATTGTTTGTTGGCCCTGTGGTTTACTCTGATAGTTATGGGAATGGCCCGGACGTGCACATCTCCTGCGATGAGTTCGTTTCCAGCGCACTGAAACCCATGGCTGCCCTTCTACAGGCGCCAACATCACGAATCACTGCAGGCTCCGGCGGCATTTCGGAGAAGAAGCCTCGGGCGCATCTTTTACCATCTCGTTCAAGGACGAAATGTCAGACACTTGTATGGGCAGGACCCCTCCCCCTCGACTTTCCTCCATGTTTCTGAGGCATTGAACGTTGGGTATCGAGTACCAATGACATTGAGTTTCTGCCTGCTGTCTACACACAATTGACCGGAGAAGTGTGATGGGTGGTGTGAGAATTAGATGAAAACAGTGTGATGCACTGTTGGCACCCCAGTAGTGGGTAAATATATAATTATGACATTTATCGTTATAATATATAGTCATAATAAACATTTGTCTGGCGGTCTTGTAAGGATTATTTTCTCAATGCTTCCTTAAGAGCCCATACTCTGAGCGGCCCACAATACCAGCGTGATGGCAGCGCGGTCCACGGCTGATCGGGCTGTGGTCGGGCTGTAATGGGGCTGTGATCGGGCCGTAGTCAGGCCGTGGTCGGGCCGTACTCAGACTGTAATCGGCGCTCGAGGGATCGCAGGTTCGACACTCGAGGCTGCCTTGTCACAGCTATCGGCCAGAACTTGCGGCTTGGCTCGGTGCGAAACATCTTGTGGCCTGTAGGGCATGAGCGTGCTGTCAACGAATGCCCCTCTAACGTCATCGCTGTACCGCAGGACAGAGATGGAGCGCGCTGCCTCCGCTCAGGTGGACGGAGTGGCCACCCAGGTGGACGTGGTGGACAGTCACATGGAGACGGTGGACAGCGTACCAATCGACGCGGAGGTGGCGCCGTCAGCGGCTGGCTGCGGCGATGCCGCCGATGCCGGCATGTTCGGATTCGGGTGAGCCTACCAGCGCTGGCATGGGTTCGTGTTCGGGTTCGGGTTCGGGTGAGCCTACCAGCGCTGGGAAGGTTTCATGTTCGGGATCGGGAGAGCCTACCATCGCTGGCAAGAGTTCGTGTTCGGGTTCGGGTGAGCCTACCAGCGCTGACAAGGTTTCGTGTTCGGCTTCGGGTGAGCCTACCAGCGCCGGCAAGGGTCGGCCTGCTGCCCAATGGTTGATTGGCTGAGACCGAGGGACATGCAGTGAAGGCAGTGATCGCGAGGGTATTGGGCAGAAATTTTGGTTCTCGATCGCCGCTCGTGTTTTGTTCAGAAGTCATGTCTGCATTGAGGGACGGGACGAACAGCGCTTGAGACCTCGCACAGGATGGCGAGAGGGCCCTGATACCATGCCTTGCAGCTTACGTTGGCCGATGATGCGTGCATTAGTTACAACACTCGGCACGCTGGCGCAACACAACAGTGTTACAACACTCGGCACGCTGGCGCAACACAACAATGTTACAACACTCGGCACGCTGGCGCAATGCAACAATGTTGCAACACTCGGCACGCTGGCGCAACACATCCATGTCTAGCACTGAGCGACAGCTTGTGTGCGTATCGAGAAAGTGCTTAATGTCTAAAGCGCGTTCTCCGAAGCGGAAGCCATGAGCGGGAAAGGGAACAACTGTAGTCAGTGCGTGGGGCCACTCAAAATCGTCACCAAATTGTGTTTGGTTCGATCTTTACTTCAGGCAGCCGCCCACGGTCCGTGTTCACTGCATGCGTTGTGTCTGGGTGCCGTCACAGCGAACCGTGTGTATGTTGCCAGCCGTTCGCAGCCTATCGCTGTAGCGCGCGCCCCGACCTCCAAGGACTCGTTCCTGTACAACATGGAGCACGTGCGGCGGGGTCGGGCCGTCATCTTCAACCACCGTGACTTCCACCCGGAGCAGCAGATGAAGGTGAGTCTATAGACCTCACATCCCACCCGGAGCAGCAGACGAAGGTGGGTCTCTGGACCTCACATCCCACCGGGAGCAGCAGATGGAGGTGGGTCTCTGGACCTCACATCCCACCCGGAGCAGCAGATGGAGGTGGGTCTCTGGACCTCACATCCCACCCGGAGCAGCAGATGGAGGTGGGTCTCTGGACCTCACATCCCACCCGGAGCAACAGATGAAGGCGAGTCTCTGGGCCTTACACCCCACCCGGGGCAGCAGATGAAGGTGGGTCTCTGGGCCTTACATCCCACCCGGAACAGCAGATGAAGGTGAGTCTCTGGACTTCACATCCCACCCGGAGCAGCAGATGGAGGTGAGCCCCTGGATCTCACATCTCACCCGGAGCAGCGGATTAAGGCGGTCTTTCGTCACCGTATATAGGGTCATGTCATATTCAGGGCCCTATGTCTTCATCATTTCATCGCTCCCTTGTGTGGGAACAGCCGCATGGTTGAATGTAGCCAATCTCGTTCTCATATTGGTATGATGCTACCTACCATTGCATGCCTGACTAATCATTTTCGTGTCGACGCGCATGTGCATGATGTTCACGAATGGCGAGTTATATGAGCACATGTTTTTCAAGCGGGCGTACCATTTTCCCCGTGACTTATAGCGTCATTGTGTCGCCACACCGGCGATGTTGGTGCTCCGGTGTCGGCGCGTGACACGTTATGTAACGTCACGCAGATGCGGAACGGCACGGACGTGGACCGCGACGCGCTGGCGGGGGTCCTGCGCGACCTCGACTTCGAAGTCACCGTGTACAACGACCTGCGCAAGTCGGAGCTGTTCGCCGTGCTGGACAAACGTGAGTGTGGATGGGTCGGCGCCGGGCCGGGAAAGGGGGGGGGGGGGGGGGGAAGAAGGGGAGGCGGCGGGGCTCGCCGGGCCGCCGCGGCGTCGGCTCGGCGCTGAGACGAGGATGTCAGGAGGGCGTGTGGCGCGCGGCCCGGAGCCGGCCGATGCGGCGGTCCGCGGCGCGCCTATCTTATCCTGTCGGCGACCGGAGACCGTGTGAATCACAGCACACTGCGAGGCGGCGCCCACCGCAGCCGCGGAGGGATGACGGGTCGGCCTGGCCACGGCCAGGTCACGGGCCGATCAAAGCCCGATCACGGCCCAATCACCGCCCGATCACGACCCGATCATTGCCTGATCACGGCCCAATCACCACCCGATCAGGCCCGATCACTGCCCGATCAAAGCCCGATCACGGCCCAATCACCGCCCGATCACGGCCTGACTACAGCTCGATCACAACCCGATCACGGCCCGACCATGGCCCGATCACCGCCCGATCGCGGCCTGAATACAGCCCGATCACGGCCAGACCATGGCCCGATCACGGCCAGGTCACGGCCCGATCACGGCCCTACCATGGCCCGATCACGGCCCTACCATGACCCGATCACGGCCAGGTCACAACCCCATCACGGCTCGCTCGTCAGAAATCACAGCCCGATCACAGGTAATTACTGCCCGATATATATCTTTCAAGGGTGGACAGGCAGCGATTTGTACTGGCGTCGGACTCATGGCCCGATTCCTTCAGTGATTCATTGGTCACGGGAAAATGCAGTTCAGATTGAAGATCTTGAGGTTAGTTTAAAGACAGTAGTTCACTTTTATATTAGGTTTTGAACTGAAATAGCAATATTGAAGACCTTTCGGTGCTGTTCACAATTCTGTCATTCTTAAGACCTAAGGCCCTCTAGTTTTTGAGCTACATCCCTGCGAAGATACGGAAAGATATATCGAAGAAGGCATTTTATAGTCACATTGGCATTTATGACGTCGTAATAACATCATTCAACTTCTGTTATTCCAGAACCCATGCGGTGATCAAGGCTAGGACAAATATAATTGTCAATGCGTTCATACTTGACGTTCGTGGGCGCGATTTCCAGACGTAACGGCCGTCAATTGGCTCCGAATCAATGCTGTGCGAGGTACGATGACGTGCTCAAACAATGGCGCATTGAGGAGCATACTTAATAAACGGAGAATTGTGCCGTCTAGACCAGTCTCCACTTCAGAAATATGCCAAATAAGTGAGCTAGTTTCGCCATATCTGATGCTGGCTTCAATGTCTGGACATGCGAAACATTTTTTGAAGTTAAACTGGGTACTTTCGACATAAGTGCATAATTGCACCACCTTAGCTTATTAAAATGTTACTCGCTTCAGCGTTAAGGACAGGCATGCGCTCTGTAGGACGCTCCGGGACCCCTAGCTCCCCGTACTCTGACCATGTTTGTGATCAGTTGACAACGTCTGCGATCAATTGACGGTGTGTGCGATCAGTTGACAACGTCTGCGATCAATTGACGGTGTGTGCGATCAGTTGACAACGTCTGCGATCAATTGACAGCGTGTGCGATCAGTCTGACGTCCGTGACCAGTCTGGGTGTCAGACGGCAACTGTCCTGTCGCCACTAGCGTACCCCCGTTTCCAGCTGTCTACACGGAGAGCTAGGTAGCGGTGCCACCGCTGACAGTCCCTTCATTTTTCCAGTGTCCACCGAGGACCACAACGACGCCGACTGCATAGTGGTCTGCTTCCTCTCCCACGGCGACAGTGGCGTGCTCTACACCTACGACGAGATCCTCAAGTCGGACCAGCTCTGGGCCCGCTTCACCGCCGACCGCTGCCCGTCGCTGGCCGGCAAACCCAAGATCTTTTTCGTTCAGGTGCTTGTCTGAGTTAGGTCGGGCTCCAGAGAAGATTGCTTGTGTTCGAGCGCAGCTGGACCATAGCCGGTCCATTTAGCCGGACATAGCTGGGCCATTTGGGCCATGGCTAGCTGGTGCACATATCCGCATCACGCATGCTACATTTTTCTGGATTCCTCGTGGACGTGTGACGGGGGAGGGGGAGGGCAAAAAGCGTGGGATAAGTAAGTTTGGAAGTAAGTGATGCCCACAGTTTATTTGACTGATGTGAAATGTTGTGCCCTCTCATTATACGTTGATGATTTCCAGTATACACAGTACGGGCGTGGATTATAGTTTGATTTATGTGGGACCCTCGAGCTTTCGAAACTGAACTGTCGGCTGACCATGATACTGTGGAAATGTGAGTGTACCATCGCACAAATGCTGCACATACAAGAGCACATGTGGTCTAAATTGTTGTGCATGTCAGCCAGATCTGAACAGAATCGTGGCGGGGTTTGTGCCCGTGCGTGTTTGGGAGCCCATGCGGGCACCACTGGCGCGTCACCGGACGCTCGGTGGTGACGGCCGGCCGTGGCACCCGCCCGTGTCACCAGGCGTGCCAAGGGGACCAGCTGGACGGTGGCACGACGCTGGTGCCGCGCCGCACCGCCACCGACGGCGACGTGGTCTCCTACAAGATCCCGACCCACGCCGACTTTCTGCTGTGCTTCTCCACCGTGCCCGGGTACTACTCGTGGCGCAACACCACCAACGGCTCGTGGTTCGTGCAGGCGCTGGCCGCCTGCCTGCGCCAGTACGGCCGCACCACCGACCTGCTTACCGTGATGACCCGCGTCAACCGCATGGTGGCCACCGACTTCCAGTCCAACTGCCCCGGTGAGAGAGGCGGCACGATCGGCTGAAGAATCTGTGTGTCCCGACGCTGTCAACAGCCGGGAAGCTCAGGGTCAGCTGTGCCGGTTGAGCGTCAGGCCCTATAACAGGGTTGGGCGGGTTTATATGCTAGGCATCCTCCTCGTGCTGTGTATCTATTGGGCTCTGCCATGGGACAAAACGTGCTGTGTATTGGTTGGCCTCCTCCATAGGAAATAGCGTGCTGTGTATCATTGGACTCTGCCATGGGGCAAAATACTGATGGCGACACTGTGTATACGCTTCATCAGAATGTAGACGAACTTGCTGGTTTGCGTGAATGTGGAACAGGATAGAGCCACTGGCTCAGGTCGGGCAGGCTGGTTACGTCGTGACTGGCTCGGGCTCAGTGCGGGCTCGAGGTAAGCCGTTTTATTTGTGCCGAAAGAAGGCCTCCGTGATCCGTCGTCAGGGGCTCACTGCCGGCGGTGGGACGGGGACATCAGGGACGCACTGCCGACCGTAACACCGGCGTCCTCCGCAGGCGATCCCGGCATGCACCAGCGCAAGCAGATCCCCTGCATCAGCTCCATGCTGACCCGAGACGTCATCTTCAGCGCCAAGACGGGCCGGCGCTAAGAGGCGTGCCGGAGGCTCTGGCCGCCGAGCCGACAGGGCGGGTCAGCTGTGCCGGCCGAGCGGGTCAGCTGTGCCGACACAGCGGGTCAGCTGTGCCGACACAGCGGGCCGCCGAGCCGACACAGCGTGTCGGCGGTACTGGCAGAGCGGGCCAGCTGTGCCGGCCGAGCGGGTCAGCTGTGCCGGCCGAGCGGGTCAGCTGTGTCGGCACAGCGGGTCAGCTGTGCCGGCCGGGCGGGTCAGCCGTGCCGACACGGCGGGTCAGCTGTGTCCGCACAGCGGGTCAGCTGTGCCGGCAGAGCGGGTCAGCTGTGCCGGCCGAGCGGGTCAGTTGTGCCGACACAGCGGGTCAGCGGTACCGGCAGAGCGGGTCAGCTGTGCCGGCCGAGCGGGTCAGCTGTGCCGACACAGCGGGTCAGCTGTGTCAGCGCTGCAGATGGGGATTGGTGGAGGAGCATTCAAGGGAGGCTCGGCTCGGACGCCTCAGGTCGTCGGCTCACCAGCGACCCGCACCGGCCTGCGGACGGCAGTCGATGGGCGCGGCGGAACGGCTCGGTACACGTGCGCAGCCGTCCGGGCCGTGTGTCGTGACGTCACTCAGCGGCTGGTGTGACGTCAGGGACCGGCGTGCTGTGACTGGTGTGTCGTTTGGTGCCGGTGTGTTGTGACGTCACTCGGCGGCTGGTGTGACGTCAGGGAGCGGCGTGTTGTGACTGGTGTATCGTTTGGTGCCGGCGTGTTGTGATGTCACTCGGCGACTCGTGTGACGTCAGGGGCTGTGCGGGGGTGGGAGTGTGGTGCGCACTGCATTCACTGCGGCTCTGGCTGCCACTCACCAGCCATTACCGGCTCGGCACTCGGGGACACGGCCAGCACGTGCGTGACGCTGTATCTGCGCCTGCGTCTTCGAAACCCGGTCTCAGACCCGCACCGAGTCGAGGGAATCTGTGAAGTCTTTGAAGCGCATTTTGTTGTCCGGCTGCTGATCTGCCTTGTGATGATGTGGGTGATCTGATCTGTGCTGATTTGTCTCCTCTGGTCCGCTATCCTGACCGTATCGGACAGTCGCAGCTGTCGGATACGGTCGGTGTCGAATCTGTCAGATCGTTAATCGTAACGATTCCCAGGGTCTTAGTAATTTGCCGAGGTCACACGACGTTATGAGATTTTCCGAGGTTTCGCCACAGAGTGTAGAAGCCAGGGGTTGCCGAGATAGCGTATCGGTACTCTATAAGTTTAGTAAATCTTGGAGATACCGGAACCGGAGATAACAGTCGTGATTCCTCCAAAAACCAATAGTTAAATGCTTTGTCCTGTTGTTTTCCGGTTTCTGTACTGACCTAAAGTTGTCTCCATAATATGTTGCTATTTTTGGTATATGTGAGGTTAGCGCCTGGGTGTGAACAGAAATTCTACAAGTACAACTTGTGTAATACATTTTTCGCTTATAGGACTACGAATCGTGGCCGCAATTGATGTATGCATCCCAAACTCATGGTTCAAAACCGTCCACGTGCATTTCACAGCACCTCCAAACCTTACACTCAGCTAGCTAGCCCCAGTGATCAAGCTGGCTAAAGGGAAAATATTATTCCCTTAAAGCTTTCTTGTTCGGTGCATTGGAACCAACTAGACATTGGATGGTTCGCCTTCTAATTGCCTTTCATGCAATCGTGATCGTGTCTCATCTTGATGGTGCAAATCAAAAAGTACATGATTTAGGATGCATATTCTGCCACAGACTCATGGTGGTGCCATAATGGATGCTCAACAACTCAACAAGCTCGGGGCCCCTGAACGCAGGACGGGACAGGCGTGATCTCGATAGCAGGCATCAGCCATAACCACTCACAGATGCGGTTTTCAGCCCTGCACAACATGCGTTAGTGTTAGATACATCACGCCGCCCGTGATGTTGAGGCCGTCTCGGTGGTACGCTCCTGCGGCGAGCAGTTTTGTCTTAGTTGTCCGGCCGGCCGACTCCGTTCGTTTGTGTTCAGTCGCGTCGGTGGTGCGTTCACCGGTTGTTCCGTTTGTCCAGTACTCTCCTCAGTCGTGACGCTGGCTCTGTGCGGCATCACAGTCATTGCATTGCCCACATTCCCGTCCTGGTGACCAGTCACCCCGCTGTCCCCGTGGGGAGCGCTTCGCAAATGTCTGACCATATCGATCTGTCTTCGTGTCAGGCTCTCCGCGATCTTGCGGCTCAGTTGTGGTAATTGCCCGTGCATTCTTTCGAGACAGTCTTTCTGGTAGTACGTAAGTGGACGGATAGTTCCCGGGTAGGGTTATAGAAATGCGCGCATGTTTCCCCTCCACGCACCGTTTGTGGACTGTTGAGACCCGTTCAGAGTGCCTGTCAGGTAGTTCGGTATCTAGATACTTACCACATGCCGTCTGTCGCAAGTCATCACGATTAAAAGCTAGCAATAATCCCCTTTGCCTTGGCAAGTGCCGTTGCCGTGGCGGAACCGCCGACGCGTCATGTGCGCTTGTGAAACACCTGCTCGTGGTTTGAAATACAGCTGTAATGCTTCGGAGGCTCGCTAGTTGTGTGCCTGAGGGTGCCGCCGAGATTCAGCTGCCGCCGTGCGCGGTTCGACACCTGGCTGATCTGGCGGCTGACTGGGTGGCGCCAGTAGCGCAGGCAGGGTGGGGGGGGGGGGGGGCACAGGGGCACGTGCCACGCTCCCCCCTGGGTTCCGAGGGGCCGTTCGGGCCTTTGTGAACCTGCGAGTAAGGGCCCGGTTTGAGGGCCCGAAAGGCCGGCCGGGGTCGCATTCAGCGGCCCCGGCCGCAGGTCTGGGTACTCCAATGCCAGCCAGAGGGTCCTGTCCACTGATCAGGGACGCCCTGAGTCGATAAGGGTCCATGTGTCGGCCAGACGCCGGTAGCAACGCAAAGTCGTCTCCGTGGTCGCATGGGCCTGAAGGCCCATTTCCCAGACAGAAACAAAGCCGGCGCCAGCGGTTTACATTGTCGAGGTCCCACAGCCAGTAATGGGGGCCTAATGCCAACTAGTGTTGGCAATGAACCTCGAGTCGGCCAGAGGTAGTGTTGGAGGAGGCCCGAATACTCTGGAGGGCCCACCGGGTCCGACGATGAGGGGCTCGCTTGGAGGGCCTAGGGGCACGAAGGGCTGGTCGGAGTCTTAGTTATGGGCCCGGCTTGCAGGAATAGGCCCTCAAATAACGATCAGAGGACCATTTGCGCCGATCGGGGACCCCTGAGTCGATATAGGCCCATATGTCAGTCAGACACCACCAGTACCGCACAGTTGATATGGCCTGAGGGCCCAGTTCCCAATAAACTATAAAGCCGGGGCCAGTGATTTACACTGACCAGGGGCCTTGTATCTGTCTGGGGCCCACAGCGTCCAACAGAGGATCCTCTGCTCGCAAGGATCTCGAGCCGACCATAGTAAATTTTCGATGAAGCCAAGCTGTGACGAAGAACACGGGCGAAGCCGTGGTCGTCGCCAGTGACATCATAAATCAGGTGGGAGCCCAGCGAACAAAACTCCGTCAGCACTTAGAACTGACTTACTTTCGGGTTAGAGCGAAACCATGCGCATTTCACAACTTTATTGCAGAGTTTTTAGACAGCATTCAAAGGTGGCCTGCTCCATGGCGGTTGATGGATGGTTGATTGATATGACGTTCACGGATGATATTGAAAGACGAAAGACCCGCGCTGACGTGAACGGCCTGGCGAACGAAAACTTAATGCTTGTATCTGCAAGTGTATTTGGAGCTTGTCAGCGCTGTTGCGGTAGTGAGCACGGACCTAACCGCGCCTGAACTGAGACTGCTCCATCTCTTTTTTGTGGTGAGTGCGACCATGGGCGGCTCACACCACCGACAGGTCATGGGAAAAACACCGGAATGCCGAAATCAGTCGGTAGCGGCTATGTGTCTGACAAACACCGCGACCGGATATAACCGGACGTACCCGGCCTCTTGCTGCGTGTCGAGACATAACGATTGCAGAGTTGTTTTCTAATTTGTAGAATCGCGTTTGTTCTGTTTGGCCACCTCGCGAGGCCGCCTCCAAAGCCTGCGCACCTGCAGCTAGTCCGTCCGCCCCAACCGTCATCCAGCCATAACGTGTACCACAGCGGCCGGCGCTCCCATTGGTCGGCTGATTCGAGGACTAGTCACCACTGGACGGCTGGTTCGGCGCCGGGCTTCTACTGGCCAAACGGTCCAGAACCGGGCCGTCACTGGCTGCCGACTGCGACAAAGCGCTGCTGTGGGTTGTCCGGCCCAGGCTGGACGACTATTGTGTTGGCCAAGGTCGGGTCATTGGTTGTCCGATTCGATGGCTGGTGGCCATTGGTCGTACGTTGTCTGCTTGGATGTTGCCATTGGTTGCCAGCTTCTAACAGCCCTGGCTGGCTGGAAGTTTCAGGGTCGATCATCACCGTAGGCTCTATGAACGTCCAGACCAAGGCCGCCGTTTGTTGCCGGCACGCTGCGCTGTAATATGAGACGCTCGGTAGGGCGGCGCTGCCCGCGGCAAGCCTGCTCTGCCATAGGGTCGGCCGTTGCCTCCACCCAGTGTGAGCCAAGAGCGACTAACAGAGCAGCGCAAACTGATCACGCTTGTTTGGTTACCGTGTAGCCTGTATGCAATCAGTTTCCAGCGCACGTAAAACGACAATGAACACGTCGTCCCAACTTGTACAAGCCACGTGTATTCAGTTCCTGACAGTACACGGATATCAGGTGTGCATGAATCGACCTGGAGCGGCCACTGATATACAGACGAGAGGCCAACATTCATCTGCAGTCCTATCCACACATTGAGCTACTGAGCCCTGTTAGCCCATGTGCCCCATGAGTACAGAACGAAGCCCCAGGAATGGTCTCTGAAGCAGCTGCCTGCGGCCTCAAACCCTGAGGCTGCAGATGCAGCCGATTGTCAACAGCCAGAACAGACGCGCTCACGTACAAAACACCCAGACTGTGCGCGGCGGCACCACACACCCGCGCGCCGCATCCCTCCATCAATCACATCACCGTCTGAGAGGCCGGCGCGGGTCCAGAGCGGCAGTACCTCGCACCCGCGCACCGCACCCCTCTCAAGGTCACATCACTGCCTGAGAGAGGTCGGCGCGGTCCCAAGAGGCAGCACCCCGCCCCCGCACCCCTCCCACTGCCACATCACCCCATCTGAGAGGCCGGCGCGGTCCCGAGCCAGCGCGGCCGCGGTCGCCCCCCCCCCCCCCCCCCCCACCTCTCCAACTGCTTGCAGCCGCCGTCAGCTGGCAGCGAGTCGCGCGGCGCCCCCGGTCTGAGCGCCGCCCGAGCAGAGCCGTCGGACTCACTTCTTGGGCTTGAAGTCGTCCTTCTCGCGGCGCAGCGCGGCCATGGTCGGCACAGGCTCCGAGGTGCCGGCGTGTGCCTGCACCGACGCCTCGTGCACACGACAGAACGGGTTGATCAGCTTCTCCAGCGCTGAAAAGGTGGCGACGCGTTCGTCGTACGGCACGCGACTTCGACGCGCCGTTTACCGTCCGCACGGAACTGGCCAAACGCTTCAGAGAATGGGTCACAGTGAGGTCTCAGCGGTTTGTAAGATCGTGATGCACGTGTGCAGCGCCTAGTTCTGCTTTGCCATTTCAGAGTTTGGACGCAGTCTGGACCTTCTGGCTTGGCACCTCTGCTCGAGTCAATCCATTGCTATGCTAGGCGAGAAAAACATATTATGAGGCATGCCGGGTTACAGCTACCAGTGGGTAGTTGTCGATAGGGCACATAGATGACCTTTCCAAGGCGCACCGGCTTCAGCCTGTATGCACGTCAGTTGACACGTCATAATGGGGTCCCGTATGCATGTATCAGCGATCGAGCCGGCATGGACAGTTATACGCCGCAAGTGTCTAAAGAGCCGTCAAGGGTCATCTCGGCGCACCAGTCTGCAGGTCAGGTCAGGTTCCGTCGCCAACGTCTGAGGAGCCGCAGTACCGATCACAATAAGGCAGGGCGTTGAGAGCACTCATGCTTTTGTGTCGGAAAACAAGAATAACCTCATGCTCATGATGTAACGAACTGGTTCAAACACGTGTGTAGGTCTTCCTCAGCACACGTACAAAAAAGAGCACAGAACATGGAAGAAGAAGAACACTACAAAAGGTGTCAAACGCTGACCTCGGTCGTCGTTATTGTAATTAACTTTACTGGACAAATATTGAATTACGAAATGGTGACGACCAAAACAGAGGCGGGCTTTAAAAGTGTCAACGAATAAGTCATGGCGTTCAGGTGTGGGCCTGCGGTTTCTTATTGAAAACGAGTCTGCGATCTTTCATTCAGCAGGGTCTTTATAAACTTGGAGGACAGTTTTTTAAGATAACGCCTCCCAAGAACGGCGTATGATGCTTCTCGAAATGTTCTTCTGCACCATGTTTGATGTTTGAATAAAATGCTCGCTTTATTTGCGTGCAGTATGAAATGCTAGCATCTGATACATAGATATATACATCCATTATATATACATTATATATATATATATATATATATATATATATATATATATATATATATATAAGCTATGGACCAATATATTGCATTGTAAGCACCAGCTTACTTCTATCTCCCACTACTTGCACCACAATGCAACTTATTCAATTCGCATCATGTACTATTTGATTGAGAATAAAGCGGCGAATGAGAAAAAACAGGGCAGTTTTCTGGTTGTTTGGTTGTTTGGATTAGAGCCCTTTCGACCAGAAATGATCATTTCAGGACTCTGTGATGGGGGAAAGTGGTTAACGGTGGGGCAGACGGGCATGCGCCTGGGGGACCAACCGACGGGCTTTTACCCGCGCTTGCGCGCTGGGGTAAAAGTAATTTTACCCGGTCGGGGTCCCCCTTCCCACAGGGCTCTCGGCCCGCTCGTGGCTGACGCATGCAGCCTGCCCCGGACAAGCGGGGTGTCGCGCGGACGCGGGACGAAGCGAGATAGGGGATAAGAGAGACGGATGTGATAGGGCAGGTTCAACGATTAGCCACGTGGCGCTTAACCAAGGGGCCGTGCGTCACAACCGATGTCACTGTATGATATAAACACATGGAGATGCTTCCTTGATTAACACGCTATGCACAGGACAGAAAAAAGTTAAGTATAAATGGATTGGGAAGCCACACAAAAGGCGCACTTTGAAAAACGGAAGTCAAGACAAAAAAGACTCGACGCCAGAATTAGAGCAGCGCACGAGTGCCACCTACCGATCGTGGACGGCACTGTGGGTTCTTCCTTCTCCCGCTGGGATCGCGCCCAGTCCACTCGGCTTTTGATGTCCTCGTTATTAGGCTCCACGTGTTGCGCGAACTTCAGGTTCTGCAGGGTGTACTCATGACCGCAGAACACTTGCTGTCGACAGCACACGACCAACGGTTGGTAAATGAGCCTGTTCTGATGAGTAAGTTCAGAGTCATCTTCCCTGGCTATTCCGCAAACTTACACTGTGTGGTCTGCCTTTATGCTCCATCAACGGCGAAACAGCGTAACTTATCGAAAAGAAAATGGCATCCAGGGGGCCATACCGATGAAGGTCACAAACTCCACAAGCGATGTGCCTCACTAACCGCTCCCCCGCCCCCAAAAAACATAGTTGCCTTTTCAAACGGGATTCAAGCTCGTGTCCTTCGTTCGACCACGACGTCCACCAGCCTTCACACCCGCATCGAGCCCCTGCACTGCTGGACCTGAAGCTCTCCTGACCAGAGGCAAGCTCGAAAATACCACCTGTCAACAGCCACCAAACAAAAACGACGGACCAAAACCAACAGCGTACACGTGAGCACACATTACAGGCACTTGATCTGTGTCGATCTATGGCCCCTCACGTGTCTAGCCCCACCCTCCCCGCCAGCGGAGCCCGGACAGTACCGGTACCGGTACCCGCAGTGTAATACACATACCGTCTCTCCGGGCAGGCTGCCGAGCGTCTCCACCAGAGCCGCGTACATCTGGTCGGCGGTGCCCTCGAAAAAGCGACCGCAACCCCCCTGGAACAGCGTGTCCCCCTGCGGCGGAGGAGCAGAGTCAGACGCTCACGGGCGCAGGGTGGTGGACACGCGGCTCACAACATAGAGAAGCATACGTGTACTGCGAGGCGTGATTGCACGAACCTGTGAAGACGGCAGGAGGCTGTCCGTCGTCGCCCTTGACGAAGAAGCAGATATGGCCGCTGGTGTGGCACGGCGTGAACAGGCACTCGATCTGTGGACACGGCGGAGCCATCTGTCACAACACGGCGTGAACAGGCACTCGATCTGTGGACACGCGGGAGCCATCTGTCACAACACAGCGTGAACAGGCACTCGATCTGTGGACACGGACGGGAGCTAATCTGTCACAACACGGCGTGAACAGGCACTCGATCTGTGGACACGGCGGGAGCTAATCTGTCACAACACGGCGTGAAGAGGCACTCGATCTGTGGACGCGGCGGGAGCTAATCTGTCACAACACGGCGTGAACAGGCACTCGATCTGTGGACACGGCGGGAGCTAATCTGTCACAACACGGCGTGAAACAGGCACTCGATCTGTGGACACGGCGGGAGCCATCTGTCACAACACGGCGTGAACAGGCACTCGATCTGTGGACACGGCGAGAGCTACGTTACATAATCCACATCGCACGCGCCAGAAACCCAAGCCCTGTTCAGCTGGGAATGGCAGCTGCAGTGGCCTGCTGACCCGACCTGTTGCCGGCGTCACAGGCCTATGAGCTGACGTCACAGAAGGCCGTCAATCCTCTGCCGCAGTAGAAGTAACTGAGGCTGTCACGTTCATATAACGCCTATTACTTATGTCCTGATCAAAGTCGCTCAATAATTGCAACTATTTGGCGCGAACCATTTGAGTCGATATATATATATATTATATATATATATATATATATATATATATATATATATCGAAAGAAGTCAGCAAGCAAAAGAAGTTTGAAGAGGTGTTTGATGCGTACTGAGTCATTGCCACGTGAATTATTTAAGAGCGTGAGAGACGGTGCAGTCCGACCGAAGTATCAGACGTTCAGCACGTAATGCGGGACAAGAGCGGAGCACGTGACGCACAGTAAGCGTTGTGTAACATTGCCGACACCGAGGTGGCTCATCGCGACGCACAGAGTATCTATGGGTGGCGTAAGTGTGACTGACCCGTGAACGACCTAGCATGACTTCCACCCGTCTTGAATTCCGATAAAATGCCTGCCTTTCCTGGATACCCGGTGTCATAATTTTCAGTTTGTTGGTGCTCGCCGCACCTCGTGAGCTCTGTCATCGGCCTCGTAGAAGGACGATATATCCGCGGCAGGTGAGAACCTCGGCCGAGTTAACTCACCCACGACATGAAAATCAGGCTCCGTGACCTGACCTCATAGGACACCCAGTTCGCTGACCTAACGCCATCAAACACTCGGCTCGGCGATCTGACCCCCAGACCCGGGCCCCACGACCTGACCTGGAGACTGCCGACGGGAGCGTGTCGTCGTGACCTGACCTGACCTGACCTGGAGACTGCCAACGGGAGCGTGTCGCCGTGACCTGACCTGGAGAGTGCCGACGGGAGCGTGTCTCCGTGGTCTGACCTGGAGACTACCGACGGTGAGTGTGTCCGCCGTGACCTGACCTGGAGACTACCGACGGTGAGCGTGTCTTCCGTGGTCCGGACCTGGAGACTACCGACGGTGAGTGTGGTCCGCCGTGACCTGACCTGGAAGCTATCGACGGTGAAAAAGCGTGTCTCCGTGGTCCTGACCTGGAGGCTGCCGACGGTGAGTGTCATCCGTGGTCTGACACCCGGATACTACGCGAACGTGAGCGTCTCTCCGTGGTCTGACCTGGAGACTGCCGACGGTGAGCGTGTTTCCGTGGTCTGACCTGGAGACTGCCGGCGGTGAGTGTGTCTCCGTGGTCTGACCCGGAGACTACCGACGGTGAGCGTGTCTCCGTGGTCTGACCTGGAGACTGCCGACGGTGAGCGTGTCTCCGTGGTCTGACCTGGAGACTGCCGACGGTGAGCGTGTCTCCGTGACCTGACCTGACCTTGAGACTGCCGACGGTGAGTTTGTCTCCGTGACCGACGCGGCGAGTGAGGGCGCCGATCCTGTCGTCGCCGCCCAGCACGGCCAGCCCGGCCTCGTGCGAGGCCAGCTTATCATTGCCGCCGGCGTGGTCCCTGTGGGGCGACGGACGGTGACGGTAGCGGGCGAGCGCCGAGCGCGGCGGGCTCGGTCGGGTGGGCGGCGCCACTCTCCCCGAGCGGACAGCGGGAGGGCGCCGAGCGGCCGCGGGCTCGGTTGGGTGGGTGGCGCCCTCTCTCCGAGCGGACAGCGGGAGGGCGCCGACAGGCGGCGGGCTCGGTCAGGTGGGTGGCGCCCTCTCCCCGAGCGGCCAGCGGGAGGGCGCCGACTGGCGGCGGGTTCGGTCAGGCGGGTGGCGCCATCTCCCCGAGTCAGTGTGTTAGCACGGCTCCCAGACGGCGGCCCGGCCAGCCGACATCACCCCGCCTGAGTCCTGCTACCTGAGGTCCACCCTTAGACAGATTGGAGCGCGCGGCAGTGCCTCGTGGCCGTGGCTATGCGCGTCAAGCCCGCTCTGGCTCTCTTAGTGCGCACACTGCAGATATCACGCGACTTATACGCTGTCACTGCTACAGCATGCTTCCAGGTGTTGGTAACGACAAAATGGCAAGTGGCAAAGGGCAGACTTGCCCCGGGGGCAGGGCAGTGCCCCAGTAGGGCCACCGGGGACGCCCGGGACAGCGAGGCGACACTCGGCAGGGCTAGTGGGGATGCCGTGGCATCGCTGCCAGTGGCGGGATGGTCGCCACGGGCGGTGCGCTCACTCACCAGTGGTGGTGTGTGGTGAGCACGGTAGTCAGCTGAACGCCCTCCTCTTTGACAGCCGAGCGCACCGAATCCGGCTCTACCGGATCCACGACTGCCGCCTGCTTGGTCTTCTCGTCCACCAGCTGCGGTGAAGGACGGTAGACAAACCGGTAGAAAAAGGCCGGATGGTTGGTGGCGGAAACTTCGGTCGCAAGGGGATACTGCGAGGACGACCATGGCCTACACGGATCAGGTGTAAATCGAGCGAACGTCTACTCAAACTGCCGGCGTTGTAATAAAAGCATGGCTACACACCCAGCACAGTTCGAGTGTACGAATGCGAGTTCATGAACTGGCGCAAGAATAAGAGTGTCGACATATTAAAACGCTTCACCCGTGTAAATCACACATGACACTCATGAATGGTTTCCCCATTGCATATCCTCCCCTAAGCAAACAGACGAGTGCACACAACTGAATGTGGACGGTAGCGATGCGACAAATAGCGACGCAAATGTATGCATGCGGGGAGAAAGAGCTCCGTAGTCGCTCAACAAAACGCGAAGGCATCTCCACTGGTTGCGCAGGAGCCACCACAGCTTGCGGGGTTCACACAAGATGGCAGCACTGACCAGGTACATGTAGTTGTCCTGCAGCGCTGGTATGATGCGCACCCGCATGTCTGTCTGACTGACGGTCCTTGGCTGACTGTGAAACTGACGGCGAAAACCCAACGCGGAAATCTTCTGAACTGGGGAACGAGCGTGCTGTCAAATATGGGCAAAGCTACGGAAAGAAAATCGGACATGGCACACAGGCCGAAGATGAGAGAGGAGGTCGCAGGTGTGGGATAGAAGTTTATTATTGAATAATTTATGACACGATTTGTGTCTTTTAACTTTCTTGTCTGCCATCAACCATATACGCAATATCCCAATCAGCCAGTCTCTAACCAAGAAGCAGCAACCAAAACGTGCTGCAAAACAGCCAGTATTGTATGTGGTTAACAAGGACGCTTACTCTAGTGGCGTTTGTCCACATAAAACACTGCTTTTTTAGCATGACCAATGCAATTCCGTGGCGTGTAGGCTGAACGACCAAGTCCAGCATTCCCCGCCCCTAACCATCATGGGCAATGCAGTGTTCTGGCGACCCCAGCCGATGTTCTGGCGGACAGCCGCCGTTCAGTCACGACAGGCACCCGCCACATGGCACGTGAGCTCACCTCTCCCACCCTGATATCACGCTCATAGGCCCCCATGCCCTGTCGCCTGCGCTCTATCACGCGGGGTCATCCAGCAGGTAATCCAGCAGACATACAGTGGCGGGATACAGGTGGATGTATGCAGGTGTCGGTACACAGGTGAGGAT
>NW_023596805.1:26361911-26408384 GCF_011947565.3 Pollicipes pollicipes | reverse complement strand
AAACTGGGGTGTGGGGGGGGGGGGGGTCCCTGACACTCTCAACTGACGGGAGCACTCCAGCCATGCCCGGGACCAATGTCCAAGTGGAGACCCGGGCACTCACAACTGCCGTGAGAACGCCGCCATGCCCGGGCCAATGTCCTAATGGGGGGGGGGGGGGGGATGGCGCTCACAACTGACGTGAGAACGCCGCCATGCCCAGGGCCAATGTCCTAATGGGGGGGGGGGGGGGGGGGGGTGATGGCGTTCACAACTGACGCGAAAACTCCAGCCATGTCCGGGACGAATGAATACATGGCATGGACAAATGAAACAACCGGCCGAAAGTAAGGAGCGAATTAGCACCAATGGTGGAGACTGTTGTCTCGTGTAATGATTCCCTCTGCACCAACACCTCGCCTGCACTTCCCGGCATCAACACAGCCATTGACAATACAAGGCCATTGCGAGATTATACATGTACATCGTGGAAGTCGGACGTTATCTTGCGGGATGAGACGTGTATATTTGTGCTTTAGTAGGCCAGTAGCTCAAACGGCCGTATCAGTCGATGAGTCGCGCGCATCGCTTCCAGAGCCGGGCTCAGGAGCGGTGTTGGGGTGCTGATAACAATTCTTAGTCACGCCTGCTGCGCGCCCCACAGTGTCTGATGCACGCACGTAAGGCTGATACCAGGGGCAGCGGTTATTTCACGGCAGTTGTTATCGACATTGAATTTTCGGAATCCTCCGGCTTTGTGCACTCGCTAGTCTGGCATCGCACCATCGTGACATACGATAGCATGCCGATAACCTCATTGCCGTAAGGTACCGAGATAACCGCATAGCCGTACAACCGGGAGGCGTTTGGGGGCCATGGTCTTGCAGGCCATGCAGAAGCCATGGTCCATGGCCATGCAGCAGACCATGGTCTTCCCTACTTATCGTGAGGCTGAACATGAACTCTATCGCAATGCGCGGAAAGCAGTCACTTCAGATGGGGATGTGATCCTCCCGGGTTTTGCGGTGTTCCTCCGCCCATGGGTGGCCATCCCTGTTCACACCAAGTGCGGCCGGTGATGGTATGGTGGTCAGTCGTCAGTACCAGGTGACGTCAGCACCATTGGTGTCGTCGGGCCTCCCTCCCCCTCCCCGCCCCCCCCCTCCCCCCCCCCGCCCACTCCAACAGCGCTGTAGCGGACGGGTGTCTGTAGCGCCATTGGCGTTGCCACGCCTCCCCTCCGCCCTCTGCCCCACTCCCACAGCGCGGTAGCGGACGGGTGTATGGATCGGATGGGGGAGGACGGCTCCAGTCGATGCCTAGCCGCCGAAAACTTTACCCAGCTGCTTCTTTCCCACGGAACTTTGCTGCCACCATAGAGTGGGATGGATCTTGTGCACGATGGCCGTTGGTACTCATTAATAAGCATATGCTGTCCAGTTTCTGTCTGTTACATATTTTCACACACTGTTTCCAGCCATATAGGCCAGTGTTGCCAAATGCGGGGATGACGTCCAGCGGCAGAGATCCAACAGCGGTGTTTACGAATCGTGCGAGACACATGTCAGGGGCTAATAGCAGACTTCTGTTGGGGTAAAAGGCCTTGACCCGTCGTTTTTGGAGATAATCGGCACCATTTTACCATCTCGAGGGATTTCAAACCAACCGCACGATGGCCTTCCGCACCTTGAACAAAAATCGATTCAAAGAGAGCACCAAACGAAGGTTTTCTCTATGCACTAAATGCGGTCCGTAAACCGTGATTCACTTGACCTGAGTAGTACGGGTGGGTCGGCTCGGAGGCGCGCCGGGTGCTGGATCCGGAGCGGTCAGCGCCCAGTGTTGGATCTTGTGCGGTCAGCGCCCGGTACTGGATCCGGCGCGGTCGGCGCCCAGTGCTGGACCTTGTGCGGTCAGCGCCCGGTACTGGATCCGGCGCGGTCGGCGCCCAGTGCTGGACCTTGTGCGGTCGGCGCCCAGTGCTGGACCTTGTGCGGTCAGCGCCCGGTGCTGGATCTTGTGCGATCAGCGCCCGCTGCTGGATCCGGCGCGGTCAGCGCCCAGTGCTGGATCCGGCGCGGTCAGCGCCCAGTGCTGGATCCGGCGCGGTCAGCGCCCGGTGCTGGATCCGGCGCGGTCAGCTCCAATTGCTGGACCTTGTGTGGTCAGCGCCCAGTGCTGGATCTTGTGTGGTCAGTGTCCGTTGCTGGATCCGGCGCGGTCAGCGCCCAGTGCTGGATCCGGCGCGGTCAGCGCCCAGTGCTGGATCTTGTGCGGTCAGCGCCCATTGCTGGACCCTGTGCGGTTAGCGCCCAGTGCTGGATCCGGCGCGGTTGTCGGCTGGACCAGTCAGCTGGTACCTCAGGCAGACGGTTATGGTAGGAAGCACTGACGTCATGCCATCCACCACCCAGGCTTTCACCCAATGAAAGGGAGCATTCCACATTTGTATGTGGTTTTGAGCTGAATAAGTCACCTTGAAAGTTATTCGATGCAGTTCACAGCCCTGCCTTCAAACGCCTAAGACCCTCCAGTTTCAGAGCGACATGCCCGCGAAGATGCACAGACGATTTCGTGCAGACTATTTCAAGGTCACCCAGGGCATCCATGACGCCCTAACAGTCTGTCATGAAATCCTGCTGACCACTGTCATGCGGCGTTGAGGTCAAGAAAACCCGGACATGGCGAGTCTTCTAATCTGGCGTTCCTCAGTTCGGCGTTCAGATATAACGATTTTGTAACGTTGTTGATCTATAATGATGTACTACTTGCTACTATATATATATATAATATATATATGTATATATATATGTACTAATAGCGTACTATAACTATACCAATAGTTCTAAGTATCGCTTATTTCGTTATTTTCTGATGTCGAGAATATGTTTCGTTCATTATCTTCCAATGATGTGAGACATTCCTTTAATGCTGGAAAAATGCACAATGGCCGTGAACAAATATATTTACTGTTCGCTTTGACAGCAATCGTTTCAAGATCTCGACAGGCTTTTTGCCCTGATCTGTTTTTTCCATCAATCGAGATCGGAGTTTGATCGTCAAGTCAAACAGTGAGACGATGTGGTTGGACGCGGACAGCGGTCTGCGGGGATCCTGTTTGTCACGGAGTGGACCACATGCCACTGCTGCCGGTTATCAGAAGGGGCTTATCGCTGCCAGATGGTGGTGTTGGGATTTCGCACCGTTCCCGATAGGCGCTATCCGCAACTTATACAGCCCCGCTTGAGTGTAGGAGCTTACAGGCTGGTATCTAGCGGTGCTTTTAGCGATCAGTTTTCCCTGAAACGCTTACAGCGGCGGGAGTGGACTTTGGGTTTGCATTTGAACAGAGTCTCCTGCGATAACTGATTCAAATTTAGCTGTGGTAATATTTCCGTTTGCTTGGTTCTTTTGCCTCCGTTTTGAAATGAAGGGCAGCCCCCGAACAACGGACCCGGGATCTTGACCTCATCAGCATTGCTGTCCTTTTGAGAGAAAGCGTATTGTCAAACATTGTTTCGAAGGCGCGCTGTAGATCGATTTAATGCTTGCACATGGTCGGCTCGATCTTCTCCAGTTTGCAACCTACCTGAATCGAACCTGAGTATGTGGAGGGAAACGTACGTCCCACGGCTTGCTCGTTTGTGCCGTTTTCCACCCCAGTCTGTTTCTCCTGCTTTTTCGCAGTTGACGTAAGACCAGGCTGGTCTAGTGAGTTGGAGCGTCATGCGTAATTTCTAGCGACGCACTGGCGTCATTGCATCTGGTGCTTATCAGCTAGTCGATGTTATAGCTCGTGTCATAACAGATTGTAGCAAAATTGTTAGTCGCACGACAGACCAGTGAACCAAGCAGCTAGTATTCGCAGTCATCATGCATGACTATGAATGACCCTCATGTCAGTGATGTGTTGTATATTATGAACCATTTATATGATGCTAATCAATTTTCAGTGTTATGTCTTATGGAAAAAATGGCGTTCCTCACCCAGTCGTGGAAGCCGGTCTTCAGTGCATGTTTGCTGTCGTTTGCGAACGTTGTGATGGGGAAATTTGTCGCAAGGGCTGATTCAGCTCGTTTTAATTCAGTTTTAAAATGTCGACCAATATTTCGTGAGGCACAGCGGTATCACTAGCCATATCGTGGCACAAATTGACGCGAGCGCTCTTACCGCTACCTGTTACGGCACTGGCTCTTATGCAGAGCCAGCAAAAATAAGCAAGCTTGAATAACGCTCGCGCGACATTCGCTAAGCATGGGCCGACGTTGCAGTCAGCTTTCAGCCCGTCTCGACAGACGGCCCCCGCCGGAGATCGGTGACCGCCGGTGACCGCCGGTGACCGCTGGTGACCGTCGATGACCGGTGGTGACCGTCGGTGACCGCCGGTGACCGTCGGTGATCGCTGGTGACCGTCGGTGACCGCCGGTGACCGTCGGTGACCGCCGGTGACCGCCGGTGACCGTCGGTGACCGCTGGTGACCGCTGGTGACCGTCGGTGACCGTTGGTGACCGTCGGTGACCGCCGGTGTCGGGAGCTGCGTCGCTCCAGGCGTCGACCCGGTCAGCACCGTGGGGAGTGTCGAGGGTCGGTCACTGACCTGACCCGAGTCCGGGGTGTAGCTATGATTCGTTGACCCTCCTGCCGCTGACCTGACCTGAGTCCGGAGTGGGGCTGGAAACAAATCAACATCACATCATTTACTCAGTATAGACATCTCACACACTCAGCTGAACTAAGCGAGCAGTCCTTCAATCGAAGATCAGTCGTTCCGACTGATCGGTGGTGTTCGTTTCCTTCTTGGATGTGTTTAGTAACGACTACTCTGGGATGTGTTTAGTAACGATTACTCTTGGATGTAATTAGTAACGATTACTCTTGAATGTGTTAAGTAACGATTACTCTTGGATGCGTTTAGTAACGATTACTCCGAAAGGGGCCTGCGACGGCAGTGGTCTGTCGCCGTACGCTGTTTTGTGCATTCCTCGATGTTTTGCGTCGCTTCCGATGCACGCATTGGGCTCAGGGTTGGCTGTGGAACGGCGCCCGCGCCGGCGTGTGTGGCAGCGTGACCCAGGCGGGGGGTGGCGGCGCGGACGCTCAACAGGTGCCTGGCACGCCAGGCCGTGACCTCGGACGGTGACGTCATCTGGCGCCGTTTCGAGCGAACGGCGCCGGCCGTCGCGGGATGTGTGCTGCTGAACAATAAGAGTCGAGGCAAACACCGCCACGCTCCCAGCTGGCTGCCAAGCAGGACATTTGGCGATGACGCGTACGCTGTCGCTACCCCGGTAGAGAACCGACTCCTGTGCCTAGTCTGGAATGTTTCAAGCTAGAAATCCTATTAGCAGGGGTAGGGTTGTGGTTTGTTTTCAAGGCTATCAAA
Organism: Pollicipes pollicipes; assembly: GCF_011947565.3. Lineage (NCBI taxonomy): Eukaryota > Metazoa > Arthropoda > Thecostraca > Pollicipedomorpha > Pollicipedidae > Pollicipes > Pollicipes pollicipes. The sequence continues at coordinate 26,403,020 of NW_023596805.1, read as the reverse complement.
ACAACCTCAAATTTTACTTCGGAGGTCTTTTCATCTTATTTTGTACCATTTCGTAATTGTATGCTTGTGGTACGTAATGAGTTGGTTCCGTTGGACCGAATATGCAATCGTAAAATGGCCCACGGGTATATGCGAAAAAATCGCGTCCAGAACAAAGTTTACCAGCTATTTTGATAAGCCAGATAAGAAAGCGATGAGTTACTTCTGTTTATTTTAAATTCCGTGCATTTCGGAACGTGATGAAACCAAATTAGGTACCAGTCTACTGCACTCGAGTGCGGAAACGCCAGTGCGTCGTGCGATTATCGTGATAATGCCGCCCCTACTTAGCCCAGCACCGAGGGCCAGTTGGGAGGCCGCCCCTACTTAAGCACGGCTTTGGGGGCCAGTTGTAAGGCCAGCCCTACTTTAGCACGGCTTTGGAGGCCAGTTGTGAGGCCAGCCCTACTTTAGCACGGCTTTGGGGGCCAGTTGTGTGGCTGCCCCTACTTTAGCACGGCTTTGGAGGCCAGTTGTGAGGCCAGCCCTACTTTAGCACGGCTTTGGAGGCCAGTTGTGAGGCCAGCCCTACTTTAGCACGGCTTTGGAGGCCAGTTGTGAGGCCAGCCCTACTTTAGCACGGCTTTGGGGGCCAGTTGTGTGGCGGCCCCCGCTTTACCACGGCACTGGGGGCCAGTTGTGAGGCCGCCCCTAGTCACGAGCCACATGGACAGCCTTCTGGGGCGCCTATCCGCCCGTCCACCTGACGTTGTTCGCTTCGCTACGCTGTACAGACTGAGCTGTCAGGAGGACAAACCGACGGTTTTCTGCAGCTCCTCACCTTTGCTCTTTATCACCACAAACTCGGTGGAAAGTGCGTGAAAATATTCCCTCGGGTCCGTTTGTTTTGTGTGGCGGCACGATAACAGGAACAACCTTGGATCTTATAGGCCCGCAACGGGATTCACTCGCTCAGTCTGCGCAGCGTGCGATGGCTCCTGATCTGGCCTTGATGCAATGCTAAAAGTGTTTTAGTCTGTCTTGTTTGACGGGCAGAAGGAAATATTGTGTAACCGACTCGGTTGGCGACACGGACGCAGTGTCGGCACTCAGTGTAGCCGGCTCGGTCGGCGACACGGACGCAGTGTCGGCGCCCGGTGTAGCCGACTCGGTCGGCGACGGTTGGCGACACGGACGCAGTGTCGGCACTCAGTGTAGCCAGCTCGGTCGGCGACACAGACGCATGCCACTGTGTCACGTGACACTACCCTCAGCGCAGCCGGCTCGGTCGGTGACACAGACGCAGTGTCGGTGCTCAGCGTGGCGCTCAGTGTAGCCGGCTCGGTCGGCGACACGGACGCAGGATTGGCGCCCGGTGTAGCCGGCTCCTTGCAGCCGGCAGGCAGAGGTGGCTGTATTGATCGGGGGCCGGGCCCAGCTTGAGGTAGGGCAGGGCCACGTGAGTCAGCCCGTCGCCGTCAGGCGCCAGCCGGGCGCGCGGCCGGCTCTGTCGTGCTGGCTGGTCCACCGGGTCGATCTGGCCTGCTGAAGCTGGGCTCTGTCGTGTTGGCTGGTGTACCGGGCCGGCCTGGCCTGCTAAAGCTGGGGCTGGCGCTGGGGTGAGGTCGTTGTTCGAGGACTCTTTGTGGGTTTTTGCTGACGTTTTCAGCCGGCTGACATTGGCATTGACCGCAGCCGTGCTGTTGGTGCCGGGCAAGTGCGTCACATTTACTTCTTAGGGGGAAAAAGACACCGTTTTTCGCGGGGGCGAAAACTGATCTATTTGGCACAAGCCCAAGTGAACTCAGCACGCCAAATTGCGTGGAGGAAGGTCAGTGAGGGCGCGACTGCCTGACAGGGCTGCCTGCGGTTTTATTTGTGGCTTCTCGTTGGATGCGCCTGCAGAGGCAGCGGTGAGCCGGGCGGACGGAAAGACGTGGACGAAGACGTGGGCGGAGACGCGGGCGACGACCTGGGCGAAGGTAACCCGCCAATCTGGTCGGGGTTTAAAGTGCGCTCTGCGCTTAACGGCCTGGAGCTGTAGATTTCGAGAGTAGTTTCTAGGCGGAGCGGACCGCTTGGCTCTCCGACTCCGCTGTCGGTCGTCTGGCTCCCGTCTATAGTTCGCTGCCTGCGCCGTCTGCAGTCATGCGTTGCCGGCGCTGACGTATCAAGACGTGGCTTGATCAGCCATGGTGCTTTGTAACGCCTGTTTCCATCCGTTCATCCCGTTCCCCCGAGATCGCGTCCTTATAACACGGCATTCTGCTGGTCTCGCCCGGACTTCAGCCCCGTTGCCCTGACTCCGCGCTGAATCCGGCCCTGTCTGCTCTGACTTGGCCCTGAAGCCTGCCCTGACTGGCCCTGGAGCCTGCCTGTCCGTAGAGCCTGCCCGGACCGTCCCTGGAGTCTGCCTTGACCGTCCCAGAGGCTTGCACTGACCGTCCCTAGAGCCTGCCCTGACCGTCCCAGAAGCCTCCCCAGACCGTCCCTGGAGTCTGCCTTGACCATCCCAGAGGCCTGCACTGAACCGTCTCTAGAGCCTGCCCTGACTGTCCCAGGAGCCTGCACTGACCGTCCCCTGGAGCCTACCCTGACTGTCCCTGGAGCCTGTCCTGACCGTCCCTGAGACCTGCTCTGACGGTCCCAGGAGCCTGCCCGGACCGTCCCTAGACCCTGCCCTAACCGTCCCTGGAGCCTGCCTTCGCCGCCCGTGAAGACGCTGTGTCTCCCGCGCTTCTGCCCGTGATCTCGTCCTTTGCACTCCTGCCTCTCATCGGTGTTGCTCCCTTTGCCCTGCCTTTGCGCGTAACCATCGCCCTACAAAGGGCTCAAGGCCCCCCGAAGTTCCTCCGGAATTAGGTCTGAACGGATTTGAGCACGATGCTGGAATTTACTTAAGTCATTTGTACACATCTTGTGAAAGTTTAAGTCTCGCGACCTCGACGGCTCATGATCTATGTAAGACCTTTTTCTCAAGGTCATGGGGGTGACATTTTGCTCAAAAGCGACGAGTAACGCTTATTCCTCACAACAACTGCATGTTGAAATGTTTTATTCTTCTTATTTATATTACCCTGGTGTGTATTGTTGCCGTTTGGTAGCTTTGGAAAGCGTTAGGTCATTCGAGGTCAAGCTAGGCTGATTCTCGACCTTGGTGACCAAGGTCGAAAAAGCGCTTTAAGATCGTGCGATTTCAACTTGAATGGCACACACCTTACGGCTTGCGAAGGGTTTCTAATCTTATTCTTCCCGTTGATGTGGTTTGTTAAGTTCTTGATATAGCCTGAGGGGCCAACGTGACAATCTCCGTCACCCTTTTGACCTGGTGTCACGTCACGGACTACATTTGTCGGTGTTTACTAATGCCTATCGAAAATTCCAAGAGCTGTTCAACGCTGTTTTCCCTCGCTGTATCTTGTTTCGTCCTTGAGATAACAGAAATATATCTAAACCGATAACGTGACCCAATTGACCTGGATCCACCTGTCAAGGGTCACTTTGGCCATTGTTCTGACACCTCTCTGGTGGGGGTTGCGAGGAGCTTTGGAATACCGCTGTTTTTGGATGGCTCTTATTAGCTTAGTTTATTCTTAGATTGTAGGGAGGCCTCCGAGGCCCCTCCCCTCGTAGGGCAAACGGGAGAACCACCCGCAGGGCGAGGGTGGAGCCTGTTCTCTATCCCTCCCGAAAGCCCCTCTCTCTCATAGGCAAACGGAAAAACCTTCCCGTAGAGCGAGGCTGGAGCCTGTGCTCTGTTCTTTCCGAAACCGTCGCTGGGCCTGCTGCTGCTCCGTCCCGGCTGCAGTAGGTCGTTGCTTCGGTGGTTTTTGCTGCGGCGGGCGGTGTCTGGCGGCCGACCGATGATGGCACACGGCACCGGTTTTTGTTGGGGGCGTCGATGGCCTGGCCGGATCGCAGCGCCGCCCCACGACCGCCATCTGACAGCCCCCCCCCCCCCCCCCCCCACCCACCCCACCCACCTGCACGCTGGTGGTTTGTGGTCGGGTGTGAGGCTACGGAGGAGGCGAGGGAAACAATCGGGGATTTTTCTCCGAACATTTCGCGTGGGAGGGGACGGGAGGTGTATTTTCTCACCGAATTATGTTCCATGGTGATGTGCGGTTTGTGAGCCCCGTCCCACCAGGCACCCAACCCCACACTACACACACATTTGCGCCTGTTCGTCCTGATCGCCCCCCCCCCCCCCGCCCATCCCCCCGGGCCGAACAAGCGGGGTCCGGCTCTTCGCCGTCGGTGCACGACTATTGACGTTGATCGATTTCGCCCGCGTCAAAAGCCCGTAGCCAGCTCTGGCTCTGCGCAAGGTTGGCACGATGTGGGAGTTAAGCCCCGGCGCGCCTGATAGGGGGCCGCTGCTGACAGGGGCCGGGGGGCTCTGCTGACGGGGGCCGGGGGGCTCTGCCGACGGCGGCCAACAGTGGCGCGGGTGGCGGCTGACCGGTGAGCCCGCCCGCTCGCGAGCGCGGCGAGTATCGCCTGGAGAGGAGCGCTCGGTGGAGGCGGGCTGGGACGTGCGGCGAATGTGGAAGGGAGCTCGGCCTGGCTGTTGGATGCGCCAAACGTGATGTGCATGTGATATCGACTCGGGTGGCCCAGCACTTTTCCCCGAGGTCTAGTTCTCGTTTGTGCCAGCAGTCCTGGTTGTTTGTTGGCCCTGTGGTTTACTCTGATAGTTATGGGAATGGCCCGGACGTGCACATCTCCTGCGATGAGTTCGTTTCCAGCGCATTGAAACCCATGGCTGCCCTTCTACAGGCGCCAACATCACGAATCACTGCAGGCTCCGGCGGCATTTCGGAGAAGAAGCCTCGGGCGCATCTTTTACCATCTCGTTCAAGGACGAAATGTCAGACACTTGTATGGGCAGGACCCCTCCCCCTCGACTTCCCTCCATGTTTCTGAGGCATTGGACGTTGGGTATCGAGTACCAATGACATTGAGTTTTCTGCCTGCTGTCTACACACAATTGACCGGAGAAGTGTGATGGGTGGTGTGAGAATTAGATGAAAACAGTGTGATGCACTGTTGGCACCCCAGTAGTGGGTAAATATATAATTATGACATTTATCGTTATAATATATAGTCATAATAAACATTCGTCTGGCGGTCTTGTAAGGATTATTTTCTCAATGCTTCCTTAAGAGCGCATGCTCTGAGCGGCCCACAATACCAGCGTGATGGCAGCGCGGTCCACGGCTGATCGGGCTGTGGTCGGGCTGTAATGGGGCTGTGATCGGGCCGTAGTCAGGCCGTGGTCGGGCCGTACTCAGACTGTAATCGGCGCTCGAGGGATCGCAGGTTAGACACTCGAGGCTGCCTTGTCACGGCTATCGGCCAGAACTTGCGGCTTGGCTCGGTGCGAAACATCTTGTGGCCTGTAGGGCATGAGCGTTGCTGTCAACGAATGCCCCTCTAACGTCATCGCTGTACCGCAGGACAGAGATGGAGCGCGCTGCCTCCGCTCAGGTGGACGGAGTGGCCACCCAGGTGGACGTGGTGGATAGTCACATGGAGACGGTGGACAGCGTACCAATCGACGCGGAGGTGGCGCCCGTCAGCGGCTGGCTGCGGCGATGCCGCCGATGCCGGCATGTTCGGATTCGGGTGAGCCTACCAGCGCTGGCATGGGTTCGTGTTCGGGTTCGGGTTCGGGTGAGCCTACCAGCGCTGACAAGGGTTTGTGTTCGGGTTCGGGTGAGCCTACCAGCGCTGGCATGGGTTCGTATTCGGGTTCGGTTCGGGTGAGCCTACCAGCGCTGGGAAGGTTTCATGTTCGGGATCGGGAGAGCCTACCATCGCTGGCAAGAGTTCGTGTTCGGGTTCGGGTGAGCCTACCAGCGCTGACAAGTTTCGTGTTCGGCTTCGGGTGAGCCTGCCAGCGCCGGCAAGGGTCGGCCTGCTGCCCAATGGTTGATTGGCTGAGACCGAGGGACGTGCAGTGAAGGCAGTGATCGCGAGGGTATTGGACAGACATTTTGGTTCTCGATCGCCGCTCGTGTTTTGTTCAGAAGTCATGTCTGCATTGAGGGACTGGGACGAACAGCGCTTGAGACCTCGCACAGGATGGCGAGAGGGCCCTGATACCATGCCTTGCAGCTTACGTTGGCCGATGATGCGTGCATTAGTTACAACACTCGGCACGCTGGCGCAACACAACAGTGTTACAACACTCGGCACGCTGGCGCAACACAACAATGTTACAACACTCGGCACGCTGGCGCAATACAACAATGTTGCAACACTCGGCACGCTGGCGCAATACAACAATGTTGCAACACTCGGCACGCTGGCGCAACACATCCATGTCCTAGCACTGAGCGACAGCTTGTGTGCGTATCGAGAAAGTGCTTAATGTCTAAAGCGCGTTCTCCGAAGCGGAAGCCATGAGCGGGAAAGGGAACAACTGTAGTCAGTGCGTGGGGCCACTCAAAATCGTCACCAAATTGTGTTTGGTTCGATCTTACTTGCAGGCAGCCGCCCACGGTCCGTGTTCACTGCATGCGTTGTCTCTGGGTGCCGTCACAGCGAACCGTGTGTATGTTGTCCAGCCGTCGCAGCCTATCGCTGTAGCGCGCGCCCCGACCTCCAAGGACTCGTTCCTATACAACATGGAGCACGTGCGGCGGGGTCGGGCCGTCATCTTCAACCACCGCGACTTCCACCCGGAGCAGCAGATGAAGGTGAGTCTATAGACCTCACATCCCACCCGGAGCAGCAGACGAAGGTGGGTCTCTGGACCTCACATCCCACCGGGAGCAGCAGATGGAGGTGGGTCTCTGGACCTCACATCCCCACCCGGAGCAGCAGATGGAGGTGGGTCTCTGGACCTCACATCCCACCCGGAGCAACAGATGAAGGCGAGTCTCTGGGCCTTACACCCCACCCGGGGCAGCAGATAAGGTGGGTCTCTGGGCCTTACATCCCACCCGGACAGCAGATGAAGGTGAGTCCTCTGGACTTCACATCCCACCCGGAAGCAGCAGATGGAGGTGAGCCCCTGGATCTCACATCTCAACCCGGAGCAGCGGATTAAGGCGGTCTTTCGTCACCGTATATAGGGTCATGTCATATTCAGGGCCCTATGTCTTCATCATTTCATCGCTCCCTTGTGTGGGAACAGCCGCATGGTTGAATGTAGCCAATCTCGTTCTCATATTGGTATGATGCTACCTACCATTGCATGCCTGACTAATATTTTCGTGTCGACGCGCATGTGCATGATATTCACGAATGGCGAGTTATATGAGCACGTGTTTTTCAAGCAGGCGTATCATTTCCTTCCCCGTGACTTATAGCGTCATTGTGTTACCACACCGGCGATGTTGGTGCTCCGGTGTCGGCGCGTGACGCGTTATGTGACGTCATGCAGATGCGGAACGGCACGGACGTGGACCGCGACGCGCTGGCGGGGGTCCTGCGCGACCTCGACTTCGAAGTCACCGTGTACAACGACCTGCGCAAGTCGGAGCTGTTCGCCGTGCTGGACAAACGTGAGTGTGGATGGGTCGGCGCCGGGCCGGGAAAGGGGGGCCGGGAAGGGGGGGGGAGGGGAGGCGGCGGGGCTCGCCGGGCCGCCGCGGCGTCGGCTCGGCGCTGAGACGAGGATGTCAGGAGGGCGTGTGGCGCGCGGCCCGGAGCCGGCCGATGCGGCGGTCCGCGGCGCGCCTATCTTATCCTGTCGGCGACCGGAGACCGTGTGAATCACAGCACACTGCGAGGCGGCGCCCACCGCAGCCGCGGAGGGATGACGGGTCGGCCTGGCCACGGCCAGGTCACGGGCCGATCAAAGCCCGATCACGGCCCAATCACCGCCCGATCACGACCCGATCATTGCCTGATCACGGCCCAATGACCACCCGATCACGGCCCGATCACTGCCCGATCAAAGCCCGATCACGGCCCAATCACCGCCCGATCACGGCCTGACTACAGCTCGATCACAACCCGATCACGGCCCGACCATGGCCCGATCACCTGCCCGATCGCGGCCTGAATTACAGCCCGATCACGGCCAGACCATGGCCCGATCACGGCCAGGTCACGGCCCGATCACGGCCCTACCATGGCCCGATCACGGCCAGGTCACATCCCTATCACGGCTCGCTCGTCAGAAATCACAGCCCGATCACAGGTAATTACTGCCCGATATATATCTTTCAAGGGTGGACAGGCAGCGATTTGTACTGGCGTCGGACTCATGGCCCGATTCCTTCAGTGATTCATTGGTCACGGGAAAATGCAGTTCAGATTGAAGATCTTGAGGTTAGCTTAAAGACATTAGTTCCACTTTTATATTGGGTTTTGAACTGAAATAGCAATATTGAAGACCTTTCGGTGCTGTTCACAATTCTGTCATTCTTAAGACCTAAGGCCCTCTAGTTTTTGAGCTACATCCCTGCGAAGATACGGAAAGATATATCGAAGAAGGCATTTTATAGTCACATTGGCATTTATGACGTCGTAATAACATCATTCAACTTCTGTTATTCCAGAACCCATGCGGTGATCAAGGCTAGGACAAATATAATTGTCAATGCGTTCATACTTGACGTTCGTGGGCGCGATTTCCAGACGTAACGGCCGTCAATTGGCTCCGAATCAATGCTGTGCGAGGTACGATGACGTGCTCAAACAATGGCGCATTGAGGAGCATACTTAATAAACGGAGAATTGTGCCGTCTAGACCAGTCTCCACTTCAGAAATATGCCAAATAAGTGAGCTAGTTTCGCCATATCTGATGCTGGCTTCAATGTCTGGACATGCGAAACATTTTTTGAAGTTAAACTGGGTACTTTCGACATAGTGCATAATTGCACCACCTTAGCTTATTAAAATGTTACTCGCTTCAGCGTTAAGGACAGGCATGCGCTCTGTAGGACGCTCCGGGACCCCTAGCTCCCCGTACTCTGACCATGTTTGTGATCAGTTGACAACGTCTGCGATCAATTGACGGTGTGTGCGATCAGTTGACAACGTCTGCGATCAATTGACGGTGTGTGCGATCAGTTGACAACGTCTGCGATCAATTGACAGCGTGTGCGATCAGTCTGACGTCCGTGACCAGTCTGGGTGTCAGACGGCAACTGTCCTGTCGCCACTAGCGTACCCCCGTTTCCAGCTGTCTACACGGAGAGCTAGGTAGCGGTGCCACCGCTGACAGTCCCTTCATTTTTCCAGTGTCCACCGAGGACCACAACGACGCCGACTGCATAGTGGTCTGCTTCCTCTCCCACGGCGACAGTGGCGTGCTCTACACCTACGACGAGATCCTCAAGTCGGACCAGCTCTGGGCCCGCTTCACCGCCGACCGCTGCCCGTCGCTGGCCGGCAAACCCAAGATCTTTTTCGTTCAGGTGCTTGTCTGAGTTAGGTCGGGCTCCAGAGAAGATTGCTTGTGTTCGAGCGCAGCTGGACCATAGCCGGTCCATTTAGCCGGACATAGCTGGGCCATTTGGGCCATGGCTAGCTGGTGCACATATCCGCATCACGCATGCTACATTTTTCTGGATTCCTCGTGGACGTGTGACGGGGGAGGGGGAGGGCAAAAAGCGTGGGATAAGTAAGTTTGGAAGTAAGTGATGCCCACAGTTTATTTGACTGATGTGAAATGTTGTGCCCTCTCATTATACGTTGATGATTTCCAGTATACACAGTACGGGCGTGGATTATAGTTTGATTTATGTGGGACCCTCGAGCTTTCGAAACTGAACTGTCGGCTGACCATGATACTGTGGAAATGTGAGTGTACCATCGCACAAATGCTGCACATACAGAGCACATGTGGTCTAAATTGTTGTGCATGTCAGCCAGATCTGAACAGAATCGTGGCGGGGTTTGTGCCCGTGCGTGTTTGGGAGCCCATGCGGGCACCACTGGCGCGTCACCGGACGCTCGGTGGTGACGGCCGGCCGTGGCACCCGCCCGTGTCACCAGGCGTGCCAAGGGGACCAGCTGGACGGTGGCACGACGCTGGTGCCGCGCCGCACCGCCACCGACGGCGACGTGGTCTCCTACAAGATCCCGACCCACGCCGACTTTCTGCTGTGCTTCTCCACCGTGCCCGGGTACTACTCGTGGCGCAACACCACCAACGGCTCGTGGTTCGTGCAGGCGCTGGCCGCCTGCCTGCGCCAGTACGGCCGCACCACCGACCTGCTTACCGTGATGACCCGCGTCAACCGCATGGTGGCCACCGACTTCCAGTCCAACTGCCCCGGTGAGAGAGGCGGCACGATCGGCTGAAGAATCTGTGTGTCCCGACGCTGTCAACAGCCGGGAAGCTCAGGGTCAGCTGTGCCGGTTGAGCGTCAGGCCCTATAACAGGGTTGGGCGGGTTTATATGCTAGGCATCCTCCTCGTGCTGTGTATCTATTGGGCTCTGCCATGGGACAAAACGTGCTGTGTATTGGTTGGCCTCCTCCATAGGAAATAGCGTGCTGTGTATCATTGGACTCTGCCATGGGGCAAAATACTGATGGCGACACTGTGTATACGCTTCATCAGAATGTAGACGAACTTGCTGGTTTGCGTGAATGTGGAACAGGATAGAGCCACTGGCTCAGGTCGGGCAGGCTGGTTACGTCGTGACTGGCTCGGGCTCAGTGCGGGCTCGAGGTAAGCCGTTTTATTTGTGCCGAAAGAAGGCCTCCGTGATCCGTCGTCAGGGGCTCACTGCCGGCGGTGGGACGGGGACATCAGGGACGCACTGCCGACCGTAACACCGGCGTCCTCCGCAGGCGATCCCGGCATGCACCAGCGCAAGCAGATCCCCTGCATCAGCTCCATGCTGACCCGAGACGTCATCTTCAGCGCCAAGACGGGCCGGCGCTAAGAGGCGTGCCGGAGGCTCTGGCCGCCGAGCCGACAGGGCGGGTCAGCTGTGCCGGCCGAGCGGGTCAGCTGTGCCGACACAGCGGGTCAGCTGTGTCAGCGCTGCAGATGGGGATTGGTGGAGGAGCATTCAAGGGAGGCTCGGCTCGGACGCCTCAGGTCGTCGGCTCACCAGCGACCCGCACCGGCCTGCGGACGGCAGTCGATGGGCGCGGCGGAACGGCTCGGTACACGTGCGCAGCCGTCCGGGCCGTGTGTCGTGACGTCACTCAGCGGCTGGTGTGACGTCAGGGACCGGCGTGCTGTGACTGGTGTGTCGTTTGGTGCCGGTGTGTTGTGACGTCACTCGGCGGCTGGTGTGACGTCAGGGAGCGGCGTGTTGTGACTGGTGTATCGTTTGGTGCCGGCGTGTTGTGATGTCACTCGGCGACTCGTGTGACGTCAGGGGCTGTGCGGGGGTGGGAGTGTGGTGCGCACTGCATTCACTGCGGCTCTGGCTGCCACTCACCAGCCATTACCGGCTCGGCACTCGGGGACACGGCCAGCACGTGCGTGACGCTGTATCTGCGCCTGCGTCTTCGAAACCCGGTCTCAGACCCGCACCGAGTCGAGGGAATCTGTGAAGTCTTTGAAGCGCATTTTGTTGTCCGGCTGCTGATCTGCCTTGTGATGATGTGGGTGATCTGATCTGTGCTGATTTGTCTCCTCTGGTCCGCTATCCTGACCGTATCGGACAGTCGCAGCTGTCGGATACGGTCGGTGTCGAATCTGTCAGATCGTTAATCGTAACGATTCCCAGGGTCTTAGTAATTTGCCGAGGTCACACGACGTTATGAGATTTTCCGAGGTTTCGCCACAGAGTGTAGAAGCCAGGGGTTGCCGAGATAGCGTATCGGTACTCTATAAGTTTAGTAAATCTTGGAGATACCGGAACCGGAGATAACAGTCGTGATTCCTCCAAAAACCAATAGTTAAATGCTTTGTCCTGTTGTTTTCCGGTTTCTGTACTGACCTAAAGTTGTCTCCATAATATGTTGCTATTTTTGGTATATGTGAGGTTAGCGCCTGGGTGTGAACAGAAATTCTACAAGTACAACTTGTGTAATACATTTTTCGCTTATAGGACTACGAATCGTGGCCGCAATTGATGTATGCATCCCAAACTCATGGTTCAAAACCGTCCACGTGCATTTCACAGCACCTCCAAACCTTACACTCAGCTAGCTAGCCCCAGTGATCAAGCTGGCTAAAGGGAAAATATTATTCCCTTAAAGCTTTCTTGTTCGGTGCATTGGAACCAACTAGACATTGGATGGTTCGCCTTCTAATTGCCTTTCATGCAATCGTGATCGTGTCTCATCTTGATGGTGCAAATCAAAAAGTACATGATTTAGGATGCATATTCTGCCACAGACTCATGGTGGTGCCATAATGGATGCTCAACAACTCAACAAGCTCGGGGCCCCTGAACGCAGGACGGGACAGGCGTGATCTCGATAGCAGGCATCAGCCATAACCACTCACAGATGCGGTTTTCAGCCCTGCACAACATGCGTTAGTGTTAGATACATCACGCCGCCCGTGATGTTGAGGCCGTCTCGGTGGTACGCTCCTGCGGCGAGCAGTTTTGTCTTAGTTGTCCGGCCGGCCGACTCCGTTCGTTTGTGTTCAGTCGCGTCGGTGATGCGTTCACCGGTTGTTCCGTTTGTCCAGTACTCTCCTCAGTCGTGACGCTGGCTCTGTGCGGCATCACAGTCATTGCATTGCCCACATTCCCGTCCTGGTGACCAGTCACCCCGCTGTCCCTGTAGGGAGCGCTTCGCAAATGTCTGACCATATCGATCTGTCTTCGTGTCAGGCTCTCCGCGATCTTGCGGCTCAATTGTGGTAATTGCCCGTGCATTCTTTCGAGACAGTCTTTCTGGTAGTACGTAAGTGGACGGATAGTTCCCGGGTAGGGTTATAGAAATGCGCGCATGTTTCCCCTCCACGCACCGTTTGTGGACTGTTGAGACCCGTTCAGAGTGCCTGTCAGGTAGTTCGGTATCTAGATACTTACCACATGCCGTCTGTCGCAAGTCATCACGATTAAAAGCTAGCAATAATCCCACTTGCCTTGGCAAGTGCCGTTGCCGTGGCGGAACCGGCGACGCGTCATGTGCGCTTGTGAAACACCTGCTCGTGGTTTGAAATACAGCCGTAATGCTTCGGAGGCTCGCTAGTTGTGTGCCTGAGGGTGCCGCCGAGATTCAGCTGCCGCCGTGCGCGGTTCGACACCTGGCTGATCTGGCGGCTGACTGGGTGGCGTCAGTAGCGCAGGCAGGGCGGGGGGGGGGGCACAGGGGCACGTGCCACGCTCCCCCCTGGGTTCCGAGGGGCCGTTCGGGCCTTTGTGAACCTGCGAGTAAGGGCCCGGTTTGAGGGCCCGAAAGGCCGGCCGGGGTCGCATTCAGCGGCCCCGGCCGCAGGTCTAGGTACTCCAATGCCAGCCAGAGGGTCCTGTCCACTGATCAGGGACGCCCTGAGTCGATAAGGGTCCATGTGTCGGCCAGACGCCGGTAGCAACGCAAAGTCGTCTCCGTGGTCGCATGGGCCTGAAGGCCCATTTCCCAGACAGAAACAAAGCCGGCGCCAGCGGTTTACATTGTCGAGGTCCCACAGCCAGTAATGGGGGCCTAATGCCAACTAGTGTTGGCAATGAACCTCGAGTCGGCCAGAGGTAGTGTTGGAGGAGGCCCGAATACTCTGGAGGGCCCACCGGGTCCGACGATGAGGGGCTCGCTTGGAGGGCCTAGGGGCACGAAGGGCTGGTCGGAGTCTTAGTTATGGGCCCGGCTTGCAGGAATAGGCCCTCAAATAACGATCAGAGGACCATTTGCGCCGATCGGGGACCCCTGAGTCGATATAGGCCCATATGTCAGTCAGGCACCACCAGTATCGCACAGTTGATATGGCCTGAGGGCCCAGTTCCCAATAAACTATAAAGCCGGGGCCAGTGATTTACACTGGCCAGGGGCCTTGTATCTGTCTGGGGCCCACAACGTCCAACAGATGCCCCTCTGCTCGCAAGGATCTCGAGCCGACCATAGTAAATTTTCGATGAAGCCAAGCTGTGACGAAGAACACGGGCGAAGCCGTGGTCGTCGCCAGTGACGTCATAAATCAGGTGGGAGCCCAGCGAACAAAACTCCGTCAGCACTTAAAACTGATTTACTTTCGGGTTAGAGCGAAACCATGCGCATTTCATAACTTTATTGCAGAGTTTTTAGACAGCATTCAAAGGTGGCCTGCTCCATGGCGGTTGATGGATGGTTGATTGATATGACGCTCACGGATGGTATTGAAAGACGACAGACCCACGCTGACGTTGCGAACGGCCCGGCGAACGAAAACTTAATGCTTGTATCTGCACGTGTATTTGGAGCTCGTCAGCGCTGTTGCGGTGGTGAGCACGGACTTAACCGTGCCTGCAGTAAGACTGCTCCATCCTTTCTGTGGTGAGTGCGACCATGGGCGGCTCACGCCACCGACAGGTCATGGGAAAAACACCGGAATGCCGAAATCAGTCGGCAGCGGCTATGTGTCTGACCAACACCGCGACCGGATATAACCGGACGTACCCGGCCTCTTGCTGCGTGTCGAGACATAACGATTGCAGAGTTGTTTTCTAATTTGTAGAATCGCGTTTGTTCTGTTTGGCCACCTCGCGAGACCGCCTCCAAAGCCTGCGCACCTGCAGCTAGTCCGTCCGCCCCAACCGTCATCCAGCCATAACGTGTACCACAGCGGCCGGCGCTCCCATTGGTCGGCTGATTCGAGGACTAGTCACCACTGGACGGCTGGTTCGGCGCCGGGCTTCTACTGGCCAAACGGTCCAGAACCGGGCCGTCACTGGCTGCCGACTGCGACAAAGCGCTGCTGTGGGTTGTCCGGCCCAGGCTGGACGACTATTGTGTTGGCCAAGGTCGGGTCATTGGTTGTCCGATTCGATGGCTGGTGGCCATTGGTCGTACGTTGTCTGCTTGGATGTTGCCATTGGTTGCCAGCTTCTAACAGCCCTGGCTGGCTGGAAGTTTCAGGGTCGATCATCACCGTAGGCTCTATGAACGTCCAGACCAAGGCCGCCGTTTGTTGCCGGCACGCTGCGCTGTAATATGAGACGCTCGGTAGGCGGCGCTGCCCGCGGCAAGCCTGCTCTGCCATAGGGTCGGCCGTTGCCTCCACCCAGTGTGAGCCAAGAGCGACTAACAGAGCAGCGCAAACTGATGACGCTTGTTTGGTTACCGTGTAGCCTGTATGCAATCAGTTTCCAGCGCACGTAAAACGACAATGAACACGTCGTCCCAACTTGTACAAGCCACGTGTATTCAGTTCCTGACAGTACACGGATATCAGGTGTGCATGAATCGACCTGGAGCGGCCACTGATATACAGACGAGAGGCCAACATTCATCTGCAGTCCTATCCACACATTGAGCTACTGAGCCCTGTTAGCCCATGTGCCCCATGAGTACAGAACGAAGCCCCAGGAATGGTCTCTGAAGCAGCTGCCTGCGGCCTCAAACCCTGAGGCTGCAGATGCAGCCGATTGTCAACAGCCAGAACAGACGCGCTCACGTACAAAACACCCAGACTGTGCGCGGCGGCACCACACACCCGCGCGCCGCATCCCTCCATCAATCACATCACCGTCTGAGAGGCCGGCGCGGTCCAGAGCGGCAGTACCTCGCACCCGCGCACCGCACCCCTCTCAAGGTCACATCACTGCCTGAGAGAGGTCGGCGCGGTCCCAAGAGGCAGCACCCCGCACCCGCACCCCTCCCACTGCCACATCACCCCATCTGAGAGGCCGGCGCGGTCCCGAGCCAGCGCGGCCGCGGTCGCCCCCCCCCCCCCCCCCCCCACCTCTCCAACTGCTGCAGCCGCCGTCAGCTGGCAGCGAGTCGCGCGGCGCAGCCGGTCTGAGCGCCGCCCGAGCAGAGCCGTCCGGCTCACTTCTTGGGCTTGAAGTCGTCCTTCTCGCGGCGCAGCGCGGCCATGGTCGGCACAGGCTCCGAGGTGCCGGCGTGTGCCTGCACCGACGCCTCGTGCACACGACAGAACGGGTTGATCAGCTTCTCCAGCGCTGAAAAGGTGGCGACGCGTTCGTCGTACGGCACGCGACTTCGACGCGCCGTTTACCGTCCGCACGGAACAGGCCAAACGCTTCAGAGAATGGGTCACAGTGAGGTCTCAGCGGTTTGTAACATCGTGATGCACGTGTGCAACGCCTAGTTCTGCTTTCCCATTTCGGAGTTTGGACGCAGTCTGGACCTTCTGGCTTGCCACCTCTGCTCGAGTCAATCCATTGCTATGCCAGGCGAGAAAAACATATTATGAGGCATGCCGGGTTACAGCTACCAGTGGGTAGTTGTCAATAGGGCACATAGATGACCTTTCCAAGGCGCACCGGCTTCAGCCTGTATGCACGTTAGTTAACACGTCACAATGGAGTCCCGTATGCATGCATCAGCGATCGAGCCGGCATGGACAAAGTTATGCGCCGCAAGTGTCTAAAGAGCCGTCAAGGGTCATCTCGGCGCAGCAGTCTGCAGGTCAGGTCAGGTTCCGTCGCCAACGTCTGAGGAGCCGCAGCACCGATCACAATAAGGCAGGGCGTTGAGAGCACTCATGCTTTTGTGTCGGAAAACAAGAATAACCTCATGCTCATAATGTAACGAACTGGTTCAAACACGTGTGTAGGTCTTCCTCAGCACACGTACAAAAAAGAGCACAGAACATGGAAGAAGAAGAACACTACAAAAGGTGTCAAACGCTGACCTCGGTCGTCGTTATTGTAATTAACTTTACTGGACAAATATTGAATTACGAAATGGTGACGACAAAACAGAGGCGGGCTTTAAAAGTGTCAACGAATAAGTCATGGCGTTCAGTGTGGGCCTGCGGTTTCTTATTGAAAACGAGTCTGCGATTTTTCATTCAGCAGGGTCTTTATAAACTTGGAGGACAGTTTTTTAAGATAACGCCTCCCAAGAACGGCGTATGATGCTTCTCGAAATGTTCTTCTGCACCATGTTTGATGTTTGAATAAAATGCTCGCTTTATTTGCGTGCAGTATGAAATGTTAGCATCTGATACACAGATATATACATCTATTATATATATATATATATATATATATATATATATATATATATATATATATATATATAAGCTATGGACCAATATATTGCATTATAAGCACAAGCTTACTTCTATCTCCCACTACTTGCACCACAATGCAACTGATTCAATTCGCATCATGTACTATTTGATTGAGAATAAAGCGGCGAATGAGAAAAAAACAGGGCAGTTTTCTGGTTGTTTGGTTGTTTGGATTAGAGCCCTTTCGACCAGAAATGATCATTTCAGGACTCTGTAATGGGGGAAAGTGGTTAACGGTGGGGCAGACTGGCATGCGCCTGGGGGACCAACCGACGGGCTTTTACCCGCGCTTGCGCGCTGGGGTAAAAGTTATTTTACCCGGTCGGGGTCCCCCTTCCCACAGGGCTCTCGGCCCGCTCGTGGCTGACGCATGCAGCCTGTCTCGGACGAGCAGGGTGTCGCGCGGACGCGGGACGAAGCGAGATAGGGGATAAGAGAGACGGATGTGATAGGGCAGGTTCAACGATTAGCCACGTGGCGCTTAACCAAGGGGCCGTGCGTCACAACCGATGTCACTGTATGATATAAACACATGGAGATGCTTCCTTGATTAACACGCTATGCACAGGACAGAAAAAAGTTAAGTATAAATGGATTGGGAAGCCACACAAAAGGCGCACTTTGAAAAACGGAAGTCAAGACAAAAAAGACTCGACGCCAGAATTAGAGCAGCGCACGAGTGCCACCTACCGATCGTGGACGGCACTGTGGGTTCTTCCTTCTCCCGCTGGGATCGCGCCCAGTCCACTCGGCTTTTGATGTCCTCGTTATTAGGCTCCACGTGTTGCGCGAACTTCAGGTTCTGCAGGGTGTACTCATGACCGCAGAACACTTGCTGTCGACAGCACACGACCAACGGTTGGTAAATGAGCCTGTTCTGATGAGTAAGTTCAGAGTCATCTTCCCTGGCTATTCCGCAAACTTACACTGTGTGGTCTGCGTTTATGCTCCATCAACGGCGAAACAGCGTAACTTATCGAAAAGAAAATGACATCCAGGGGGCCATACCGATGAAGGTGACAAACTCCACAAGCGATGTGCCTCACTAACCGCTCCCCCGCCCCCAAAAAACATAGTTGCCTTTTCAAACGGGATTCAAGCTCGTGTCCTTCGTTCGACCACGACGTCCACCAGCCTTCACACCCGCATCGAGCCCCTGCACTGCTGGACCTGAAGCTCTCCTGACCAGAGGCAAGCTCGAAAATACCACCTGTCAACAGCCACCAAACAAAAACGACGGACCAAAACCAACAGCGTACACGTGAGCACACATTACAGGCACTTGATCTGTGTCGATCTATGGCCCCTCACGTGTCTAGCCCCACCCTCCCCGCCAGCGGAGCCCGGACAGTACCGGTACCGGTACCCGCAGTGTAATACACATACCGTCTCTCCGGGCAGGCTGCCGAGCGTCTCCACCAGAGCCGCGTACATCTGGTCGGCGGTGCCCTCGAAAAAGCGACCGCAACCCCCCTGGAACAGCGTGTCCCCTGCGGCGGAGGAGCAGAGTCAGTCGCTCACGGGCGCAGCGTGGTGGACAAGCGGCTCACAACATAGAGAAGCATACGTGTACTGCGAGGCGTGATTGCACGAACCTGTGAAGACGGCAGGAGGCTGTCCGTCGTCGCCCTTGACGAAGAAGCAGATGTGGCCGCTGGTGTGGCACGGCGTGAACAGGCACTCGATCTGTGGACACGGCGGGAGCCATCTGTCACAACACGGCGTGAACAGGCACTCGATCTGTGGACACGGCGGGAGCCATCTGTCACAACACAGCGTGAACAGGCACTCGATCTGTGGACACGGCGGGAGCCATCTGTCACAACACGGCGTGAACAGGCACTCGATCTGTGGACACGGCGGGAGCTAATCTGTCACAACACGGCGTGAACAGGCACTCGATCTGTGGACGCGGCGGGAGCTAATCTGTCACAACACGGCGTGAACAGGTACTCGATCTGTGAACACGGCGGGAGCTAATCTGTCACAACACGGCGTGAACAGGTACTCGATCTGTGGACACGGCGGGAGCTAATCTGTCACAACACGGCGTGAACAGGTACTCGATCTGTGGACACGGCGAGAGCTTATGTTACATCATCCACATCGCACGCGCCAGAAACCCAAGCCCTGTTCAGCTGGGAATGGCAGCTGCAGTGGCCTGCTGACCCGACCTGTTGCCGGTGTCACAGGCCTATGAGCTGACGTCACAGAAGGCCGTCAATCCTCTGCCGCAGTAGAAGTAACTGAGGCTGTCACGTTCACATAACGCCTATTACTTATGTCCTGATCAAAGTCGCTTAATAATAGCAACTATTTGGCGCGAACCATTTGAGTCGATATATATATATATATATATATATATATATATATATATATATATATATATATATATCGAAAGAAGTCAGCAAGCAAAAGAAGTCTGAAGAGGTGTTTGATGCGTACTGAGTCATTGCCACGTGAATTATTTAAGAGCGTGAGAGACGGCGCAGTCCGACCGAAATATCAGACGTTCAGCACGTAATGCGGGACAAGAGCGGAGCACGTGACGCACAGTAAGCGTCGTGTAACATTGCCGACACCGAGGTGGTTCATCGCGACGCACAGAGTATCTATGGGTGGCGTAAGTGTGGCTGACCCGTGAACGACCTAGCATGACTTCCACCCGTCTTGAATTCCGATAAAATGCCTGCCTTTCCTGGATACCCGGTGTCATAATTTTCAGTTTGTTGGTGCTCGCCGCACCTCGTGAGCTCTGTCATCGGCTTCGTAGAAGGACGATATATCCGCGGCAGGTAGAACCTCGGCCGAGTTAACTCACCCACGACATGAAAATCAGGCTCAGTGACCTGACCTCATAGGACACCCAGTTCGCTGACCTAACGCCATCAAAACACTCGGCTCGGCGATCTGACCCCCAGACCCGGGCCCCACGACCTGACCTGGAGACTGCCGACGGGAGCGTGTCGTCGTGACCTGACCTGACCTGACCTGGAGACTGCCAACGGGAGCGTGTCGCCGTGACCTGACCTGGAGAGTGCCGACGGGAGCGTGTCTCCGTGGTCTGACCTGGAGACTACCGACGGTGAGTGTGTCGCCGTGACCTGACCTGGAGACTACCGACGGTGAGCGTGTCTCCGTGGTCTGACCTGGAGACTACCGACGGTGAGTGTGTCGCCGTGACCTGACCTGGAGACTAGCGACGGTGAGCGTGTCTCCGTGGTCTGACCTGGAGGCTGCCGACGGTGAGTGTCTCCGTGGTCTGACCCGGAGACTACCGACGGTGAGCGTCTCTCCGTGGTCTGACCTGGAGACTGCCGACGGTGAGCGTGTTTCCGTGGTCTGACCTGGAGACTGCCGCGGTGAGTGTGTCGCCGTGGTCTGACCCGGAGACTACCGACGGTGAGCGTGTCTCCGTGGTCTGACCTGGAGACTGCCGACGGTGAGCGTGTCTCCGTGGTCTGACCTGGAGACTGCCGACGGTGAGCGTGTCTCCGTGACCTGACCTGACCTTGAGACTGCCGACGGTGAGTTTGTCTCCGTGACCGACGCGGCGAGTGAGGGCGCCGATCCTGTCGTCGCCGCCCAGCACGGCCAGCCGGCCTCGTGCGAGGCCAGCTTCTCATTGCCGCCGGCGTGGTCCCTGTGGGGCGACGGACGGTGACGGTAGCGGGCGAGCGCCGAGCGGCGGCGGGCTCGGTCGGGTGGGTGGCGCCATCTCCCCGAGCGGACAGCGGGAGGGCGCCGAGCGGCCGCGGGCTCGGTTGGGTGGGTGGCGCCCTCTCCCCGAGCGGACAGCGGGAGGGCGCCGACAGGCGGCGGGCTCGGTCAGGTGGGTGGCGCCCTCTCCCCGAGCGGCCAGCGGGAGGGCGCCGACTGGCGGCGGGTTCGGTCAGGCGGGTGGCGCCATCTCCCCGAGTCAGTGGGTTAGCACGGCTCCCAGACGGCGGCCCGGCCAGCCGACATCACCCCGCCTGAGTCCTGCTACCTGAGGTCCACCCTTAGACAGATTGGAGCGCGCGGCAGTGCCTCGTGGCCGTGGCTATGCGCGTCAAGCCCGCTCTGGCTCTCTTAGTGCGCACACTGCAGATATCACGCGACTTATACGCTGTCACTGCTACAGCATGCTTCCAGGTGTTGGTAACGACAAAATGGCAAGTGGCAAAGGGCAGACTTGCCCCGGGGGCAGGGCAGTGCCCCAGTAGGGCCACCGGGGACGCCCGGGACAGCGAGGCGACACTCGGCAGGGCTAGTGGGGATGCCGTGGCATCGCTGCCAGTGGCGGGATGGTCGCCACGGGCGGTGCGCTCACTCACCAGTGGTGGTGTGTGGTGAGCACGGTAGTCAGCTGAACGCCCTCCTCTTTGACAGCCGAGCGCACCGAATCCGGCTCTACCGGATCCACGACTGCCGCCTGCTTGGTCTTCTCGTCCACCAGCTGCGGTGAAGGACGGTAGACAAACCGGTAGAAAAAGGCCGGATGGTTGGTGGCGGAAACTTCGGTCGCAAGGGGATACTGCGAGGACGACCATGGCCTACACGGATCAGGTGTAAATCGAGCGAACGTCTACTCAAACTGCCGGCGTTGTAATAAAAGCATGGCTACACACCCAGCACAGTTCGAGTGTACGAATGCGAGTTCATGAACTGGCGCAAGAATAAGAGTGTCGACATATTAAAACGCTTCACCCGTGTAAATCACACATGACACTCATGAATGGTTTCCCCATTGCATATCCTCCCCTAAGCAAACAGACGAGTGCACACAACTGAATGTGGACGGTAGCGATGCGACAAATAGCGACGCAAATGTATGCATGCGGGGAGAAAGAGCTCCGTAGTCGCTCAACAAAACGCGAAGGCATCTCCACTGGTTGCGCAGGAGCCACCACAGCTTGCGGGGTTCACACAAGATGGCAGCACTGACCAGGTACATGTAGTTGTCCTGCAGCGCTGGTATGATGCGCACCCGCATGTCTGTCTGACTGACGGTCCTTGGCTGACTGTGAAACTGACGGCGAAAACCCAACGCGGAAATCTTCTGAACTGGGGAACGAGCGTGCTGTCAAATATGGGCAAAGCTACGGAAAGAAAATCGGACATGGCACACAGGCCGAAGATGAGAGAGGAGGTCGCAGGTGTGGGATAGAAGTTTATTATTGAATAATTTATGACACGATTTGTGTCTTTTAACTTTCTTGTCTGCCATCAACCATATACGCAATATCCCAATCAGCCAGTCTCTAACCAAGAAGCAGCAACCAAAACGTGCTGCAAAACAGCCAGTATTGTATGTGGTTAACAAGGACGCTTACTCTAGTGGCGTTTGTCCACATAAAACACTGCTTTTTTAGCATGACCAATGCAATTCCGTGGCGTGTAGGCTGAACGACCAAGTCCAGCATTCCCCGCCCCTAACCATCATGGGCAATGCAGTGTTCTGGCGACCCCAGCCGATGTTCTGGCGGACAGCCGCCGTTCAGTCACGACAGGCACCCGCCACATGGCACGTGAGCTCACCTCTCCCACCCTGATATCACGCTCATAGGCCCCCATGCCCTGTCGCCTGCGCTCTATCACGCGGGGTCATCCAGCAGGTAATCCAGCAGACATACAGTGGCGGGATACAGGTGGATGTATGCAGGTGTCGGTACACAGGTGAGGATGGGTGGAGGGGGGGGGGGGGGGGGGGGCTGAGCAAGATACTGTAAGACGAGTCCGGCAGACGGCAGAGGCACGGAGCGGGAGAAGCGCCAGACGTGGAGTGAAGCAATGTGCGATCTGCCACAATTCAGGGGAACACCAAGAGCATAGAAAGCACATGGTATGAGTACCCATTAATGATCAGATGTCAATATCAAAAACTGGTATGGCACTTTTAACAGTTCAAAAACATGACACTCTTGGCCGTCTTTCATCCCCTCATTGCCCCACACTAAGACTTAGCAGGCGTGATTGGCCACAACAACCAGACCTACCAAAACACCGACAATGTCTCCAAGTTCCGACGATTATTACATACATCTCGCCATCTTGACAACCAAGCCAGACTGTACACTCTGGATGTTCGCAGAAGCCGCGAAAATGCAAAATTAGACACAAGAACCTTATTTACCATTGACCGAGTTACTTTGTTAGTGGAAACACGTGAGTGCCAGACAGACAGAATTTCAGACTTCTGAAGTGGGATGTCTGTGGTGAGACAAGCGCTTAATGAGCGTTTGATGCACATACCCTTGAAATAGATGGCTGTTATTCCCTGGGAGACCCAGTCAGGCACATGAGCGAAAATTCGCATGGCCAAATTCTCCATCTAAAACGAGAAACAGCTTAGAACAACTCATCATCGAAAAGTGATAACATTTTATGAAAGTATCCAAACTTCGGAATGGCTAACTTCTTATGGTTCACACACACTGAAAAGCAGATACCGTCTATGCAGTCAGAGTTGTGCTGACCTAAAGTCAGAGTCAATACCAGTATTAGCCAACATTTTTAAATATAGGCATGGGTGGCTGGTCAGACACCCTTTGCTTGGGTGGGGCTCAATTTGGCCCTGCTGAGATCTCAGGAACTGATGGCTAGACACCAAACCCACAGGGTGTGTTTGTCTGTAAGTGAACTCAACTAGGTCAAATTTTGAGGATTCTGGGCATGATCTTCCAGTCAACAAACTCCAGGTTGGTCCCCAAAGTGTACCCAGAACCTAGACGTGTTCTGAGCAAAGGTCACATGATCATTTAAGGTCAGTGACCTTGTTTGACATTTCAAGGGTCATGGTGACCAAAATCATACAAGACTGCTGCAATATGTTCCCCACAACAAAATGCTGACCAGGATCATATAAGGTCAGTGACCTGCTCTGATCTTCAAGAAGCCCATGGAAGATGTCTTATGCAGTTCCTGTTACCAATAAATTTAAAATGAGCATCAGAAAGCACCCCATACAGCAAGCCCCAGAGTAAAAAAACAGGTTGGTTTTGACCCTGGTCTGACCTCCACACCTGACCCTAGGTCTATGGAATTTTATCATCCAATTGTCATGTCACCTGAGGAAGTATCTCAGAGATGTGTGGCTTTGCCTAACACTCCAAGTTCCATCAGATTGAACAAGACTCCTAGAAATTGGCTTTGCTGAATCCATGGCCTGACTTTAACCTGCCACAGGTCAGCAAACTTACAAGGGACATCTCATTTTTTGGTATCACACAATTTGTTATTTAACTGTCTCCAAATATGCAAAATTTGGTGCTGCTGTGGCTGTGCCATGCCATTTGAAAGCCATCACAGAAAAATCAGGAGGGTTAACTTGACCCACCCCCCCAGCATGTCTTAAGTCACTGCAGAATCTGGACCTCTACACATCATAGTGAGTCAGAATGAGGATGCACACATTCTCAGTTAGATCAACAATGAGTTGACAGGAACATCGTGATAGTCACAATTCAAGGTACCATTCTGAAAGTTTTTATGGGCATCAAAGAGGGCAACAAACATATGTGTTTAGACCTCAGCAAAACACATGCTGTCATCAGCACAAGAACCTAATATCAATGTAAGGTGTCATAGTCCGGGGGAACACAATCCTAGCCCGCCAACCAGCAGCCTGTGTACCAGCCTGGAACCATGTGCATCCAGGTCCAGGGTCACTGCACCTCACAACACTGTGTGGTAGAACATCCTCCACTCAGTGGATTGTCTTTCTAAAATGCAAGAAGTATGCTTCCCAATCTAGAAGAAAGCAGAAAGTAATAACTAGGCATGCAAAGGCTCAAAGGTGCAAATGCATTCAACTTAAGTCATCATGTGTTCAAACCTCTAGATCATGGTTATTTATTCCAGATAGATGGAATCAGAAATGTATGAGTCACAAGGCCATTCCATATACTGAATACCTCAATATAAGGTGCAGGACATGCCCTATGGCACAGCCCAAAGCAGAGGCAGCCCATGCCAACCATTCAAACACATATCAATGTGATGGTTAATGTGATGTGTGATATCCCAACAAGAACCATTAGAATAATGCCTGGGTTTAAGCCACTTGGGGGAAGGGACTAAAAAAACTGGTTAACCACCATTCAGCTGACACTGTCATCCTATCTAATGTATTCTATCTCTTACATTTCAACCTGAGTGGTGCAAGAGCATAGAAATAATTATGATGGATCAATATTTATAACCTGGTTGCAGCCTAGCTATATCTGCCAGCCAACAGTGAAGCAAGCTGGCCCAACTCCATGGCTATGCTCCAAAATGCATGCAATATGCATGTTTGACATAATTAATAGTGGGTAGCAGTATTTATAGGCACCTGCCGGTTCAGGAACCCACAGAGGCATTTATGCAATCATGAGGAGAGCCAGTCATTTGAGTTTTTACAGAATGAACCAATGCTCATCTGAATTGTGGCCCACACTCATGTCTCATGCCTGTTAACTGTGGCAGAATAGTTATGAACAAAAAGGAGGCAGAGCAGAGAAATAAAAGAAAACATATCCCAAAATAGACAAATGTCTTGTCTCCTAATAAGGCCGACATTCCTCTCGAATGTTGGTTATGGACGATGCGCAATCCAGTACAAATGCGCTATTTTCTTGCTACATAACTCTCGGATTTTTAGCAGCGGTAAGCACTACCAGTTATGAATATCCACATTTCAACAAACACTCCAACAGAAAAACAGATGTGCTTACATTGCTTCAGTGTGGTTCTTATCATCACCACACGCCTGACCCTACACTGCCCCTAATCCCTCCCGCCGGCCTCTGGCTATCGCAAGCGTGTTTGTTCCGGAGCAGGTAAAAACGCCACTGGTGAAGACAACATGCTGCAAAGATGCCAAATAATAGAAGTTTTCTCGCTGGGCTGCTAGTCCGCGAAATATCAAACGAAACATTAACCGTATACATCATCCGCCGCTACCTAAGCCAGCATATCAAGCAGGGACCTATGTGGGCCGAGATGCCGACAGTCATTTGGGGCCCATCGGGACTGTCCGCTTCGGTCCCATGTGAGCAAGTCATAGGCAACTAACTGGGTCCCACAAGCGTTCTATCGCCCTGGGTCCCACATGCGCAGCCCGCCTGGGCCCATATGCAGCCAAACTGGAATCCTCGTGGGGCCCACCTGGGCTGCCCAGTGGGGACCCACTTTGGTCCCATGTGCGCAATGGGCATGTCATGGGCAATCAACTGGATCACTTTCCCTCCACAACGAAGGGGTCCTTCCGATCTCATGGGAGGAACCTGATATCAATGTGGAGGACTCCGGACCGGCGACAGTGAGCCCGCCGATCATCGTGTACGCCACCGTCAACAGGATAGGTCTTCCGAAAAATGGAAAACCCAAGACCAATAGGGACGGCACCTGAGCGAGCGAGGGTGCCGCGGCAGGCCAACAAAGAGGCTCCCGTCAGCAGCGTACGACCAAGCGAGAAGAACCCAGCACCTATGTGGTGGGTCCCTGAACGATCAGGAGTGCCCCGGCAGGTTGAGATATTGGACTCCGCCAGCGCACACGGTCCCCCAAGCATTCGGGGAGAGCCCAATATTTATGTGCGGGGTCCCTAAGCGACCGAGTGTCTTGGCAGATAAACGTATATGGCCCCGATAACAGAGAACGGTCATTCGAACAGATAGGAAGCCCTCATGGTCAATGTGACGGGTCCCTGCGCGATCAAGTGCCCGGGCAGAGAACAGAAAAGACTCCGACAAGAGTGTAGGGTTCTCTGCAATAGCAGCAATTGGACAGCGCCCCAGACCAATGAAGAGGGCCCCTGAGCAATGAGCGGCTCAGTAAGTTAACTTACGCGATCACAAGTAAGAAAACAGGATTCTCTGAGCAAGTGGAAGGAACCTTAGACCAATGTGGAGGGTCCATGAGCAGCCGGGTGTGCCCCTGCAGGTTAGCATACGCGCCCCCGGCAAAAGCTTTTGAGGTCTTTAGCATGGAATGTAAAAAGTCCATGGAGGGCCCCTGATCAGTGAACAGTGCCCGGACAGGCTAGCATGTAAGGCTTCGACAATAGCGTAGGGCCTTCCGACGGTGACAGGTGATAGGCGCCACGCGGACGCGATAGGCAAACCGCAGTGGCTGGGGTCACGCCAGCTGATATCGCCGTTAGGTAGTACGACCTTGACCTTGAACTTGACCGAGCGGCCGTCCGGGTGGTCGGTATCATAACAGTTCCCCAAAGACGATACGAACTTCGTCCTAAAATCATCGGAAGCACACTGCGACTGAAGCGGAAATCAACTGCGACAACGGAATACGCGCACAGAGACAGAGTTTATGCGTATAAAATCAGCGAGCGCAAACAAAATAGCGTACGATACGCACGCTTCTACGCGTAATTTAAAGTTCATGTGAGAGCGTAACTCCACATCACTCAAACAATGCGCATGTAAATCTGCGTTAAATGTTTTCACCCCAGCGCACGGCAAGGCGCCGCAGCCGTCATCATCGACGACCGCTGCGACGGAACGCTGGTGCCAGTGTACAAGTCCCTTGGGTCGACAGCTCTGAGTAGGGCAGTGGCGGTTCACGCTGGTGCTGGTCCCCACGGCAGCCTCGGGACAGGTTAGTTGGCGGGTCGCGCTGGCGCTGCTCCCCCATGACGGCCTCGGGACAGGGTAGTTGGCGTGTTGCGCTGGTGCTGGCCCCCACGGCAGCTTCTGGGCCAGGCAGTTGGCGGGTCGCGCTGGCGCTGCCACCCCCCCCCCCCCCCTAGGCAGCCTCGGGGCAAGGTAGTTGGCGGGTCGCGCTGCTGCTAACCCCCACGGCAGCTTCTGGACCAGGCAGCTAGCGGGTCGCGCTGGCGCTGGCCCCCACGGCAGCCTCGGGGCAGGGCAGTTGGCGGTCGCGCTGGTGCTGGCCCCCACGGCAGCCTCGGGGCAGGGCAGTTGGCGGTCGCGCTGGCGCTGGCCCCCCCACGGTAGCCTCGGGGCAGGGCAGTTGGCGGTCGCGCTGATGCTGGCCCCCACGGCAGCCTCGGGGCAGGGTAGCTGGCGGTCGCGCTGGCGCTGGCTCCCACGGCAGCTCCTGGGCTAAGCAGTTGGCGAGTCGCGCTGGCGCTGGCTCCCACGGCAGCTTCTGGGCTAGGCAGTTGGCGGGTCGCGCTGGTGCTGGCGGCCCCCTACCGCTTGTCAGCAGTGAAGAGCGAGGACACAGAACACGTCTGTTCCGTCAGTAGATCCGGCCACTTGGCATCTTTGCCAAGTGCCCTTTCCCCCCTTATGCTATTCATGGTCTAACTGTTGACATCAGTGACGCGTCAGCGGGTCGGAGTTGCAAAGAAAGAAGAAAAAACGAATGTGATTATGCAGGCAATGTGCTGGGCATCTTTCCCTGAAAAATAAGAAATAAAAAACCGTTTTGAAATGCCTCTGGTGTAAAAAAGATCACGAGGTCACGGGGTAGAAATGACTGCGAGTACTCACTTCCACTTGTAATCGATGCAGCAAATCATCCCCTTTCAAATGACGTCACGTTTTGATCAGATCTAGGCAGCCATTACACAGATAAAACATTTTGTCTGGTCCCATTTCCAGATTGCCCGAAATTTCCACGACCAGTATTTGGCATCACATGGAGCCTGGAATCCCAAGAATCGCTTCGGTGCGAGTTTGGTTGTGATATAGATGAGCACAGATGCCAAATTTCTTCCAAATCGGAGGGGTTATATTGAATAATCATGGGCCTCTCGTGGTGATTTGTCCTGGAATAGCTCCACACTGTGCAGAATACGGCCGATCGCCGTCTTGAAGCTCTTCTCGAGAGAAAATCGCGTGTTACCTCTTTAGTGTTAGCTAAGACTGCTTCCGGGTTGAGCATTTTCCTTTTTTTTGTATCCAGAGGGCCACGAATTCTACTTGCGGGGAGTGGGGGGGGGGGGGGGGTACAGAAGATCATATCTTCCTCTTTTTCCCTAAGCTTCGGTCATAGGGAGGGGAAACTTCTTCCACGCCTTGGCTGCCCAGCTCCGGTCGGATAACAGAAATGTCAAGGTAAGGCAAACGGCTCTTTGAATCAGTTTCAAATAAGCGATTGGTTCTCCCACACTTAGTTGCACACCATTTCTAATGATTGCGTTATGCGTTGAATGAGCTAACGACAATTCACCGATGCATGCCCGACTCATGAGTAAGCGGCCTGAATTATGTCCAGATCGTTTATCTTTCTAGACTGCGGGCCAGAAGACAGCTGAAAGGTCGGCTCACGCACGGACAGATGGGAACTCACATCAGTCGGCGGTCGGAAACTATGCTGCATAAGGCGGTCTCCCACGTTAATTCGACCTAGCTATCGTAGAAGTGATCTGTTGCAGCGTTTGGTGGTTCGGTACGGTTCTAGTGCCAGTGATATGCTGCAGTCTTATCGCAGTGTCAAGGCATATCGCCCATAGTGCGCCACGCCAGCCCACCACCACATCCCACCAATGAGGTGGCTAGTGTCGCGGTCGTCGAGGGCAACAGCGACACACTCCAGCCCGCCGGCGCCCCGGCTCGACCGCCGACCACCCACTCCACCCCGGCGGCGCACCGGCTCAACCCACGTCTACTCACTCCATCCCGGCTCGACCCCTGTCCACTCACTCCATCCCGGCTCGACCCATGTCCACACGCTCTATCCCGGCTCGACCCTTGTCCACTCACTCCATCCCGGCTCGACCCCTGTCCACACGCTCTATCCCGGCTCGACCCTGTCCACTCACTCCATCCCGGCTCGACCCCTGTCCACTCACTCTACCCCAGCCTTTCCGCGGCTGGCCATGCCGTCTGTCACCAGCTTCCTGCTGTGTCTGGTCGTGCTGTCCCGCCCGCTGGAGTGTGCGCTACTGAGGCGCCTCCCGCCGTCCTGGGCCGGCGCCGGCCTGCTGCAGACCGTCAGCGCCGGCAGTGCGTCGCAGTGCGCCATCCGGTGCGCGGCGCTGCCCGGCTGCCACGCCGTGACGTACGCGACGGCCTCCTCGTCGCGCGCGTGCCTCCTGCGCGGCTGCGGGCGGTCCTGGCTCCGTCACGGTGCCAGCTGTTACCGGGCGGTGCGGCGGCCGGTGCCCGGCCCGCAGGCCGATACGGCGTGCGGCCGGCTGTGGACGGGCGCTCACCTCACTTCAGTCCTCTCCGGCGACGAGCAGGCGTTCCTGAACACGTTGGCGGAAGGCATCTACACTATCTGGATCGGATTTCACCACCCGCCCGGAGAGTCGAGCGGCGTGTTCCACTGGCTGGACGGGAGCCCGGTGGGGTACACCAACTGGCTGGATGACGAGCCCCACGGCAGCGCGTCGGGCAGCCTCTTCGCCTATCTCGATGTGGGTAAAGGCTGGAGAGCGACTGGCACAGGCGATAAATATTACATTTGCAAGTATCTCATTTAGTCGCGTGTATGATCCACGAAAAGCCTTGCTCGCTGGCCTGCTTGCGGAAACATGTGACAAGTTATTTAGCCGTGCCTGAGCGTGGGTCTTGGCGGATCTGTTTGTTTCGAGCCGCCGTGGTTTTTCATCAAGCTGTAATGCTGTTTTGACCACCGATTGCCTGATTTGCGCACGCGGAAATACATTGTGATCTGCAGCAAATCAGTTTTTGTCTCGGATGCGGTCGGACAAAATCCACGGGATAATGGGATTAGGTAGTGTTAGTAGCATCTCACCGATTGCCGCTTGGCCACGCTAACCATGGCATCTCACCGACTGCCGTTCGACCACACTAGCCGTGGCGTCCAGCTCCCATGTAAGTAGCATCTCACCGATGGCCGTTCGGCCACACCAACCATGGCATCTCACCGACTGCCGCTCGGTCACACTGCCATGGCGTCTCACCGACTGCCGCTCGGTCACTCTGGCCATGGCGTCCAGCTCCCACGGTCATGATGTAGCGTTGCTACCGAAGGGTGAACGCTATTTTATGGATAACGCATGGGTGATTAAAAAAAAAAAAATACAGCATACACGGCCTTTACAATATTATGAAGATCAGATGAATGTCAGGAATGCATGCTGTAGGGTGGTCTGACCGGCCCCGGCCGTCCCATCCCTGGCCCGGGTCACCATGGGTCGCCGGGTAACGCCATTCTGTAGTGGCTGCCTAGAAACCTCGAAATCTTCCGCGCTGGTTGTAGTGAAAAACAACACATGATGACAATGCTCGTTAGGTCTTTTGTGGCTGGGTATGTCGATATTTTTGTTACAGTGTTGTTGTATTCCTATTTTACAGCTTTGCTGCAGCTACTTGCCACAGTCCGCTTCAGAAATCAAAATCCAGGTATGTAGGTAAATCCAGAAAAAGTGAGATACAAGGGTGGTACTCAAACGTTGATGCCTTTTTGCGGGTGTTAGTTTATGCGCTAATGAATGTTCTAATGCAAAACAAATTCGGCAATATTCCCGTAAGCTTTGGTTGGTTCAGAGCTCCCGTCATTTATGGTTAAATGTTGTGTTGAAGAAGGTGTGACATTCTGGACACCTCTGTTCTTCTACTTCCTGGCCAGGTACCAAAGCATTTTCTGATGCATAAATGCCTCAATCAGCTTGCACGTATGCAACAGCATATTATGCGCATCGCAGATGGCTTACAGTTCAGGACATGGCAGAGGATCTGGTGCGCCACTACGTACCAATATGGTTCCACATAGACCAAAACGACACACGCATCAGTGGGTCAAAGAACGTTCTTCATACTCTGAAGCACCTGAGGCTTCTCCCAGACCTCATCCAAGGGATAATGCAGCACATCGTGGAAACGAATGCGTGCTGGGTTGATCGCGAATCTGCGCCCTTAGCGATGATTAATGCCGAGGGTGCAGGGATCAGGCGATAATGAATGACAAAGATGCACAGATCAGGCGGTGATGAATGACAAGGATGCAGATGTCAGACATGAATGACAAGGGTGCGGAAATCAGGCGATAATGAATGACAAAGATGGAGAGATCAGGCGGTGATGAATGACAAGGATGCAGATGTCAGACGTGAATGACAAGGGTGCAGAAATCAGGCGGTAATGAATGACAAAGATTGAGAGATCAGGCGGTAATGAATGACAAGGACGTAGAGATCAGATGATGATGAATTACAAGGGTGCAAAGTTCCGGCGATTATGAATGAAAAGCGTGCAGTGATCAGGCGATGATGAGTAAGCAGGATGCAGAGATTGATTGATGATGATGATGAGAAGATTGGATGATGATGAATGACAATGATGCAAAGATCACATGATGATGAATATCAAAGATGCGGAGATCCGAGTCCAGGCCGTAAATTGCAAAGGAAGATATCTGTACGGGTATCGCAAGTGAAATATGTGCGTTGGATTAAACGTCTCCAGCGTTCAGTATGGTCCCATGTTATGCTCCGTATTCAGTGAAATGATATGCATTGCCACCTGTGTTGGACTATTTCATCAAGTTATCAACGTTTTTACTAGATGCTTTCGACACAAATCTAGCTATCTCACTCAGGTTAGCGCACAACGTAGACCACATGCATCATTTCAATTTATATAATCAAACTGTAAAATGTTTATAATCGCGCACGAAGAGTGCGACCGCGTGCATTCGATCGCGCTGCTGAAGGGTGATCAGATCAGCGACCGATCAAGAAGAGTGAAAGGGGACCGGGAGCCATGACTCGAAGCCATGGGCCATGGAGCCATGGCCAGGAGCCATGGGCTTCGAATGAGTACGTGAGCGGCCAAACGAACGCATATTTTTGACACAAAAGGCAAAAAAGGACGTTTCTGGGGCTCTAGACGACCAAGGAGAGCTGGAAGCGAACGGGTCGGGTCCATAAGCCGACAAGCAGTTCTTCGCTGATCGCGAGGAGGTGGATGGGGAGGTTTTACGGCTGATTAAGCTGTCCAGAAGGCAGCGTTCTAATTTTCGGCCACTTGGGTGGCAGGGATGTCGATACTTTTCATGCTATAACACCTCGCCTTTGGGCTCACTGTCTATGGCCCCTCCCCTTGCTCAAAATCGGCCAATCAGCACCGAACCGGGCGACTGTCAAACCAGTCTCTATGCGCCTCAGGCTTGAAAGCTGGGCTGGGTAGGTCAGATGTCTGGGTCGGGGTCAAAGGGCGACGGATTAGCGCCAACGCATTGCGTGCGGGGACCGCTGAAGAGCCAGGACTCCAGTAGCGTTAGTTTATATTTACATCCTGAGATAAATCGTCATTATTTCGGAAGCAAGCTGAGGTGGATGCCATGGAATAAAAGTTACAGAAATACCGTCTGACGATAAGACACATTGTAGACAACACACCAGTGTCGAAACGCGTTGCTTTTAAGTTCATGAACGCTAACAGCAAAGGAAGCATCAGCAGTAATCAACGAACCAGCACAAGAGCGATGGACTTTGAAGGGCGAGTGAACGCCCAATGCTTTTAATGGCGCGTCATGACCTGCTCCGTCATGAAATAAAACACCTGTTCTGTGCGGATGATTAATGGAAATGGAACACTGGAACAATGGAATAATGGAATAATGGAACACTGGATGAATTTTGGAACGCTTCCAGAAGGGAACCTACTCTGCTACGGGGGGGGGGGGGGGGGCATGTGTCTACTTGCTGAGGTACTCTGATGGCTAATCCGCCTCTCACGTTCGCCGTGATGTCTTTGCACGTGCTCGGAGGGTCCTGCACTGTTGTCAGAGCGATATGTGTTGACCTGCTGGGCACTCTTCATTGATCAGAGGTCCCTCCATGGTTTCTTAACATTCACCTCGAAGCCTCAGCGCGCGATTGCGGTGCCTCACCTCGGTCACCTCGGTCACCTCGAAGCCTCAGCGCCTATGTGTTAACCTGCCGGGTTACTCTCCGTTGCTCCGGAGCCCCTCAGCTGCTGGGTTACTCTCGGTCTCTCCGGAGACCCTCATATTGGTCTCAGGTTTTTCCATTTATTCGGGTGATCTTGCACTGTTGCTGGGTTCATATAAGTTAACTCACCGAAGCACTCAATTCTCAGGGGTCCTCTACATCGGTCGAGAGCTCTGTCCATTTGATTTCACTTGCAGAGGACCTGCACTCTTTTCGGAGCCTTACTGTTGACCTGTCCGGGCACTCTCGACCACGCCGGGACCCACCGCATTGGTCTTGGGTACGTCAACTGGCTCAAGTGACCTTACGCTGTTGGGGGAGGGGGGGGGGCTATACGTCATCCGCCAATACTCTCTCGATCGCTTAGGGACCCTTCGCATTAGTCTTGGGTTCTTCCCGTATGCTTGAAGAGTCCCGCGCTCCGGTCGGGGCCCCTTAAATTAACCTGTCAAACACTCCTGATCGGACAGGGACCTTCCCACTGGCTTAGGTTGCTCTCAGTTGCTCGGGGGGCCCTACGCTGTTGACGGCAGCCATTTTGCTGTTGCGGCTGTCGCGGCGCCCTGGACCAGCCAAAGGCCGTCCCTATTGGTCTTGGGGTTTCCAATTATTCTTGGGGGGGGGGGGGGGGGGCACACTGTTGACGGGATATGCATTTATCTTATTTACGCGTTTTAACAGTGCGCAACACCCACAAATTAGACTAAGCAAGTGCATATGAACGGATTATTGCTGGTGAACACATTCCAGAAGTCAGTAATCTAAACCAGCTCATCCCTGCCATCATTGTTGTACATTGCGCACTTTTGATGGTATCCAACTGATTCTGTTTACTTTTAAGCTCAATCCCATGTGTATAGCAATCAACGTGAATTGTAGGTGTCACGACATAAATTTTCGTTAAATATTGTTCATCATAGTTTGCACCAAAGTTTACGGGCACTGTTCGCACATCATGCCGAAGAAGTATCTCAATTAAAACATTATTTTATAGCTGGGGGATAGTCGAAGCACTCAATTTTAGACATTTAGCGCAATAAGGCACGCAGGGGTTTGGTAGTTTAAGTGGAACGTTCCGCATTTAAAGCTATTAAAGCAAAGATCAGGTATGATGAAATAAGCTCACTTATTGATATATATATATATATATATATATATATATATATATATATATATATATATATATATATAGTAGATATAATATGAATATAATTTTGAACAGAAAACACTGCTCTTGACCACACAATATCTCTACTGAGTAAACGTGTTTCTCAATATGTTATCGTTTGATTTCGTCATGGTACCTCGCATCACATTGATTGAGCGCCAATTGACGACCGTTATATCTGAAATTCACGAAAGCCAGCTAGGACAAATTTGACAATTATATTTTACTTGACCTTAATCGCCGCATGCTTTACAGAATGACAGGATTTCAGTGACGGTATTATAGCGTCGTGGATGCTTAGGTAACCTTCAAATGGTCTCCCCGAAATAGTATGCACATCTTCGCCCGCGTGTAGCTCAGAAATAAGGGTTTATGTCCTCAGGACAGGGCTACGAGCTATACCGAATTATTTTGAAGATGGCTGGTTCAGTTCAAAACCCCATACAAATGTGGAGCACTCCCTCCAAACTGAGATGATTCGGAAATGAGGGCTGCTGCCCCAAAGTTCAGGTTCCAGTGGCTAGCGCCATCCCCGTCGCTGTCCCCCCTAAGCAAAATTTATTGGCGCCACCCATGCCGCCAATGGAGGACCGGCGCCAGTAACGCCAGTGGCAGTTAGATTGTCACGGGTGAATACAAGTGTTCCAACTCTCTCCCATTAGATAGTTAGTTCTCCCCACAGAGGATCGATGTTACTGTAGCGGTGGACCGTGCCCCGTGTCAGTGCGTCAGCATTCAAGACGAGTGGGGCGATGACTCATGTCTGAGTGAGGAGAACAATCACGGCTCGTGGCGGTGCGTCACGGTGGCACCCGCCAGTCGCTCGCAGATCGTGTTGCGGGGATGAGCCTTGGAAGGAGTACAAGAGGTGCTGCTTGGGCGCGTGGGGTGGGGAGTCTCCCTGTCAGCGTTGCGTGCGGCAGTTCGCCGTTGTGTGTGGGGTGGTCCAGCCGCGATGTGACCCCGAATACAGTTACCCCAATCCCCTTCCCCTGCAAGGTTCTCCGAGCATATCCCTTCGGCACGTCGGGTAATGGCTCCAAATGTCGTTAGCCAATCGGGAATTCGTTGCTCATGTTTAGACATTGAAAACGTGTCTAGCATTTCAGGTTTCCGAGAAGAGACCGTGTTGTAGGAACACTGCACATCTAATGTCATACATTAGCTTGACTGAATGCGAGTGACAGAGCTAGTCGTTAACACACCGTAAACTCCTGCCAGCGTGCGATCACAACAGGTAATTTTCGACGTATAATCTGCTCCACTGGACCTGGCGCAATAGAACTGTACAAACAAAGCAGCCGAAACGGACACATAACACGGCCTCGCACGTGAACCAGTGCCGGCGGGGTCCCACAGCCTTGTGCTGGGTCGTAATGTTGAACTGTTGAGGTATTGATACGCGTGATTCGTCATTTCGTTGCACTTAAAGAACACGTTCTAGGCGTCATTGACGTCTTATTTGCTTGCATTCACCGTATGTGTGGCGTGCTGAGTTGCTATGAGAGGCAGATTCTCCCCTGATTATTTTAGGTCAATATTCCGTGCCAGGTGAAGTGTAATAACTACTGTGGACCTTTGGTGGAAACACATCTGCTTCTGCACCTGTACCCGAAACTCGCCCGAAATCTAAATCTACAGAAGTGTGATTTCGTGTAAAAAAAAAACAGTTTGCCAGCTTTAGCCTTT
Organism: Pollicipes pollicipes; assembly: GCF_011947565.3. Taxonomy (NCBI): domain Eukaryota; kingdom Metazoa; phylum Arthropoda; class Thecostraca; order Pollicipedomorpha; family Pollicipedidae; genus Pollicipes; species Pollicipes pollicipes. The sequence continues at coordinate 26,366,306 of NW_023596805.1, read as the reverse complement.
TTCTTAGCACAAAAGCTTAGAAAAGAGACGGGCATGCTACCTGTGATTCATGAACTAGAAATCCAAGTGAAATGAAGCGTTGTACTGCCTAAACGCTGATAGCACTCTGACAAGATTTGTAAACGGACATGTTCTTTTCCTTAGTTTGTCCTTGTCAAAATGCATTGTACATGGGCCACCCCGCAAACTGCACCGGCATTGGCAGAGCGCGTCTTTAGCATCCACGAACACTAGGTACCGAGTGGTGCATTTGGCGTTGTCACGGTAGGACTTGTCCACTTTCATCGTGGGAAACGATACAGCCGTCCTACCGCATGCAAACGTTCTGCCATCATTCCTGTGCAGGGCAGCGCGCCTTGTAGATCGACGTCACAAATAGGCATACCAGTCCGGTGCTCTTCTAAAAAATCTAGATAAAAAGCCGATCACGAGGGAATGCAATGTGGTGTGCTCTTGTGCGTCAGCTGAGCTCCAGTGGGTGCTGGTTACTTCTCCGAGCCATACGTTCCTTTTCGCAGTCGTCGCCTGTTGTTCAACCTTCGCGGTCGCTGTCGCCTTCGTCCGAACGACTGCTAATTTTTTTGACGGTTTTACAGTTAGGTTGCATATATATATTATATATATATATATATATATATATATATATATATATATATATATATATATATATATATATACACCTATATATGTATGTTTAAGGTGGGAAACAAGGCCGAGTTGTGCCCATGGAGTTTGGTGTTCCTTGAGAATGAAGGTTTTGGGTATCATTATGCTGTGGCCCAGGAATCTGGTGCCTCTCAAAAATGAAAATTGTGTGGTCAGTTGTGATGCCCCTTGAAACAAAGATGATGTTGGCCAAAAATCAACATTTTTGTGCGACTTCACCATGAGATATTTAGTGCCCTGAAGGGGCATCAAAATGTCATGGGAGCACAGGGGGCATGACCTCATGGAACGCCGTCTGGATGCATGGCAACAAAACCCCTGCATGGCAACAAAAATCATTCAGTCTTTCGCATTCTGTCAAATATCAGCTTTACGCCATTCCACAATTTGTTCTGGAACCACTTTGGTGACCATTGCTTGCATAATTCTGGTAAGTGGAAGTGTAAAAAAAGGAATAGTTTTCCGTCGCGCCAGCACTTCTGGTGTGGCTATCATGACGTCATGAAAAATCACATGATGTCTCACTCTTACATCATAAATGCCAACCATAAATACCTCGTCAAAGACCGCTGCATTTTAAACAAATGGGTATCAACGTAGGCGTCATACTTTCTGTGATGACGTACTATTAGCGCCGAAAGTTGAGGAAACATTTGGCATTGCATTGCAGCTTTGGAATTGCTCCTGCATTTTCGAGATGGTGCAGATGTTAATAATACCATTAATTTGTAGGTTGGTTTACCTTTCACATATAAGAGTCCCTACAGTGCCTTATCATGACCTGCGCTGAGGCGTCCCCGAACTTACTTGGATAACCTATGAATTTCTTGCCAACGCAAACATAATCATTTATTGAAAATCATGGGGATTTCAGGCCCTGTTTTCCATGTCATAACGTCGAATGTCACTGAAGCGACATAACGCACATCCTCTTGGTTGGTCCAGTTCTCACCGTCATCCAATTTCAAAATGACATACACGTAAGCATGGCTTACCATCGTTGCCTGGCTTCATGCTGGTAACAAATCGCTGTACAGTGTCGTTGAAAGCTCCAGTTAAAACTAAATGATACTCCACTTGTTCCCAGAATGGCGCAGTTTGCTATGTTCGCCGCAATTGGTGTGACGCCTGCCAGGAGGTACCGTTTCAGCTCACAGACACTAGGCAGTCAGTTTGTTTACGAAATCGACCGGGGAGGGGTCTGTGCGGTGCGCGGGAGGTGGCCGCTTCAAGTATCGCTTTGCAGCTGGTTAGCATATTATAACCGGTAAGTAGGCATATGGGCCTAACTGATCTTGTTGTGATACTTGTAAGGGGGAAGCCATCTGGCTGTCGCTTCAACATCCTCGAAAAATTCATTGGGAACTTCCGTCATACTTCATTGGGTGCTCTCAATAGGCTAATGCTCATCGGCTATCAAAATGCTGGGCCCACAATTATGTTGTGACCCCAAGTCTAGAGGAACAGCACAAATTTTTCAGCATTGATTTCGTAATGGATGTGCAGTCAATGTCTTGGGATTTGGAAAAGTAGGACAATGCCTAGTTGGCATATGTTTAATTTGCCATTTCATTGCTTTCATTTACACTGTTATGGTACCATCATTAAAAATATTGCATGCAATGACATATAAGCTGTTTGCCTCATGCATGTGGTTGACACATCTGGTTTCTCATGAGGGGACATGGTTGTATGCGTGGCTTGGTAAAAAAGGACTCTTGCTGTAAGGAAATTTGGTTTTGTGGTAAGATGGAAGGTGTTCCAAATGGTAACAGTTAAAAAGTTCTTATATAAATGCAGCTGAACTGAAAATATTAGGAATACCACTGTTGGGAATCCCAATAAAGAGGTGTTTCAATTTGCATAAAGTTTTGGGGCTGAGACTGTTTGGCAGCCTATCAACCCCAAAATATTTTTATCAATGGGTTTGCCACACCTTACTTGATGTCATTAAAATATTTGCATCATTTACCAAGTCATTTTATACCTGAGCAGCATGTGATTAGGATCCAAAGCATGTCCAAAAATGGGGGATTTGTGTAATGTATAGCCTCCTTCCAAAGTTTAGTAATATTTAAAAAGGGGGTCTCAGTCAGAATTGGGAGTGCAAAGGCAATTCTGGAGGGAGTGTGGACAGTGCTTGAGAAAATAATACAAATTGGCTGCCTGGGCAGTTGGGATATGCATTGAAAATAGAACATCACTGCTGCTGTTCTCATTTTAGAATTGTCTTGCTGGTAACTCAGTTTGAGTTAAAAAGCATGTTATCAGGCAGAGCTGTTAGTCCCATCAATTTATAGTTTGTATGTTGACTGCTGTTATCTTTGCCATGTCATTTTCCCTTGCCATACCTATTGTGGCCTTTCCGAATGATGAGGTTCCGTAGAAAAGCAAATGCATTCATGCTTAACCAAGCTGTTAATGATGGCAATACTGCTTTGTTCCACTCAGTGCCACAGTTATGTTGTATCTAAGTATGTTGTTGTGGCTATCTTCTATTATGTTACATGAATGTGTCTGACAAGGGCTGGAGACAAGACTATGTGCATTATTATATGTAGCTTTGTCTGTTTGATCTATGTTTTTTTCTTTTTTATAAATTTGACCCAAACCCTTTGAATGGATGGATTTCTGGGATCAGTGCTCACTTTAAGCAGTGCTTGTTGTGTGAGCCCTGACCCCCACCATCCAATCACACAATTCCAGGCAACAGCAGAATTTAGTGGCGAAAGCTTAACATGCCGCAATGCTCGGTAGGGTCTGTCCCACCCCCTGACATCAGCTGATCTTTAGCGGGACCGCTAGCGGCCGCAGGCCATACCTGTCAAGGGCAAATAGGGAGCGTCCTAAAGCGACTGGAGCCCACCCTGCCACCGGTGGGAGGATCAGAACGCAGGCGCTCTAACCAACTGGGCCTCTGGGACAGATTTTAGCTTTAGACTTTGGCTTTAGCTACCCTTATGTGTTTGTTTCATGTTATGTTTCTCTTACATCTTTTTTACTAGTTACCTTCATCTTGGCAATATTTTTGGCCCTGGATATATATATCAATTTCTGTTCCTGTGTATTGTTTTTTCCATTGGTTACTGCTGTTGTGTTTCACTTCCTGTTCCATCTCTGCCACCACCACTGCACCAGTCTCAGCATCCTTGCCTTTGGTTGCATCTGTTTTGTTGTGTCCTTGACCACTCCTGCATATGCCACTGTCTCGGCCTCCATACCTGTGTTTCCCCATCTGTTCTTGTGTCCCTGCCTCCATCACTAGCCTGTGCTCCTGTGTGCGGGACTGACGACCACCCCCCTCAGCCGTCTGCCGGCCATGCACCGAGCCCGGACGCTGCGGCAGCTGCAGCTGCAGCTGGCCGGCTGGCGGGGCCGGCAGCTGCCGACGCTGTCTCGTCACCCCGGCCCGCTGCCGGAGCGCGGCGCCGCCGCCGCCGCCGCCAGCGCCGCCGCCGCAGAACCCTTCATCAACGGCACATCCTCCAGCTACGTCGAGGAGATGTACGTCCAGTGGCTGCGAGACCCGGCTGCCGTACACGCGGTGAGTGACGTCACGCCCGCGGCGCGTCTGGTGACGGCACCGGGCCGCCCTGTGGGACGCACGCTGTTCTATGGGGATCATTGGCCGGCCGCTGGAGTCTTGGAGTCTGGCAACGTGCCGCGTGGGGCGCCATGACAGTTGAGACGTGTTGTAGTCCAGCACCAGTAGTCGCCGTCGGGACCCGG